>NC_143020.1:105056367-105356367 GCF_055824585.1 Amblyomma mixtum | reverse complement strand
GCAGGTACACACACAATGAACATGCATCTAGCACAAAGCAAAAACAAGCTAAGAAATCTAGCAAGCTTACAAGCTCATGCGAGAAACACCTCTGGCAGGCTTCCTCAAGGACGTTGATCGGGGCTCCCACAACAAAGCATTTAGTATGTCATTCTAAATTACGGCAAACATGCACACTAAGCTCCTGTGATATCCAGACTGCTACGATTAAAGAATTCTCTGCTCAAGCTACCTGCCACACCATCATCAAAATGCTTTGATTCTATCAAGGTACCACTTAAAATTGTTCGTTGTCACATTGAGTTTAGTAGTTTTCACATATCTCTCGAAGGAAAACAACAAAACCAACATGTCCTGTCAGTGATTACCTATGGGGCCAAAAGTCCAAGGCTAACAAAAAGCTTGAAATGAGTCCGCGGGCGGCGCAGAAAAATTATTGACGGGTGCAATGTCAAGGCAGCAACACAGGTCACATTGTAGTCAAGCAGGGCAAAAAAAAACGATATTGAAAGAAAGAACACATAGCTGTGGGAAGCTGTATTGAAATGGCAGTGGCTAAACTTGGTGACAGCTTTTCCTGGCAATGAAGGGAAGTCTATGGGGGTGCAGAATTCGTAACTGTGTCATTCCACCAAATACTAGTTAGGCCGCACAACGGTGCACCTGGCACACTGCTCTCTCCTCAGTAGCTTCACTCCATCGGCGGTGGCGCCATCTACAGAAGCTTCTTGTAACTAGACTTGCCTAGCAAATTTGTTACAATAAAAAAAAAAGCTGCTTTTCCTTTGGCTTTCTAACGCTGAAAGTCGGCAGCTGAGTTAGAAATATGCCTTAAGTAATGAATACTGACAGCACACTATGCTTGAAGTGAAAAACCAATAACTGCAAGTAGAGACTATATTCCACTGTGTAAGAAGAGGGGGCGTGTTTCGGCTCTGTAGCTTCCACTCCACTGCCAGAAAAAGTTGTCGCGGAGTACAGTTCAGGACAGGAACAACTGAAGACAGCTATGGGAGAGCTTCAGCAGACGTGACATGGTTGTTGATGATGATGGCTGCCTCTCGCTCAATGCAGAAGCCAACAAGCCGCAATGAAATGTGACAAACGCTCACTACTAAATCCTTTGGCACAAAAAGAATGAAACGAAAAGGAGGAAAAAGAGAGCTCAAGACCATCCTCTGGAAGTGCCCTTACCAGCTTGGTAGTCGTACAAAGCCACAGCTGACATTTTCTTCTCTGTCGACACTGGTTCCAAATGCTCATAGATGCCTTCTTCTAATGATTCACCTGTTACCCATGAAAAGGGGAAAAAAAAAAGGAAAGAAATATGATCCGGACTTTTCTCATAATCTTGTTTCCTCAACATATCGTTAAACCTCAATATAACGAAGTCAGTAAAAGCTGCACTTTACTGCATTATACAGCACACAAAGAACCCTCAAAAATACATTGCGGATGACTCATATGAAAAACCATGATTTGCAGCGAAATCGGTCCGCTACTTCTGCGTGGACTCGTTATCAACTTATGCCCATGGAGACTTCACTGCATCTTCCTCATATTACAAGCTTGCAAACCGCCTTGCGATCGCCACTATGATCATTACCTTGCATTTGTTTGCAATGCAGCCAGGTGGCATTCACTTTTATGCCTGTGCTCTGGTGCATGTTTCGATCTGCATGCCACTCAGCCACATGAGCTTGCAGTGCAATTTTTCTTCCTGTATGTTTCGAGCCGGCAGTGAAATCTCGTTACCTCAAGCCCCATTTGACATGTGTGGCTAATGACGCTTGGCAAACTCAAGGATTACAGGCCAACCTAAAGTTTTTTTTTTACACCCCATAGGTTAAAGCGTCCATAATACGCAGTAATTCTGTTCTTTCTTTGGGACACAGTTGTGAGAAATTTGAAGCCTACATTATCTGCCAAAAAAGAAGAGAAAGGTGACCCTGCATATAAGCACTGGACTAGCAGCACTGCTTGACAAACATATCAGCCACTCTGAACAACAGCACAGCAGGGACAGGCTCGCAAGGTCTGCACCCATTCGGATGATCAAGAGGGCATCTGTCTTCATCTTTTCTACTTGCGTTGCACTCTACACAGGCGTACTGAGCACACCACTGCAGAAGGTGGCAGTTGTCAGCCAACCACCAAACTCAAAACGCTTTGGTACAATGGCACAAACCTGGGCCAGATTCTGGACTCGACTCGGACTCGACCGGAGAGTGGTGGATCTGGGGCACGACCTTCTTGGGAGCCTCTTGGACTACTTCAGGCTCCGGCTCAGGCTCAGGCTCCAGCTCCCAAGATGCCGGTCGCGCTGAAGGCAAAACTTCGGCAGGCTCCACGGGTGCCACCACGGATGCGGGTTTTGCGGACACAGTGGCTGGCTCCGCAATGGCTTTTGTCCCTTGCGGCTCTGTCTCTTGCGTCGGAGACACGTCAGGACTCGACACCTGCGACGAGGTTTTGAAAAAGGAAACGGAGAGGAGGCTTGTCGAGAGATACTCTCGAAACAATGGACAGAAAGAAGGAAGCACAAGACGGATGCCGACGAAGAAAGGCGTACTCAAGAAAGAGAGTGAACGTGAGATGTAAAACATGTCACTTAGCTTTCTTGGAAAAAACAGCGCTAAGACGAAGGACAAAGAAAAGAGGACAACAGGACCAGAGCTGCCATCAGCGCTGGTCCTGTTGTCCCTCTTTTCTTTGTCCTTCGTCTTAGCGCTGTTTTTTTCAAGAAACATGTACCAACTAGCTCAACTCTCCGTTTTATGTCACTTAGCAGGGATTCCGCAGAGGTGAAGGAGGAGTCCGAACTATCCGGATTTCGAAATGAGCGAGGGTGGAATTAATGAGCTTTTACTGCAAATGTCATAACTGTACCACAGTATATCACTATAGATTCCTAGTACTAGATGGCACCTGAATCATCACTCGGCTCATGCATGTTTGCTTTATGCTTGCACCACATTTACACCAAGTGACACCGTATGCAGCAGCACCAAAATCATTCCCAACACACCAGCTCACCACTGACCTGTTTAGTTGGCACGACAAGTTCCCGCGGGATGACGGAGACCCGCGAGTGGTTCTTCCGTGTGCCGGGCCGGATCAGCTCTGACTCGTCGGGCTGGCTCCCGGCACTGTCGGACCTCGGCTTGCGCTCCGAGGCCTCCTCCTCACCGTGGTCGTGGCCCTCGGCTGCCTTCAGCTGCTCCTGCAGCTGGTCGATGCGCTTGTGCTCGTCACGCAGCCGGCGCTGGCGCTCTTCCTCGGACTTCTTGGCCGCCTCCTTCTCGGCCTGGTCCTTCTGGAGGCGACGTTTCCGCTCTTCGTCGGCCAGCTTGCGTGCCTCCTCTTCACCGGCCTTGGCCATGTTCTCGAACCGAGAACGCAGGCTCTTGGCACGCTCGGACGTCACCTCTGCAGGCACAGAGAAATGAAGAGTACCGCCATAGACCCCGTACGATGCTACAGTGAACCAGAGCTGTCTGATTGTACCAGTTGTGAATCCCCACTTTGAAACCAGGCTACCCAGTGTGACCACTCCACAGAAGTTACTAGAGTCACTAGATAAGTTTTCAGAGTACCACGATTGTCCTGTCGCTGCCACTGGATTTGGAAGCTTCATGGCTGATCCTAACTGACGTTCACTGCACTGCAATCGCATAAGTGGTTCTCCGTGTATCCACCTCAGCAATGTGGTTAATAATATCAGTGACAATTAAAACATTTGCATAATTGGCACAGCTAATTTGGGAGATAACATTAATGGACATTCGGAATAAGCAGGAAACAACATTTTTTGAGCCTCGTTGTAGCAACATCTCGCACATGTATGCGGGTCCTAGAGGGAAGTTTTGGACGCCCACTGCACTTTGGAAGGTTCCTACAAATGATGGTGTTTGCCAGTCTGGCAACATTCGTCCACGGCAGCCGTATTTCTTCCAAGCCCGGCGGAGCGGGGGAAAAGGAATGTGGTACTCTGATAACTAATCCAGTGAGTCTACAGGTTACCAGACAGAGGTGCCACCTAGGAGCAGCAACTAAAAACTGTCGTCAATCATCGTCATTAACTCCATAAGCACTGAAAGGTGTAGCCTGTTCTAGCTCTTCATTTCTCTCTCGGATTGTCATAACCTCTATCAAACCACCAACTTTGGCACAACTGAGCTTTTAGTCCTGTCTCCTTCTCTAATATACAGAAAATAAAAGGCTGATTGATTGATTGACTGATTGATCCCATAAATGATAAGATTGTGGTTATAATGGCCAATCTGACTAAAAAAGGAAAGAGAAAAAAGGACCATGAGAACAGCAGGGTGGGAACAGGCACTCCCAAGGCCCAGGTGTCAACTCCCGAGTTCCTTGTCATGCCTAGATGTCTCAATTTTGATAGATCAGCATTGCCAAACCAACATCGACAGACTTCAGTGTTGACAGACACTGGTACATTAGCAACACATCCAAAACTGCCGTGTCATACTGTCATTGCAAAATGCACATGGATGAAAGCACTTCCATCGGAGCTCACCTATGTCAGGCCTCGGTTTCTGGTATGCGGGCTTCGGCTTCTCGACTTCAGCGAAGGAGTGTGCAGACTGTAAGGGACAAAGGATAATGGTAAGAAGATAACAGAAGATGGACTCTTGCATCTAGGTTCTGCCGCGCAATGCAACCCTTACTACGTTCCCCAACGAAACAACCAAAACCACCACCGGAGTGAAGATAATGGGTCTTGTACACAAAGAACACTCACAGTAACATGCATCCATCTGTGCTTAATTCATGCTGTCAATGTTTAAGGCTCTTTTCTGCTTTTTAATAAGCATTGTTCTATTAGCAATAAGTGTCATAAGGCATGTTTGATATTTGCTGCACTTTGTGCATTTAGTAATAATGTTGTTTACCGCAATCATTGAGCATTCTTAGTTATTTTTATCTAGTTACTTTCTACCACTTATGCTGCTGCCTCAACTATCTAATTTCTTTTGTCATAATTTGTGGAGGAGGTCCCATTACAGTCTTCCGGACCCACTCCTGTACATCAGTATGTTGCAACACATTATTTTGCAATGTAAAAAAAACAGGATTTCTGATTCTGATTAACACAGTCAACATCCCAATATAAAAGAGCAAGCCAAAACCCATTGCATGCAGCTCTCGGGCAATTAGTCTGCCAAATAGAAATGCCAAACATATTCTGTGAATAACCCATCCAACCGACGAATGTGTAGGCTAAAAAAACTGCCACACTAGAGTGAGACATGGGAGAGCCCTTTGCCCTGCAGTGGGCATAGTCAGGCTGATGATGATGATGACTAAAGTGAGACGGATGCTTCGTTACCTTGTCCTGTTTGTCCTTCTCGACACCAAACTTGCCACCAAAGCCTCTGGAGTAATCTGCGCATCGAGGCAGAACACAGTCTCAGGACTTGGACATCATACCCAAATTAAGCTTGTGGACAGGAGTAACTTTGAGCCTGCCACCTCCGAAACAGTTGTAAGCAATGGACAGAAGGCAAATATGAACAAAAGCTGTCATAACGAATGGCTGAAAATACAGATCCCTTATCTTTCAGATTAACATGGCAGTCAAATCCTACCTATCACAAACTCTTAGCCCTTAGACAACATGTGTTAAGTTATTTTCGGTAGTTTTTAAAGAAGGAAAAGCACACAGACATAGAGAGAAACAATTTACTTGAGCCAATACACTTAACAAAAAAGGCTCTGCAAAGAGTGGTAAATTTGCTGACAACTGTAAAAAAGAGTTTAGTAGATGCTGGTTCAGTGTACACACAAAGCACATTTTCATTGAAAAAAAAAAAAAATAATGAATTGAAGATCTTTATGGTTTTGCCACAAAAAAAAAAAAGCAGAAGAAGCAAAGAAAAATCTTGCTCAGGAAGAGGAAAGTCACCCCCTTTTCCCTTCAACGTCTGTCTGTCACCCTGGGGCACAAGTTTTGAAAATCAGAACTGAACAAACAATAAACTAACTGTTCCTAACCCATACTAAAGTGTTCCACAAGCTTTGAGTGTGGTTTGAGTAGTTCCAGTAGTACAAGCACATGGTAAGTCGGCGCATCAACCTTTCAGTCATGATTATTGTTCTCACCGGTAATGAGTAGCTAACCCAGAGTTATCGCAGCTCAGTTAAAACTGACCCCGACCATCGTTTTTTCATCAGACACTGATTCATTTGTCATCTCCCTCACCCTTCTGGGACTCGTGCTTCTCCACCTTCTCCACGTGGTTCCAGCCAACAGCCGACGAATCCTGCCGATCGGTCTGAACGCCATACTTGCCACCAAAGCCAATGGCATAATCTGCGCCACAAAGAGGCAATCACAGGGCTTAGAAAGATGGTTACCAACAGGAATGCACATTTACACGAACGCACACGCAAACCATAGGAAAGTATCTAGAAGGTATCTATCCTTCTCATGTCAGATACATATGAGTAGAGGATGTGTGCATAAGTTGCCATGCCACACTGAAATGAAATATAGGTTGTATACCTCGCTTGTACCTTGCAAAATCTTCTTAATGGTTATGTAACGTAACATTACGTGCCAAAGATACCCTGTAACACTCATAAGTAAACGACATGTTGCAACCACACAGCAACGAAGAGTACAAACGGCTTCAACGGTGTAATCCAAATGAGAGGAATTGGAACCTGAGAACAAAAACACTTTTAGACTAGGTGTACAGTAGAATCTCGGTGATACGAGCAAGACTGATTCAGATTCATAACATTCCCCGACTGGAGTGCATTATGTACAATGTGAGGAATTCTGGATGCTCCGAACTCTCCAGCGCCAGTACGGATAAGAACAGCAGCCAGTAAATTACTAATGCCGTGATCGCTAATCACGCGGTGCGCACTGCGAGTAGCGAGCTGTGGCCACACAGACGCGAATAAATCTCGTCAGCCGTAAACAGATCTGCGCAAATGCATTTTCTATGCTTCCGCAGACAAATTTCGTTCATTTGGATAATACAAAATTTCGGATGATACAAATTTCTTTCGCGACCCCGTGAGATTCGTATCACTGAGATTCTACCATGTTTAAGAGTCGACGACAAGTTGTATCCATCTACAAAAAGCTGAAAAACTGCAGCATGAGAAAAGGAACTACTATCGAGTGGGGGACAAAAAAAAAGATTCAAATAAATTAAACGCACGAGACAAAACAGCAAGTGAGACACAGTAAAGCTGCAGTTATCAACCAGAAGAGAACGTGCTGAACTGTGCATGGCTATGAAGCCATCACTGAACTCACCAGTTTGCGAGGCATGTTTCTGTGTCTTTTCGTGAAACTCCCAGCCGACGGCAGACTTGTCCTGGAGCTCCTTTTGGACCCCGAACTTGCCACCGAAGCCAGCACTGTAGTCTGCGATCAGCCAGAATTGCTTCATTTAATGAAAGCACTCGCAACAAAAAGGCTACTGAACACAGACTGTACAAAAACAAAGCAACTTCAACAAAATTTTTCCAGGTCGTTGTCGCTTAAGCTCGTTTCATTTTGGATTGAGTTCTTCCACTCTACTCCTCATTGAAAACACTTGTAAATTTGAGAAAATATCATGAGTGGCTCCACAAAGAAGAATGTGAAATGAGTACAACGTTGAAAGTTAACGAACTTGCTTATTTCACTAAAAAAATCGCACATTTAAAGCTGAGGCATGTAAAATGTAGTTATGAAATCTGGAAGTATAAATTCTTAGTTTGTGGATGAAGTATGCAGACTTCATCCACAATTTTCCACAACTTGGTAAGAAAAATGCAACTACAGCCAAGCAAGTCTATATCCCAAAAACAACAGATGTATCCAATAAAGAACTTCACTACCCAAAAACATAACCAACACAACAAGCTATCCCCATTTCTGATGAAGTCATAATTAATGTACCAATTCTGCTTCTAATTTAGTTCAGCCTTCTTTTTAATATTACATTATCATGCTGTTTCATACAGTCTTTGTATTATTAAGTAAAACCTACATATTGTGCATTTTGTGTCATATGATGAAAATTGCCTTTTTAACTTCTTCACGCATTTTTTTTCCCTTGTTCCTTGTAAGTGTTCTGGTGATTGCTTTTTTTTTTCTATAAATGTTTTAATAATATGAACCCTTTTCACAACTCATTTTAAAAAAATTTCAAGAGTTCTGCAGCATAATAAAGAATTTGTAAATCAATCTTAAGACTAGTTCGAATTAATGAACTCAATCTATGTTTTGGCACAACGTCCAGAGGCGCTGAAACACACTAGTCGGCAGAAAATGTAAAAAATGTAAAGTCAGACACGAGCAGTCAGTCACCTTTCTGTGAGGCATGCTTCTCGACCGATTCATGATGCTCCCAGCCAACAGCACACTATGAGAGGGAATCGGGGAAAAGGGTTAAAAAAAATGCAAGCAATGTAAGCTGCCTGCAGTCACCGTGACATCCGCGAACACGAGACTTAAAAGGGCAGCTCCGGCATTTTTTGTGCCTCCACGAATTCTACTGAAATTTTCAGTGTAATTTCTCCGCAGTTTTCTGGTTCCTTGCGCCAAAGTTTGCAACTGGGCGACGTCTTGTTAATTGCAAATTAATTTTAAAATTTTCTACCAATTTAACACACCGCCTGCCGACCATCAATTTTTGGTCACTTCAGACAAAATCCGAATCTGTCGATTACATTCTATAGATTAGCCAATCAACGCGCAGACAAGTTTTGGGACAGCGTCTGTGGGTTCATCGGTTTGTATGTCATGATATCAAAGTCTGGCCGAAACCCAGTTTCGGTTTCCTGGTTTCCGTTGTTTTAAAACACTTTTACTCCGTATTTTGGAAAACGGTTGTTTGTACCGGAGAAAGGGGACTCTAAAGAATGTGATGCGATTACCTACTCAAAATGTTTGAAAAACCTTCGGAGTTACCCTTTAAAAAAATATGTACCCGCCACGCCAGAGGGTATGAGGCTCACAAATACAAGACTGTTAGAATGATAAAACTCTCTTCAAAAAAAAAAAAAAAAAAAGAACTTCATTCAGAACGAACCTTGTCCTGACGGTCTTTCTGCACACCAAACTTGCCGCCAAAGCCCTTGACAGCATCCGTCTGGGAGGCATGCTTGTGAAGTGATGCCATGTAGTCGTTTCCAACAGCCGACTGTGGAGGCAAAAAAAAAAACAATTTGCGCTTGCGTGACAATCAATGTCATTAGCACCTTCAAAACTCAAAGCAACCAGATGAAACATGCACAACTACGAGTTTGCTTTGCATTAACTTCGGCAGAATAGCTAAACACGAGTGAACAATAGAAACTCGCACAGAGAAAAAGAAAGATGGGATTCCAACATACAACAGCAAAGAACCAAACTAAATGGCTGCAAAGCTTTATATTGTGACCGTGCTCTGAAAGGTACAAGCCAGAGTCAATATAGAAGAAATTAAAGGAGAGGGACTATCACATTAAAGCAGAACACAAAGCTACAATAGCTGCAGTGACAAAAAGCTTCAGATAAAGTGAATCCCTAGCTACCCTAAGATAACAAGGATCCGAATGGCAATGCACAGAGGAGGAACACGGAAGGGACAATACCAATTTTATGCTCCCTGCATTTTTCCGCAATGAAGATCCAGCCACTGTGCCCAGCTTAACAATAGTCCTTGACCTTCAGCAGAGAAAATTACAAGCTGCCAGGTTATATGCCACAGCGCAATCTCTAGCAAACACAGAGCAAAATTGAAGATAAGCCAGATAAGGAGGCTGTGTTAATAAATTCGGCAGAGACACTTAAAACTGTTTATGTGCTGGAATGTCCACACAAGACGTCGACATTCCATTATAGTTTGTAAAATGAGTTCATTTCAGGCAATCAGTCTTTTCTTTTTTTTTTGAAGTATGACACCACCCACATGCACACACAAGCATATGACACTACCCACAATGTTGCATGACAAACGGTTGCATCACAATTTTGATAAAGTCCGGGACGACATACAACTGAAGGTGCACATGTCGTCGGTTAAAATCCCGGTTGCAAGCTAGCCTCCAAATTGACTAGCACATGTTAAGAAACACGCAATGAGAAATTGTATGACATCACCCGAAACGCTGTACGACAAACAGCTGCGCCACAATTGTGGTGCGAATTTCGTTGGTAAAACTGGTGCCACGTTGAGTTCAGCCAGTGGGAAGTACATACACAGGTGATTGTCTAAAATGGTGGTGATCGGCTTGCTGTATGCGTCCTACGGCCGCTGGATGGCATCACCCTATTTTTCCTGCCATCACTGGAATTAACCCAGGTGAAAATGTCTTAATGGCATTGCTTCTGATTTCAAGTAAGGCCTTATGATTTTTAATGGTCCCAGAAGGAACCTTACTAGTTCCAGATGAAGTCCTAATGGTCCAGTATGTACATCTTCTGGTTCTTGATGGGTTTCTTAATGGTATCACATCTACTTCAGAAGAATGGCCTGAGGGGCGAGTTGGTGCATGATGAAATGAACGGCGGCGCAACAAGGACACTAACAAGAAAGGGGACACCACATGCGCACACTACCAACTGAACATTGTATCACATCTAGTATTTTAAGGACCAGATGGGCCCCAAATGGTCCCTTAAATATGCACTGAAGAGGAATCTGAACTCGTCTTCTTGCCGCGGGAACTTGATCTACACGTTCCTAGCATTCTTAGAAACTTCGACTTATTGCCCTGTGTGGCCGATTTCCCTAATTAAATCGAATTAACGCCCGGCTACCGCCTTTTTCTTTGAATTCTCCCTCGTACGATGGGCGGAGTCGACCAACGCGGGGAGTGCCTTTCAGCCAGCTCCGTGGAGGCTTTGCTTTCGCTTCATTTTGTTTTTTAGGTTTCCGTGAAAAAAATAGTTTCATTCGCAGATAATATAACCGCAAAATAAGCCGGCAGAAATAAAAATACGCGCGGACTATTTGCTTCTACGGACTACTACGTATTACTCCGCCGATGGCAGAGCGGCAAGCCGCCACGGGACTGGGTGAAAGGCACTCCCTGCGTTGGTCGACTCCGCCCACCGTACAAGGGAGAATTAAAAAAAAAAAGGCGGGAGCCGGGCGTTAATTCCATTTAATTAGGGAAATCGGCCACACAGGGCAATAAGTCAAAGTTTCTAAGAATGCTCGGAACGTGTAGATCCGAGTTCCCGCGGCAAAAAGACGAGTTCAGATTCCTCTTCAGTGCACCTTTAAGGAATGATGCCATTCCCAGATGGAGTTCTCTGTACCATCTACGAATACGCACATTAACACAAGCTACCAGCTTTTCTCGTAATGGGACTGGTAAGGCTTTCGCATTCAAAGTACAGTTCTATTTATGGAGCACCATGCCATGGGTTTGGCAGCTTGCATTCCTGCATTGGAGTGTGATAGGACTAGGTCACACACAGAGATTTCGATACAGTTTACGAAATCACAGACAAATCTTGTTCATGGCATAGATTGTGCGAGTTAGATTAGCAAGAAGAATCATCTGATTGGTCAGCTACACGTTGAAGGACATTAGCGAGTGAAGCATAATACACAAACCTGAACAGATAAGGTGGATGTGGCATTGTTATTTTGACTGAGTAGATTATAAACCAGTCAGACTGGTCTTCTTCTCTAGAGCCTCTCTAAATGACCCAGGTCTTATGATCGAGCAAGGCGACAAGTAAACTAACCTTGTCCATTCTGTCGTTCTGGACGCCAAACTTGCCACCGTAACCATAAGATGCCTTGGGCAATTCTTCGAGCACACGCTTCTTGTAGGCTGCATCGTCCTTGGTGACCTGCTCTCTGAGTTCGGCAATGCTGAAGGATAAGTGAAGCACAGCATCACAATGAGTGTGTTGCTAACTCTTGCCATCCAAACCAAAGCAAAAAGCAACTAAGGCAGAAAAAGACTAACGCAGTGCACAGAAGAAGCTATCAGTGCAAAGCTACAGTTCAGGTATGACGGGAAAACACTGGCTGGTGCCTGTTTGAAAACAAGCAAAAAGTGGGATGGACTCGAATCGTCCCCCTTGGTAAAAAAAAACTGAACGTGCATACGTAAAGTACATTTACTTGCGTAATGAATGCACTCGCGCAGTGAATACACCCGCTAATTTGGTTGTAAAAACACGAATATTTGCTAATATACTGTCCTGCAACGAACAGAACTCCTCCCAACTCCCCAGTTTCCACAAATTTTGGTGAAAAAAAAGTGCCGTTTTGAAAAACTTTATGGAAACCCATCAGGCAAGAAAGATGCATAACAACAACAAAAAAGGATACTTAAAGAAGCAATAAGAAGAAAAGCAGTTTTTCATCACTGTTACACTGTGTGCAAGTGTTCACAGGCATTTGTTGTGAAACATTAGAGGGCAGTGCAAAAAGACGGCACAGAACACAGCACAAAACACAGAACCCAGGACGGGAGTCAGCGCCCATCCTGTGTTCTGTGTTTCTGCTGTATTCTGTGCCGTCATTTGCGCTGCCCTCTAACGTTTCAAATATGATCCAACTAGCCCAAGCTCAATTTTTGTTGTGAAGACTGTATGCATGACCAAAAGTTTGAAACGCACGTTTCCTTTGATGTGCGCATTGCAAGGCATCCTAATCCTAGGCACAACATGTGTCTGATAAAGGCAACACTCACTTCACGTCCTCCGAAACATGTCCAGAGCCTTCCACAGTTTTGGAGCCCCAGCGCTGCTCCTCTTCAGTCACGTCATTCTGCAATCCATTGGATTCATTAACACTCTCCCCCCGTGCTTGTTAGAAAAGACTCCATTTCAATGCACACATTGACAAGCTAAAACAAACCTCCCCGTGTGCTTGGGAACAGAAAGTACAGAGTTTGCACCGAAGCAGCTGAAGTTCGCAAGAGCGTTCCACGGTTCAGCATTACAACAATTTCTCTCACATAAAGGATGCCACCAAAACAAAAATAGAAGTAAAATTGGCCTTTTTAATGTGTAAAAATTGGAGGAGGCATTTAAGCTCCGTCTTAAGGGTATGACGCGATAGTGTAATGGGTTAATGCCCATGCATGCAGAAGGTCATTCTCTACTTTAAATTCATAGATCTCTGGGGGTCCTCATATCCCTCCTGGCGCAGTGGTGCAGCGGTTAAACGGTGCGCCACTGCCCTAGGATGGTAGGTGCTCCCACCGGTGGGCCTTGTGTGGCCCAGGTTGCTCTTCCCAAGCGACCAATCATTAATTTAACTGCCACCTGCCATGATAGGCAGTTTGCTTACTATCCGGTGGGCAGGTTGTGATGACACCCTAGGTCATGTGACCTATGCGGCTCGCATGCCTCCTAGGCTGCTCTCTGGGGACCACCTGCCACAGCCATGCCCGTCATGTTTCGCTCACAATGCCAACACAGGCAATGATGACGCCGGATTTTCTGAGGAAAGAGGCCTTTAACACTATCGCGTTAAAACAAAATGCCATATTGTAGCTCGTTTGAGGCCTGGATGTCAGCAGTTCCTTTTATTCTTTTTGTCCTGTGAGTGCCAAAATATACGAGCAACTTCATTTAGTAATCTAGATCAGCGCAGCTGTAGATGTCAATCACACCATACTATACACATTTCCAAATCAGCACATTAGTAACAGCAGCTGCAGTAGCATAGAACCCTTTCCCTCATACCATGCGCACAGAAGAAACACTTGCTTCATTGATAACAATATTTCCAGCAAAGCAATGACTGCAGCTGAAACACCTAAACCCAGCTGTGATCAAGAAGAGCTTTCTCAAACTGTCACAGCTGGAGGAAAAATTAGCCCCATAGCAAATATTTGACTCTAGACTGCGGCAATTTTTTTTTTCCCCCTTTTAATCGCAACAACGCTGACAAGCTCCGCAGATTTCTTCTATCGCTGCATAACTACACTACTAAAGTGGGTGCTAACTGACATTTATCACACTGCAAAGGCCAGTTGTATGTAGTTGCTAATTGCCATTATTATCACGCTGCAAAGCCACGCTTGTATGTAGTCATCGCAAGCTGTGAGCTGCAGGTGTTTCGCCTACCATATTATTGTACATTTTTGTGCATTCCTGGCGTGCTTTTAAGCCGACATGGACGAATTCCACCAACTTTAATCTTCGCTTCGATCTCAAAAAGTTTAGCTACGAGCGTGAAATAACGGCAGGTGTACGCACACACGCGCGTTTTAAGGAGGTGGCATTTTATTTGGCAGTGCACGCGACAACGCAGGGAAGATGCGCTGCCATACAACGCGAACAGAAATCAGCGACGTATTTTCTGTGGCGTGGCAAACAGGCTGACACACCCCACTTCACACCGTCCCGGGATGCCGCCAAACAAAAGATAAAAAAAAAAACACACTTGAACTCAAAGGGTTGACGGTTCGCTGAACACTGCAAATCTCCGCTCCAAGTGGTATATGGGTCTACCCGGGAGCCGAAAATTGCGGTTTCGCTTCAAGATATCAAACAGCGAGAGCGCAAGCGTAACAAATATACTACGCATTGGTACAAACCATAGTAAAGCCGGCCGGTTACGAACTGGCACGCAATGATTTTAACTGAGATAGTTGTATCGCAGTCACAACACAAGTTCTAGGTAGGTTTTCGAGCGCTAAGTTGGCCAAATTCTGGCCGCGATGCCGCTCGGAAACACGTCCACTGTTTCACAAATGATCTGTAGTACAACGTACCACAAAATCGGGGTCGGTTTCCCAGTCATCGTCGGCGTCCTGCGCTTGCATCTTCACGTCAGTGCCGACCGCCGCTTTCCACATTGACATTGTGATGCCTGCCGTCCGAAGGGACGATTCGTTATCAGCGGGCAAGCTAAAGGAAGGATATCAGAGCAGCACGGTCGCCGTGGTGTTTAGGAGAGCCCCCGCAAACACACCTCCGCCCTACGTGCGATAACAATCGTATCCGTCCGTAGCACCGGTCGGGCCAGAGCAGAGCTAAGCGATCACCCGTAACTGGTGATGATTCGCATTCGCCACGCTAAAGAAAATACGCCGAGAAACTCCGCCTCGGTTAGCAGGAAAACACCAGCGAAGTTTGAAAGATGTTTTGGCACATTACGTAGCGCGGAAGCCGGCGCTGAGTCAATCGACGCTCCCTGCGTCACAAGCTATCCGACGGAGTAACTGGAAGCGGCGAGGGGGAATGACGGAAAACGGAAACCGCACGGAGAGAAGCCGGCGCAAACTAGAGAAATGATACTATGTGGAGGAATAGGCTGAAGCTTGCTGTGTCGCTTCGCGCAAATGCGCAAAAAACGCAAATTCCGTGAATCACAAAGTAATCCACGCTCAACAAGCGTAATTTTTAATGTAGAAAGAAAAAAAAAGGAAAATGTCTTGTCTATTTTGGCATATAAAACTTGCGAATTATCACTCTAGCGGAACTTAAAATGGCGTCAAGGTGATTTCCGCTTCTTGTAGGAAAGGTGGCGGACAGCGCGGAAGCGGCGTGTGAACTTCATTTAACGTTTCTCTTCGCATTCCGGGTCTGCAGCCAGCCGCTACTTAAAAAGATACCATGCCTTCGAAGGCGCCCAAGTTCATGGTGACCCTGGGCGTTGTGGGACTGATCCACGCCGCCATTTCGGCCGCGCAGCACCGCTCCTACCTTCGCCTCACCGAGCAGGACTTCACGGTGTTGCCGCTGGACATCATTTTCCAGAGCGTCCTGTGCCTGCTGATCACCATGTACGGCGTCATATGCGTCGCCGGCGACTTCAAGGAGGTGCGCGCAACGGTTGAACTCGAGAGCAAAACGTTCGAGACATTCGGGAACCGGCCCTCGTTCTACACATTCTGCCACCGCGGTAGAGCTTTAGCCAGAGGTTAAATGAGGATGCAAGAACAGAAAACTGCTTTGCGGCGTCGTTTTGAGACGTTGATCGCACTCTCGACGTCCCTTTGGCGAGCTCCACGAGCCTCTTTCGTCTCAGCCCGTCTCTCCGGCTTCAACAACGGCAAAGCTTCGCAAACGGGCTTTGGCATTCATCACTGGCGCAGCGTGAAGGCTTCATCATCGTGCAGTGTTAAAGAGGCGATTACGTGGAGCTAGTTAAATTGTTACCGCTACTGCGTTGCTGCGTGAATGCGGTTTGGGGTTCGTGGAACAAGTTTTACTAATGTGTGCGTGAAGCAGGCTCCGACTTGCAGTAATCGACCGTGTGTGTGTGTATGTAGGTTGCCGTTGCACAGATTTGGGTACAGATGCTCGTTCACGATGGGACGTTCTACCGGTTGCACATTAAAGCTGTTCAGTACACTTGCTTATGTTGTGTGCAAAGTTTAGATATTGCATGTGCCTGGTTAGCATGGCTCGCGGTACCAGGAACACCAGTGCAAAGAACTCAAATCAGAGGGAACAGTCAACTAATCCTGCTTTTAAGACAGTGAAGTTGACACTCACTTGACATCAACCAGAGAAACTAGGAGAGGAAAACGTGGTTTTCCAAAACACTTACCTGTGGAGTAATCAGTGTTCCTTTCCATGTTTGAACTACCTGTACATACAGGTGTGGCAAAATATGACGGAGCACACTTACTCCTTCATTTCAGATTTTGTCGCGCATGCCAGAATAAATATGGTTTCTTGCGTTCACATGCAAGTACACAAGTGGCATGTGCCAACATACGTAAAAAGTTCGTAATTTTTGTAGGTAAGGCATAACAAGAGTGATTGCTGAAGCGAGCTCCACATTATGACCAGGACTGTGTCTACATTCTAAAGTTAACGACAAACAGCACAATGGAAACCTTTGGACTGGTCCCAGTTGCCTAGTTCTCTGTGGTGCACCAGCATATCGCTAGTGTGTGCATGTTCGATATTCATTAAGAATGCTGCCGAGGCAACTAAGCTTTGATCGTGCCCACTTTTGTTTGGCAGCACACTGTCAAGGGCCATGCCAAGTCATCAGTGTGAAATTTCCAACATACTGAGGTTACCTCCCCAACACAAGGCGCATTCTTCGGAAGTGAAAAAAAAAAAAAGTGAATCAGTGAACAGGCGCTTCTTTTAATTGGTAACAGAACAAGTTAGTGATGAGCTCCTCCGTGCCGGGACTAATATGGCAACAGGAATGAACGCTTTCGTAAACGTCGCCACGGAGGTACTCTTCCGTGACAGAGCACCACATATTGCAGAACAAGCCTAACTGGTCGATAAACCACATTCTAGCCTTCCCCATCAAACTCCTTGGGGCAACCTGAAAAAAAAAAAGTCAACATGGCTCAGTCATACCCTGTTACACAGAAAGCCTTGACCATAACTATAGCTATCGGTAATTGTTTGCAACTGCAAAGCAAAACGAACTGTGTGGTTAATTAGCTAACTGTGTTACTACAACCTGTGCGACCTCGATTAATACCATTTTTACACGGGTAGCCTCAACCATGGCTAATTCCAGGTATTCATGGCCACGCTTAACCGTAGCTACCTGCTATTATAACTTTGGTATAAGAATATCAACATCAATATAATTCCCCGTATGAGTAGGTCACTACAAGCACTGTACAGTCGAGGACAAAAGTCTCTGGACTATGTGATGCAGAAACGAAGCCGATACTTCTGTTATCAACCCGCTGCTAGTTCACAATTGTAGAGGTGAAAAAAAGAAGATTCTGATTTTCACCTCCACAAGTGTGGTCTCCAACGGATGGCTAGTAATAGAGCTATCGGCTTCGTTTGTGGATCATGTGGTCCAGGGACTTTTGTGCCCGACTGTACACTTATGGTGGTGTTGTCCGATATGTCAAGAGTTCGAAGGGATGTTATACCTGTGGTAACATTCAACTGGAACCGCCTCCTCTAGTTCAGTTGTCACTGGGCCGCCTGTAGGTTGACCGCACCCACTAACCGCGGCACTCCGCTCTCATCGATAATGTACGGCCCCTGGTAGTACCTCCAGATGACTGATGAACCCCGCTTCAGCTGGTTCTGCATGATATCAAGAAGAAGAAAACAACTTGCTGTCGACACGACCAAGCACCCACGACTGTTTCACTGAAAAAAATGCTTTGGCCTGACTGGTCGCCAGGAATGGGCAAAAGAAGACAGACATGACTAACGCCACCTAGTGTGCAGCAGTGAAACCTTCAAGTGGGTAGCTCAACGCCACCTGGTGGTGCACAAAGAAACTTTCCAAGAGGTAAGCTGGTAATACAGTTGTGTGCAATACGAAAGGGAACAAATTATGAGAATAACTGCGCAAAAGGACGGGACAAGAGAAAGAGAACCACACTTTTCTGTGCTTCTCTTTGTTTCTGTACATCAGCTGGAAGGGAACGGGCCCGACAGGCTTCCGGACACTCGAGGATTACCAGGTCCTGGCTGCAGCAAGTGCTGAGTTCCTTTGGAACAGAACATGCGGCGACTGTACCTACCCAAGGTCCCCAAAAAGCACGTTGGTGTTGTTCCGGTTGTCTACCTTGGAGGGGTGTCGGTTCCACACAACGTTGAAAGACTGTGTTTGTCCCGTGTGGTTCTCTTTCTTTTGTCCTGTCCTTTTGCGCAGTTATTTTTTGTTCTCATAATGTCGTACCAACTAGCCCCTCACCGCACTCTTCTAGAGAACAAATTATGAGCATTCAATTATTGGCTACTCCATAATTGTGTGACAAGCACGGTTGTTTCTATTTTGTAACTAGTTTTTCTCTCTTGGTGTATAATATCCAAAAATCATTCTCAACTTTTAGTGGATGAAATGAGCAGAAAATTCACACTTTCAAACAATATGTTTGTTCCTTCTCATACTGCGTAAAACTTCTAGATGACGGCAGACCAGTGCAAAGGACAGAACACGGCACTCGTGTCCGCCTGTTCCGTCTCCTGTGCATCATCCTTTGCACTGCTTCTGTATTGTTTCTGAAGCCACTGTCATATTTATGTTAGAGCTCCTACAACAGTGCTCCTTCAAGGCCCAGCTGTCCGACTAATTGCAACTTTGAATATGAAGTAATCAATATGGATATGGCTGGTACACAGTACAATCTTGATGATAAGAATCTTGCAGGGCTACGAAAAATATTCGTAGCATCTAAAGCACAAATTTCGTATGCAGAAGCACAGGATATGCATCCATGCATATCTGTTTACGATTAACGGGATTCATTCATGGCCAGATGCCACCAAACACTGCTTGCGTAATTGAAGTGCGCACCGCACAACTGGCAATCGCAGTTTCGGTGATGTATGGGCTGTACAGTGGTGAGCAGCCTTGTCTAGAGCGCTCGGGCGGTGCACTTCCTTGCAAACAAATCCAGATTTTGTGGCAGCCTCTAGGGTCCAGCTGCAACGCTTGCACGGAAGTAGCGCCAGATAGCCTCGTAAACAAAGCAGGCACGAAAACTTTGCCCTGTAATGAGGGGCTGCTCTCTAATTTCGGTTTTTGTTACCAAGTGCGCACTGCTCAAGCGCTCTAGACAAGGCTGCTCACCACTGTGCCTAGTGCTCAAGGGTGCAGTCCATACTCAAGAGTTTGTATCATCCGTAGTGGTGCAGGAGAGTGTTCAGAATACAAAAAATTATGCACATCACGTATATACACAATGCACTCTGGCCAGGAAGTTCTACGACCACTCATCATCCCGAAGTTCATATCAACCGTGATCACGTCATGAAGATTCTAATGCAATAGGACTGAAATAAAGAATGGATAAACGAAATAATAAAACAATATAATTGATCAAGAATAGGGCTAAGCGTGACTCAATAAATACACAACTTGTTCAATACTCCATACCCGCATAGCGTTACAACACTGCACCTGTAAACAATTTTTTCCCAAAACGTGCGAGTGCACAATAAAGGCACATTCAACACGTAAGCCAAACCTGAATGAGAACACAGAGCTTAATCCGGAACCGTCATTGCTGACAACACAGCAATGAGTGTCTAGCGTCCCATTAGACTTCAGTTAAAACAGAGAACAGGGAGGTAGGACAGAAACAACATAAAAAAAAAACAGCAAAGTGGGTGAACAGCCACCGTACCAGTCTGTTCAGGTGCTGCCAACATTCGCTCCAGCTGGGGTAGACGGGCATGTTCGGAGGCCTGCCTGCTTCCAGGCTGAAAAAGTTATGCCAGATTAGTTGATAGCAAGATTATGTTAAACAAACACGATTATAAATAACATATGAAAGAACAGCACGGAAACAGCCATCGTGTGATGCAACAATCAAGTCATTGCGATTTTCACACTGTGGCAGGACCGTGGATGCACAGACTGTTTTTTTACTTCTAGTCAGTCGGCACAAATAGCACCTAGTACCTGGGAAATGCTGGACTTCCCTTGGTCCGCTTGGGCTCACCAACTCAATTAATTCATACAGGTAAAAAAAAAGTGTGTAACGCTCTTTTGCTGTTTGGCAAATCAGCAAAAGCATCTCAAATGCTTCGCAACTAGTGTGCCCAACCAAATTCTTATGAGTGAAAAATCCATCTAGCAGCACTGTCATACAAATGAAATCTGGAAGTCCAAGGCACATGTATCTGCTGCTGAAGGACGCGTCCAAAGATTCTCTGGTTATGGCAATACGGTTTGCGTCACTAGCACATATATAATAGTGAAAAAGCCAGATTTATTGGGTATACGAGGGGCTTCTGATGCAACGCATGAAGCTGGCAATCAAGTATGTCATTCCAGCTTGCGAAGTCTCAAAACTCAGTGTCAGCAAATTATTCCAAAATCACAGCACGAAACAACGACAGGGGAGAGTAGGATAGGAGACGGCTTTGATCATTCAGGTCAGGCTTATCTGGCTGGCACTGGAAAAAATACAGGATGCGCTGTTCTATCGTATGCACTGACTGAAGACTAGAGCCAGGATGGCGGCTATTCAATCACGATGCTCAGGGTCTAAATATACGAGCAGATCACACGATGCACATGATATCAGAATAAGATGGAACACTAGACAGCAGACAATCCACGAGTACACTGAAACCAAAACTCGCAATATGTAACAGCCAAGAACTGTAACATACCCATATACAAACAAGTATGTACAAACAAAAAAAGGACTAGTACGGCGAGGACAACACAAGGTGATCCACCGTCCTGTGTCTTTTGCAGTTCTTTGGCTCCATAATGTGCTGCCAGGTCCACAGCCACACCCTCATAAATAATATGGTACTACTAATGCCTCTGATGGCAAACATTGCCACACAGGACCTCAACGTCTACTCTAACTATATTAAACACCAGGAAGGGCACTAACCTGCATCCAGAAACAGCCATCACTGTACCGACCAGGGAGAATGGGTACGTAACAGAGCTCGACAGGAACTGCAAAGGAAAAAAGACAGTTACAGAAACGTTCTTAAAACTTTGAGGGCAGGATGAAGGCAGAGGGCAATAAAAAGTTCCATGATGAAAGGACTGCGCACAAAGCGAATCTTCATGTGAATGGGCATAGCATTTCGCAAAAAACTTTCAATTCATGCAGCAGAATATCAATCAATGAACTGTTTTCATTGATACCACGGTCAAACTTTCTCTACACGTACAAGCCGGAGAAGTACAGGAAAGAAGACCTCGTTGGCATGCAGTCAACAATAACGTTCATGTTTTGCTTTCTTTCCCAAGCAGTTCTAGATATCCTTCAATATTCTTTCAACTTAAATGCAAAAGTTAAAAAATAAAATAAAAAATTGGCTCCAGAGTGCAAATTCAGTGTTTTCTTTTGGACGCTTGTACCTGTGCTTTAATGAGTAACAAGTAACTGTGCATAACACTTCCAAAGCTTAAAGAAATAGTCAATACAAACCGCCCATGCCTCGTTTTCAACTGAACCTCTCAGAAGCCACGAACTGTACTGTGTACAAGTGCGGAGGGAGATGCAAACAGCAAAAAATCAATGCTTTTACGGCCGGAGGGTGGACACTAGCACACTCGGTTTTCATTTCGAAAGCGCGATGGCTGCTCCCTGGAAATGTGAACAGACCCTACTCCAGTTCTGCTCCAGTTGCTAATATTACTGTGCTCTCGAGTTAGCATTTCAGTCATCCCAATCTCGTTTCATTTGACTCCATTGGTTTTAAAGCATTTTTCCACACAGACCACCAGCTCATCCTTGCATAAATAATGCATCAAAATCACATCTTGAAAAGTATGAATAAAATCTGACTTTCTGTTGTCTTGGATTGTCCAGAAGAAGGCTTCTCAAATCCATCGAAATCAAGGTGCAGGCTCCTTGCACTTAAGTCGGTATCATGGATGGAAAGTAAGTATCGTATGCGCGATAGGCAGCATGCGTAGTTCCGGCTCAATTGGCCCTATTTCTGAACAAACTGCATTTAGTTATTCGACACTGCTTCCTGGGTGTATCGGAAGCTCCCAAGAGGCACCTTCTCGCAGTGGACAGATGTCACCTGTCGGCTTGTGAAGGCATCCAAGAGCAGGATGCCTCTAAAACCTCTAAAAATTGCATGGACACTTTGGCAACTTAAGTGTCTGAGAGGCCAAAGCCGAGGACACTATGCCGTGATGACTTCCGGTGGATGTGACGTCACACCGTTCCCGTGGCTATATCGATACCCAAGTTATACATCTTTCGGGCATCTTAAGTGTTAATTACGCTTAATTACACATTTTTCGAAATCTGACACAAATCCGACGTTTTTCCAACCATTCTGTGACAATTTTCACTATGCCGTGACGACTTCCGGTGGATGTGATGTCACACCGTTCCCGTGGCTATATCGATACCCAAATTATACATCTTTCGGGGATCTTAAGTGTTAATTAATTAACTAATTAATCTACAGTCATCAACCTTGGCTTCTGGGTTAATTTTTCCTCCTCTATCCGAAGCAACCATTCGTTTTCTCCGTTTTTTTTTAGTTCTCGAGTTAACACGAGTTAAACGCTGCCAAAGGTGTGACACCCTCTGCTAACGGACGACAGTATGAGCCATTAAAGGGTTTCGCCTCAGTAATTCATTCTTCACGCTCAACAGTACACGGCTCCAGCTAGCCTTCGACTGGTTTGCCTCTGCCTAGACTTCTGAGCACACTGCTTAGGCATTCATCTTTGCTTGTCTAGGTGACCAGTTGCGTTAAGGTACTGGTCCTGTGGCGCACACTAGATAAAACTACACTCACGGCATGCCCTTCCAGTAAGAGACAACCATACGAAATAAATGAAAATGACAAAAAAAATGACAGCAAGCTCATTTTTCGGCTCTGGCGGAGTCCGCAAATGCCAAGACTTAGACAGTACAAGTCAGCATTATCTTCAGCAAATTACTGGATACTGCAAGTTATCAATGGGGAAAAAAACAAAAGTGAATTCTTACCATTGTCAATGCACTAACGTAGCTTTGCAATGTCTGAAAACAAGAATAGATTGAAGCATCAGGAATGTGCCAAGTGAATTTACCTGCAGATGACTGCTCCCTTCTACAATCACACAAAAACACCGATATACACACAAGTGGTTTCTCAAGGGTTGATTTCTTATTTCAATTTATACGTAAACAATTCTACTCCAGTTCACACACATTCACACTAGTTGGGGCAGAGTTAGCAGGGTGAGCGCATGCATAGTTAGAGAGCCATTCACACTTTTCTCCGCAGCTCAACTGTTTTCGCTGCGTCGCGAATTGAAACGATTGGTTCACTCATTAATCTACACAGTGCTAATTGCAAAATACTGATGGCAGAATTGCCAATGGATGGCGCTCAAGCGAAAGTAATAAATGTGATAACCACCTTGTCCTGAACGATGTAGGCATTGATGACAAAGGATATCGTATTGGCAAACCATATCGTCAGAACCTCGCCAATCAATCTAGGTACGAGACCACTGGAAAAAGAAAGACAGGAGTGGGGGAGGGGGGGGTACAAAACTCTTTAAACGTCAGCGTGCAGCTGATGAAAGCCATGAGGACTGCCAACCCGCTGCTACTGAAATCCACCACAATACCGTTGTACTGGCATAATGGACCCGCTTCTTCTCTAGGTAAGCCGACATCAATTTGCGGCCAGGGTTTATAATCCAGGGGGGGGAAAAAAATTGCTGAGGCTCAGCTTGGCTAAGCCTGGGGAATGCGAAGCATATTAGTGGCTAGGCTTGGTAATACATGGCTTTCCTTGGTTGAATACTTGGTCATTTTAATACAACCACTAGAAGCCTTCGTCGTGGGGGAAGCCAACGGCATGGCTACAGCGGAACGCCGACTAACCCCGAGACGCGCGTTGGGTGAGCGCCTGGATTGCCACGGAAGCCGCGTCTGCCTGCCCGGCGGAGCGAGCGTTTCACCTACACCGAGCGTGAACGCGCGTTCGAAATGCGCGGGAATGAGCGGGTGTGACGGCTAGGGGTCCCACGGCAACGGCGCGAGGTGGAGGCCGGCTCTCTCATCCGATGTCACGTGGTGTGACGTCACGGTGTCACGTGGCGTGACGGCTAGGGGTCCCACGGCGACGGCGCGAGGTGGAGGCCGGCTCTCTCATCCGTTGTCACGTGGTGTGACGTCGCGGTGTCACGTGACGTGACGGCTAGGGGTCCCACGGCGACGGCGCGAGATGGAGGCCGGCTCTCTCATCCGATGTCACGTGGTGTGACGTCACGGTGTCACGTGGGGGTCCCACGGCGACGGCGTGAGTGGTAGCTCTAGCAATATGCTTCGCATAAAAATCTCCGACAGATTTTTGCGAGGGTGGGATCTTCATATTATAGGGCCACCCTTTCATCATCAACAAAAGTGATATGCAGTGTCAACAAGTTGTGTCCCTGCATCAACCAGTTTCATGCCACCGTGTCCACTAGTCACGTTACTGCTCGCTCAACTCTAGCAATCTTATCAGCAGTAGTTCACTTCAGGACTTTCCCGTGAGCAATTTACACGATGAGAAGTATAAATGATCTGCATAAAGTTCGTCCAACACATACCAACACATTGAAAACAATTAAGCTCTGTAAACAAGGGGATAGAACCAATCAAACTAAACCCTTACTTCACAACATGGTCACGAAGCAGGACATAGAGAAAAAACTTTTTATGGAGGCTTGACAAAGGATCAGTGCCATCCAGGTGTAGGCCATAAAAAAAAAAAAATGTCACAACTTGGCAGAACACAACTGCACCCATGCGAAAAGCTCCGATCTGTAATCTGTATGGGTCCCAGCTTCTCTAAGCCAAGTCCTTGCCACATTCATGAACTGCTGTTCATATAATCTCCTACATTAAGTACAAGAAAGCTTCCGCACCTGAAGAGACCTAGGACACCTTCTTCCCTGTATATTTCAACAACAGAGGTGAAGATTCCCCTGCAAGAAACAAAATGCACACAAGCACTTTAAAAACAATGCAATCTGACAGACTACCAAAGCACTTAACCATATTTGCAATTAACAATTAAAACAAGTTTCACTCCAGGTCTTGTGGAACCTACTAGGTGTCATAGTGAATGAACCTGTCGCAACACAGTGCACATACACTGCCTGAACACTTTGTCGTTGATTCCAACAGAGGAATCAAGACTTTTGAACCTAAAATGTGTAAAAAAGAATTGGATATTTGGTCCTTCCATTTGCCCGACATTAAGGCCTTTCCTCAATCATCTGCGAATTCTGGTGGACAAATATGCTGCCTGATTTGCAGCTTATGTTATCCCAAAAAAAGTGAATTCATGTGCGCGGCCCTTTAAATTGTGGACAAATAGCTGTGAACTCTGAACGCTAGCCGTTCCTAAAATACATAATCCACCAACACAGTCTTGGTCACATCTAAAAGACTGTGATTCCAGCTTTTTACACTCTTCAATTGGCAATCATGAGGTAGCATTCAAAGCAAAAAATAATGGAAGAGAACTATCCAAAACGCGCTACAATCGGGTTTTTTGAAGCGGACCACAGTGAGAGCAAGGAAAACCTGACCACCTGCATGCTATGCAAGGCTCATGAACTCGTCATTAAATGCAGCATAACGAACAGCTATCATTAACTACTTTTAACCAAATTTCGTATGCGATATGATATGCAATAGGTCAATCAGTTATGGCCCACACTTTCTCTTGCAAGCATGCAATATCGGACAAGATGTCACTCACGTGTATTTCTCTTCCCGTCCTACAAACTGGGCCATGTACCGAAAACACACCACTGCAAGATAAAATGAACCAAAATTCAGGTACGCACTAACCACTGACATGTCTCTACCAACATCAGAAACGCGGCAGGATTCCGACATGCCAAGGAAAAAGTCTAGCCACCATATCCTGGATAAGTACATACCGTATAAACTCGTGTAAGGGCCGCACTTTTTTTTTTTTAATTTGGGAGTGAATTTTGAAGGCGTGGCCCACACATGAATAACCCTTTAAAGTAAGGCGTCTACAATCGTGCACGCAACTTTTCGAACTTTATTTCGAATCATGTAGAAGTGTTTTCACGAAGGCAATGACGACAGCTACAGTTGCAATCCCTGCTGGATAGACCGGCACAGCCATTTCGTTCCTAGAAAGAAGGATCACTTTTCAAAAACAAGAAATAAGGATGGACGTCCCGATGTTTGACAGTGCACTTGGGAAGTGCTGTCTGGTGATGACACTGTTCTCTTCTCTCATGCATTGTAATATTTGCTAAAAGTCAGTGTACAGTAGAACACCGCAATAGTAAACTCGGATATAGTGAAAATTAGGGGGGCACTTTGACGATCTAAAGTATGCGAGCTGAAAGCCTTTTCACGCCGATTTTGACTGCCTCTGTTGCTGACTGCATGCTTGGGAGGCATCAAACTGGCGTGACTCGAAGGAGACATCTGACTCGGTCGGCTGGAATGTCAGCACTGCATGATGGTGACACCACCAAGGCGCAAAGTGCATGCACAGAAGGGAGTGGCACCGCCAACCACCTGGCGTTGTCTAGGAAACATCTAGGAACGTCTTGAAATGGCTAATGACTAATCACTAATTAATGACTAATTACTGAACAATGACTAATCACTAATTAATGGTTACAACATACTATGCCACAATGAATTCAATGATTTTTGATTATGGCTTATCACACCACTGATGACATCATCAGGATGATTGACAGCTGTCGTGTGACAGTTTTCGCGGACGGACAACGATGAGCCATTAAAGGCTTTCGCCTTAAAACTCGGCTATAGTAAAGTGAAACTGCGTCCCATTTCACCTTCCATGGAAGACTACATTTTTTTTTCAGTTATGGTAAAGATTTTTTTTTTTTTCAAAGAAACGGCTAAAGTAAACAGCGTCTGGGTGCATTTGTCGAAGAACAGACTGATGGTCACACCTAACTGTGACCATCAGACCAACAAAAAGCTTTTGAAATAAGGTGCAGAAAGCATCTACGACCACCTCAAACATCGTAGGTAGGTACAATCTTACCAGAGAAATCTGGTCACCTCTGACATCGCAAGCAAAAGCGATAAAGCCAAGCGCAGGTGGCTTCGAGCACAAATAAACAGCCGCCGCGGTGGCTCAGCGGTTACGGTGCTCGGCTGCTGTCCCGAAAGACGCGGGTTCGATCCCGGCCGCAGCGGCTAGAATTTCTTTGGAGGAGAAATTCCAGAGGCCCGTGTACTGTGCGATGTCAGTGCACGTTAAAGAACCCCAGGTGGTCCAAATTTCCGGAGCCCTCCACTACGGCGTCTCTCATAGCCTCAGTCCCTTTGGGACGTTAAACCCCATAAACCAAACCAAACAAATAAACAGAACATTACAAAGCTTTGCACCAATACATAGTAAACAGACAGCAGTAACAAGAATGCACCAGCTCCTTCGAACAGCATTAGTATTACTTGCACACAGACGCCAAGCAGTTTGTGGGAAACAGTTCTCTAGTTTCCGGGGAAAAGAGAAAAACATATCCGGTGCACACTGTCTCATTTACAGGAAACAAATCAGGCCACACAGCCTGAGGTGAACAGCAGAGGCCCGTGACTCACCATTGAGGGGCTGGGCAACACAGAGCGCTGCACATTTGGCAGTCATTAGCTTGCAAGTGCGCTTGATGAAGTTGATGATGCGCTGCTCCTCAGTCACAGTCACGTCGTCCTCTTCATCTTCAAAGGACCGCACCTCGGGTAGTCTCTGCGGAGAACGAACACGGTGACCGCTCATCCACACTACCGCCATCGGACATGAGGGCGCAAGTCATGTCCAAATGCTGGCCACACGCCAGTTTGAGCAATCCTATTTACTAGCTAACAAAAAGAACTCAACAGTCCAAACAAATGAGTTCATTAAACTTTATGCTGGGTCAGTAGATGAGGGCTGATGTGAAAAACATTAGCATGAATAAAGACACAAAAACAATGAAGACTGGTTGAGCGCCTCCAGCAACTACAGACACTGAGCTCCAATCACCATCTGCAACAAAGCGGCACAAAAAAATAATGCACTATTTGCTCCTGAGGATGACAAATGTACCACTGATACAAGCCGTTCCTTTTTTCTCAAGATAAAACGATTCCACAAGTTCATGGGTGGTCGTTTCCTGGCTTCTTCCCAGCATTTTAATCTCGCAGCAAAGTTGAGGTTCACGCAAGTAAACCATGAAATGCGGAGGCAAATTCATGACACGCTGGTTTTTCAGAGACAGGTCTTGCCTGCATCTGTTCCGTCCAGTATCCATTGGTTTCGTGTTTTTATTTGCACCAACGTATTTCATGGAAAAAACAAAAAAGTTCTTACAACTGGCATGGCTGTGCATTAGAGGAAAATGTAATGGTGTCTTTCCTTCCCCTGTTCTCTGCTTCTCGTGCGAACTGCCCCAGAGTAGCATATTTAAAATTGAACCACAAATCTTCTGTAAGGGTAAGTCGTCCTTCTTTCTGTGAGTTTTTTTCGCTACAGCTGGAGTAAAGCAAAGCACACAGGATGCGAGTTCACCCAACTGCGTTCACTAGCTTGCAGTCAGTGCAGAATCCAGCAGGAATAAAGCCCCCAACGAGAGAATTCAGAGAACAAAGTGCTCACCCGGTTCACCTCGGTGAAAACGGCGCCACTAACCACGTTCGCACACAGCCGGACACTCAGGCCACGGTACAGGCCAGCATAGCCGTCCACTTTCTTGATGTGTTTCACTGAACAAAAAGAAAGAAAGAGGGGAAAACACTTGTGCATTAAACTTCCGAAGTCCTAAAGTGTATGTACGTTCACACACTGGAGGCCGCCATGTTCGGCTCCACCACGACACTGACAACACTCGCTCACTGGGCGCGCTCCGCTGGATGACCAGACTAAACGCGCAGGCCACCTCAGCATTCTGGGCATGTGCAGTGGCATCTCTACTCGTCCACTCCGCTCCTCTGGCCGTAAACCCACTCAGCTAAAAGTCTCACAGAGCATATTTCAGCATATTTGGGACACAGCGCATTACAACACGAATGGCATAAAGTTAAAAAATTGTTCCAAATAATGGGCTGCAAGATGTCATTTCTGCTTTCAAAACACACCGCACAAGAGCTACTTTTTATTGACTCGTTTACACACTGCCACTGAATCCTCTCCGACGCTTGACATCCACAGATGCCCATGCTTCTGAGCATGTTCCCATACAACAGGGTTTGCACTGATTTATTCAAGGTAGCCAACGCCCACTGAATCAGACAAACACGGCACCTACAGGAAGTGAAAGATGAAGAAGGATGGATAACTGGGCGAGTTTGTACTGATACATCGTGGGAGGGAACAGCGCGAAACAAAACGACGGACAAAGGAAGAGGACACAAAGACGAGCGCTGACTCGAAACTGAATTTTTTATTGAAAAACGAAAACATATACACATCACACTCACGTGAACAAACAGAGCAACTAGCATTGGTCTAGCGGAATCAAGACCATCAAACGCACAATATGCCACATGGTGAACTCTGAACAAAAGCACCCCTGAAACCCGAAATGAAGCAAGTCACGAATTATCTAAAAACGATACTTCTTTGTTAACTAATGCCAAAGAAGGCTGGCTGATACACTGTGATTCCTTCTTTCGTATGAAATAAGCTTCCATAATCTCCCTTGTCAATTTATCCCGGTGTCTAAACAAAATTTTAGTTTTTGTGACCAAAGGGCGGCACTTTTTCTGTTTTTTATCATTTTCCTTCCCACACTCGCGGCAATGATCTTTCATGAAAGATGAGAGTATCTGGTGTCTGATAGTGAATTAAGATGTTCCCTCAGGCGAACATTAATACATCGGCCTGTCTGACCAATGATGATGATTCGTAAACGAGAGAAAGATGAGCAAGAGATGTCATAGCACTTAATCTCACAAGCCATACAGACTTGTCAACTGTTTATTTGTTGCCTTGCTCAACAATTACGATATATATTAGACAACGTATATATACATATTACAACATCATATTAAGCTAAAATGTTTTACTGCATTTCATGAATTTACTATAACACTAATTAGCAGTGAACAGAGAGCACCAATGGGCAATAATCAAGCAGTCTGGTCACTGACAAGTGAAGTACCGGCACTTCAACAATGCACGAGGAAATTTCGTTGCACAACTCGCAGCAAGACCAGCTAGGCTGCCATTGTCTACTAGTACTCACTGTGTACTAGAACACAGTGAGTCATGCGAAATAGCATCGTCATCAGCCTAACTAGCACAGTGCAGGATAAAGGCCTCTCCCATATCTCTCCTGTGAACCCTGTCCAGCGTCACCTTATCCCTGCAGAGTTCCCAATCTCACCTGACTCACTGCCACTCTCTAACTGGTCTGAACCCGCCTTCCCTCGCAATCCTCCCCATTACCCAAAGCGGCCATTGGCAATATGCCCTCTGCATTACATGCCCTACCCATGTCCACTTCCACATCTCAGCTAAGACGTGACTAGCTTGCCTTTGTTCTCTAACCCACTCTTGTTCTTTCACTGTCTCTTATCATTAACCCTACGAATCATTCTTCCATAACCAACTGCGCTGTGGTCGGTTCAATTCCAAGCCCTTTTGTTAGCACCCACGTTTCTGCCTCACAGGCGAGTGCAGGCAAGATACAACTACATACGAGGGGGTACCCAAAAGAAACCGGACTTATTTTTGTTTGAACTTATTTCTTCACATTTTCAGCACAGACCTTCAATATCCTTCAAAGTGCTCTCCACTTACAATGATACGTTTGTCGAATCTTTCATTCCATTTTTCAAAACATTGTTTAAATTCATCTTTTGTGATGCTTGACAGTCCCTCCGTCGTTTTTTTCTTCACCTCAGCAACATCAGCAAAACGCTTTCCATTCACCTGTCTTTTCATTCTACGAAACAAAGAAAGTAGCACGTGGCAAGGTCGGGTGAGTATGAGGGTTGAGGAACAGAGGTCATGCCATTTTTGGTCCGAATTTGTCGTAGAGACAGGGCTGTGTGAGCAGGGGCATTGCCATGGTGGAAAAACCAGTCACCCATCTGCCACAAATCAGGCCGCTTCCACCGAACACTGTTGCCCAATCTTTTCAAAACATCCAAGCAGAAAGCCTGGTTAACTGTCTGACCCTGCGGAACAAATTCTGAATGGACAACTCGTCTCACGTCGAAAAAACAAATCAGCATTGTTTTGAGGTTTGGTTTCACCTGACGAGCTTTCTTGAGGCGAGGTGAATTTGAAGTTTTCCATTGGCATGACTGTTGCTTTGATTCAGGATTTAATTCAGGAACACTTGAGTTGTCCCCATAGCATCGTCCTTGAACGTCTTTCTGAATATTTCAAGAGTTTCCGTTCCACTTTTTCCGAGAAAAAATCTGAATTTCACCGGCGCACGCTGTTCACGAAAATCAGCCATTGCAAAAACGACACTCACACAAAACAGTCGTCACTCTAAAACTCTGCCTAAACTAGTGTGACCTCCTTCAGCGACGGCACTCGGCTTACTGACTCTGAAATGTTCGTTCTATGCACTCCTAGCGGCAAAACGAGGTACCACAGAAGCTGAGCCGATTCAAAAAATTAGTCCGGTTTCTTTTGGGTACCCCCTCGTACTTTCCCCTTGACAGATACTGGCAAGCAGCTATTCTGTCCCATGCAAAATATAATTAAACAAAAAGATGTAGAACAAAAGGAACAAAGAGGCGAATACATGTCGCTGATACTCACTGTACTCAATAGCTCCCGGCAACTGCAATACTGGCTTGCCGAAGAAGCGCCTCGTAGGCCTGGGTGGCAGCGGTTCATGGCCAATCTGACAACAGATTTTTGACAAACGTCACACAATCTCCGACGCTAGCCCCGAGTTCCTCTCATTGTCTTAAGTGCCACTGCTGTACGCACCTAACGCGAGCAGCTCGCAAGCGCTGCAGTGCAAGGATGCTAGCCTGTCTGTATCTAGACTCGCAGACACCAGTGGCAACACTACTGATGCAAATAACGATAACAGTAATAATACAACTGACTTAACCATTGCAGACAAGGAGCGGATGCGGACCTCGACGCTGCCACATCTACACAGCTACAGCAGGATTGAGGGCACACAGCTTGACAAAAATCACTGAGTACAAGGATTTAAAGATGGAATTACAGCGGGTTTGGCAAAAGCTAACAAATATTTGATGTCAGTGGTAACTGCCACACTGAGTGCTACCCCCAAAGATACTGAGTAGCACTTTAAGCAAATCGACGTCAACAGGATGATGATTCGTAAACGAGAGAAAGCATGCTACTGGGATCTACGCATATCATTCTCCAATACTTTCTGCTTTTTTATTTATTTGTCCTCTGAGGCATAAAAACGGTCGCAGGAGTTGCAGGAAAAGGCAACATCCTTGACTGACAAAGGCCATAGCACCCGAAGCATGTGTACATTCTGCAGCAAACAACACAGCAAGTAATAAATATTTTCAAAATATAATAAATAACACACCAGAATAACAAAGCATCGCAAAGACCTGGCACAACGTCTTTGAATAAAAAAAAAAAAGGAGATTACACAAGGAAGTTATTCATTAAAACAGAGAATAAGATATGTTTCAACAGATTCCTTAAACCTCACGGTTGATTTTGAGGCTCGCAATTTTTCCAGCGTACTAGGATTATTGTTCAGTAACGTCGATAATCTGGAACCACAAGAATACACAAGGTTTTTTTTTTTGTGGTACAGGTCTAATTAAACTGCATGTATCTGTCCGCATGTGGCAGTCTGTCTGTGACGGAATGCTTCATATGACAATTTATGAAAAAACAGGTGGTCTACAGGGAGAATGCCAAGCTAATCAAAGAACGGCTTACAGTGTGCGCAAAGAAATCAAGATTACAAAGTGACCTTACTGCTCTTTTCTGCAGCCTGAAAACTGTCAGGCTGCAAAGTTACAAGCCTGAAAAATGGATACGTAACTCTATCTCAGGCCCTGGGGACAAACGCGATACTTAGTGGTTGCCGAATTCGAGATTAGATCTGGTTGCCCTGTTGTCAGGGTAGACAACAGCAACAACAAAATCTACCATTATTAATTATTATTCTTAAAGCTCCAAAGTGAAGTTAATCAGACTCTTGCCCCGCTCAAGGCCGTCACCAAACGCACAAATATTAAACCCACATGTGATCTCTCTTTTCTCTCAGAGCGGCAAACGCTTTACAAGAATGATATGGTAGACATTTGGCCAGAATAACAGGTGAAAATCTTAAACTGACCCGTCAAGGAACCGTAATGCCTAACTGTCACAGACCACAGTATGTCCTTCGCCCTCAAGGACTTCACTCATAGCCCTGTACTCGGAGTCGACCGGACCGAAAGACACAGTCCGCTAGCTCTATATTTTTTTTTTCTGCTCAGGAAAAAAAGATAAGATAATCGCGTTGAACAAGAAGCAGTCGACAAGCTATCTGCGCCTTCCGTGTAGATAGAACGCGACATCACCGATTCGACTTCAGAGCTAGGAGCAAGTCATAAAGGCGTGCCCAACGAAACTGATGTTCACACTACTTCTACTACTGAGGAGACATGGCTATCACCAGCGTTTCCAGCCAAGACACAGCCAAATTTACCCGTCAGACGTTTATAACACAATCAGCAAACCTCTCGGGGAACCACAGCAAGCGAGAGCAGCCACCGACAGCCCGGCGATCTCAACACGTTTTTTTTTTTCTTTGCTGCCGGTTGATCGAGGCGCGCAGAGTGACAGAAGTGCTCACCTGGGTGAGAAACTTGACGTATTCGATGGGGTAGAGGATAGCGGTGATCGTAGCCCTCCCCACTACAGCGTACCATAGGTTCTTTGCCGACTCCGGGTCGGGTATCGGCGAAATAAGCGGCGAGGGCGGTCGAGGTCTCTGTTCAGGCGCCGCCATTTTGGCCATTCAATGCACTGGCCAGAGTTGGCTCCATTGTAGTCTCGGATCGATGCCGCTCAAAATTGGTCCAGGAAATTTGTGAATTTGAGGCGTATAAATTGTTTTGTCGCTAAACATTGTAAAGCACAAGCGTGACAGCGGTTAGGTGGGTGATAACTAGGTATAAGTAACGTAAAGCAAATTCAGAAAGGAAGAGAACGTATACATTGTGGCGCCAGTTAGAACCAGCCTTTGTAATGACCTAATTTCAGCTCGCCTCCGTGGCGCAATCGGATAGCGCGTTCGGCTGTTAACCGAAAGGTTGGTGGTTCGAGCCCACCCGGGGGCGATTATCAAATATTTTGCACAATCTTCAAGTATTACACTCTAATAGCGTATTTGCCACCGACGCGTTCTAGCTTTCTACATTCTAGTTGTTGACAGCAGAGTCGATTTAGCACATCGTTCGCTGTAGCGAACTCGCGCGGCGTACGCAGTACTACTGTTTCCGAAACCCAACCATGCGGACTTCCGTTGAAGATGTTCTCGGTTAAATTCTTGCAACCGACTGTTTATGCATGCCTGGGCCATCTACAAAAAATGCTAAATAAATTATTACCAGAAGGCAATTAAGGGCCACCATTAACATTGGAATTTGAACATTGGACTCCGTTAAATAAAGGCTTGATGGATATTATTTTACGCCTGCACGTCCAGCTGATGCCCAAGTTAAATGAACTTTGCACAATTTGCTGCTAAACTGTGTTATCTGAGCAAATGTGGCTGATGAAGAATGTGCCACTTATCCCGCCAGTTTCAGTAATAAACGATAACGTAACACGATTCGCAAGGGACAAAAATTTATTACTTCCTAGAGTATGTACAAATTTAGGCAAACAAACTTTTCATTTTTCTGCTGTTATGTCTGAAACGCATTACCTGTCATCATCAAATCAGTAAATAAAAGAAGATTTGCCTGGGAAGTTAAAAGTTTCCTGTTACCTATAGAAAATGACTCCTAGCTGATACCTTGATGATGAGTATTTAATTAATACTTATCAGCTCTGCATCGGAAACCTTTTTCCTGTATTCAGACACTAGAATTTTTGTACTGTTATTGCCCACTCCACCCATTTTCATAAAGGTTTACTGAGCTGTGCTGTCCAGTGTATTCATGCAGCTTGCTTTTCTTTTTCCTAATAGTGTATTTTGAATGACATGTATGTTACCTATGTATCACAACACTATAATCTTATCATCTCAAATGTTTAAATTACTTTTATATCTATGTATGATTTATTGTGTTACCTGTCAATGCTGCTTTATACTTTTATTATGATTTATCATTTATAGGAGGCCCTGATACAGTCACTGACTGTGGGACCTCCTTATTATGTAAGTTTTGTAATTCTAACTCTGATGCAATAAAAATTTAATTGAATTGAAAAGCAGCCAGAAAGAAAAAGAAAAGCCAATTGCTAATGCAGTACAATGGGAAGTGAAAGATATATTTCAGCGAGACACCTGAAAATGACTAGTATGGATGGCCTTGCTTGCCAAAACTGCCTATGGGCTACGGGCGTCGTCATAGAAGAGAGCTTCTAATTGAGTCTGACCTCCTGGAGCTCTTTAATGTGTGCTGAGTTAATTGTAAAGCCAAAACCAATGCTTTCCAGTGTTGAATGTACTGGAGTTTAACTAAACCACAAATACTATTTCAAAGAGTGATAAGTCAACCTAAAGAAATAAGGAAAAATCACCAGGCACACCGGGTTTTAACCAACGTGTAATTAATTTCATTCAGCAAATCCAACAGTCATCCACAATCCCTGCAGTCAGCCAACGTGCATGATTCCATTCCAAGCACATCCAAAAACAAAAGAACAGTGTATTCATATCAAGGGTAGCTATTTTCGGGCAGTTTCATAGTTCTTGACGTACCAGTCAACAGTTTCTTTCAAGGCTGTAAGGAAAGAGAAAAAAAAAGGTCAACCACATAAATTCTTCAGTTCATTAAAGGGTAGGTATTCGAGCAGCATTGCAAACAATCAATTTACAACAGTACATTACATATATTCAAGTATAATCAATCAGAAATATTTTTTTGAGACATATATGCCATCATCATCAGCCTGACTACGGCCACTGCAGGGCGAAGGCCTCTCCCATGTCTCTCCAATTAACCTTGTCCTTTGACATATATGTAGGTGGTCAATATTTATATCGGTTTATCATACTTATTGTACTTCTATTCAAGCTTTATGGAAGATATCAATCCTCCTGACTGATGGCATGAATTGATGTAACTCGCTGGTACTGTGCTATGTGTATTGGCAGATTACTGCAGGCAAAAACTGCTTTGACGCTGATGCTTTCACAAATTCATACTGCTTTCATTTCTCAAGCACAATCGGTAAAGGACATTTTCTAGATCCACAAAGAGATTTCATCCCAACTTAAAAATATCAGACTAGCCATGTATAATGTAAAAACAAGCACTGATTCCCAGGATTAGAAAGTGAAACTAAACTAAGACACCGGGTTCATCATGCTACACTGCACCTTTTTCAATGGGAGTGAACTTGAAGTCTGGTAGGTAGCGCCGGAGCTTCTTGTTGCTGGCAGTCTTCCTGAACCGGCCATCAGCTTTGGATGTGTCGAACTTAACAATACCCGTCAAGGAACACAGAAGACCAGTAGAAGATCTAATAATGCAAGCAGCTATACACGTTAATTCCTACAGTAGCTATCACTTTCTGTTCTTCTTACAGGCCACTGCAAAAACAAAGTAAATGCAATTTTCGTGCAAACTCAAAATGGAAAATAGTGCACAAGGTTTGAGGAAACAGGGTTTCAAAGGGGCCTTGTTACACTTTAATCATGATTACTGAATAAAAAATAACGAAGGCTTGACGTCCATCTGCTGTTCTAAGAAGTGACATCATCCCAATGGGCACTGAAATTCCCCTGGACGTCCTGTAGACGTTTAGGACATCTGTAGGACGTCCATGGAAGTTTCAATGCCCATTGGGATTTAGAGCTGACATTAAAAGCTTAAGCTGAAAACGTAGAAAACTGAAGCTGAGGAATGAAGCAATGGTTCCATTCTCCCAGTAACTCATTCGCCCAGTAACTCATTTGCTCACCAGAGACGGTAAACCTCTTCTCCAGCTTTCTCCCATTGTCTACTGATATCACTCCGCCGCCCCCCGGCCTCCCTCAGAACGGCAACGGAAGAGGCAGAGGAGAGGTGCCCGCATTGTCTCATGGGCGGCCCTCCCCCCCCTTCTTTCTCTTTGGCTGCTACGCGAAACAGAGCAAGCAGTGGGAGAGAGAGAGAGAGACGATGGAGCGACAAGTGACTTTTTAATTTGTTAATTTCAGGTCCACGATATGATAAGTGGCACTTAATATACAAACAACCACTGACGCCAAGATAAATGCTACCATATAGAGGTATGTATGCGCACTATGTACATAAAAATATTTAACAATCACTAAAAAATGTCATCGCAGAGATGTAATTTTACATTTATGTCTATTCAAACTCCCGTCTATTCAAACTCCCCCCAAAATCATGGCTCAATAAGCCAGACGAAACCATGCCTTGAGTCCATGGTTGCTTCTTATGCTATATACACCAAAGTATGCTAGCGCTCACACATTAGCATCTCCAGACTGCTTTGCAATCAGCCGCAGTGATGAAGTGTGAAGCATTGCGAAGTGATCCAGAGAACAGTATACGCGTCCAACAGACTGCGATAAACAATAAGACAAGGATACAATGACATCCCCTTTGAAGTCGAATGCATCAGTAATAAGCTTAGTTGCATCCTTGATGCTCACTTCATCCTCTTCATCACCTGTAAGAGATAAATTAAGACAGGTTAAGGCATGATTATTACTACTAGTTCCCACAGGTTAGACTGTTTAGCAGCAACCATAGAAACTCGTGTCAGTACTAAAGATCAAGCTGACCTTGAACAACAAGAAAGCGAAGTTGGAGGGCAACAAAAGATAATGTGTAGAGCTCAAGTCCTGTTGTCAAGCGTAATGGCATTCCTTGCATATGAACACCGCAACTGCTACAGTACATCTCTGAAGCATCAGTCACAATAAATTTTCCCTACAATTATTCTCATGCGATTTTGTTCAACAACAATTTACGTATGAATTAGAGAATGCACACGCAAGTTGTTTGCATGCTGTAGATGAAAATACAGCAAAGTGGCTATGGGCAAGTCATGCGATGATGCATGGATAGAACAGAAAGCCCCTGGACTAGTAAAATTTACGCTGTGAATATAATGGAGCAATTAGACTAGAAGTGTCATAAATGTAGCACATGCGACGTATATGGCTGGTGGAGGGCAGGTAACATAATTCTAGACATTGTTGAAATGGGTCGCTGTCTCACAGTCGATTTATTTCTGCTCATGCTGAGATGATCCGTCCAGCTGTGCTCCTGCTACTCATTCACAGTACTTTCTGCAACTTCAGAGGATTCTGGCACAGACATGCTTAAGTAAAACTTGTTGCTGTACTATTTGGTGCTTCCTTCTGTCAGGTAACTATAGTGCTACTTAAAACCGTTCATGAGGAAGACATGCAGGACAGTGTGCTACTGACAATTCAGATGTCAGTAGCATTTTGCCCTGTATGCCATCCTCAGGAAGGCTTTTATGTCGGGCTAACTTGTTACCTGGGAGAGGAAAATATGCACTCAGTACAGAAAACAGGAAGTACATTTTCCACATTTTCTGCATTTCGTTCCCATTAAGGCACTCGCCCTCTGTTCTTTGTACCGAATGCATTCCTCTCTTCCTACACATGTATATTCTTTGCCAAAAGTAGCCAGGCAACGGGGCTCGTTTCTCAGTCGCATAACGGAGCTTTTACAGCATCCCTAAATCCCAAAAGGCCTCAAAAGGGGAGGAGAAAGGTTTTCCTTACCTTACACAGCTTAGGGGGCTCCATAAGTCCTTTACTACATGGCTAAGAAGCAAACCTCGTCACCTGGTTACTTCTGGCAAAGACGGCACCAACTAGCCCAACAAGTGCCTCTAAGCTGCGACTCATTTTGTTTCTGTAATGAGCATGTGCAGAATCCCCTCCGTAAGCATGTACGGGGTTGCTTGAATGTCCCCAGGCCCCAGGGTCTCCATCTGAGCCTTTGAAGGGGCATTTAAAACATCCCCAAAGCTCAAAATTTTCGGAGGGTGAAGAGTCTCGTCCTCACCCCCTGAAGGCCTCTGTAGTTTCGTAGTTGTCAAGTGCCCAGCTATACAGCTCAAAAGAAGACTACATGACCTGGGAATATTTAACTGATCCTATAGCAACTATCACAAACACAATTTCTTCTAAACTGCAACTCATTCTGTGTTCACCACGTGTTCCACTTCATGCCAAAATTCTTTTCCTAGACAAACATCAACCAGCCCACCAAAGAGTTCTTCTAAGGTGATTTATCTGTATTCAGTTCACCTGTGTGAATGCAAAAATGAAGGCGTGGAAGCACCTTCCCGGATCAACAAATAAATTTGACAGAAACACAGAGGGGTTCACCCACCTGAGAGAATGATAGGTTCTACTTCGTCGTACTCGTGCAGCACCCACATAATGAGTCGTGCGAGGTCCAGGGAGTAGATGAACTGGCGCAGTGGCTTGCCCGATCCCCACACCTGCAGCGGAGTCTCATGCACTGGAACAGACACACAAGCGGTTCAGTGACATTGACAGCACTTTCACCCAGGTTTGGTCTCATGAAAGTACACGATGAGTACGAGTACTTCTTCCTCACCTTTTGTCATACTGCACAGTCGTAAGCATTGTGCTCAAAATGACAAAAATTCACACAGGAACAATGCAATTCACGGGGCAGAGTATGTGTTAGGATTAGTGTTCACACTGGACGGAGCAGCCGCTGGAACTGATAGGTTCAGTCCGACTGAGCAGGTGACATGATCCAGTCCGTCAATCACCCTCTTTCATCTCCCACTTCTCCTTTCTTTCCATCCACTTCCCTGAAAGTGGAGAGGGGATGTTCCCCTCTCCACTTTGTCTCTTGCCAATCGAGGCTTCACACGGTGAAGCCAACGCCAGCCACATTTTGCGATAATGGCTGTTCTGATGCTAATGCATTAAGACAGATGTGCAGTGAAAACACATTATCCTACCCTCAGCTGTACAGTGTCTAAAATCAAAAGACTAACGAGACAGAATCCACCTATGGGCAAACAAACTCTTCTACCTGTATGTGGTGAGTGTTCTAATAAAAGCAAAGACCAATGTGAGCAACAGTCTTAAAATGGACTTAATTAACTATACTGACAGTTACTGAGGGCAATTAGCAAACCAGTTTCTGATTACAGTTTCTGATATCTTGCTGAACCTTGAATCAGAAAAAGTCTCGAGCGAGAAGACATTGCAGAAAGTCTTCCCCTTTGGCTCTGTACTTCATGCTGTTTGTGCAATGTCAAAACAACCAGCCCAGCACCATGCATGTGATATCTTTCCTTCATTATAATATTTTAGCATCATACAAACCACGGAAAAGATGCAGTCTATGCAAAACTTTCAGTCTGATGTGTTCGTGCTGAATCTGTAAGCTCCAGATTGTATTTCAATCAAGCCAGCTGCAGGTGGTTACAGTGATGATGATGGCACTGATGACAAAGTTGCTGATGACTACGATAACGATTGATTATGGCCATAGATTATGGATGACTCATTGTTAAATGGGACTGCACACACTATTAGTCTATCAAAGTAATGCAAGTGTAATCGGAGACTTAAAACTTATGTTTTTAGACAACGACAATAAGAATCGACATTGCAGAAATATTGATCGCTCCCTCAGTGCATGGAGTTCTTCCATTTAATATGAGGGATCAAAGCGTGGACACTATTTGAAGCTCCTGTTCAAAAACTGACGACAAGAAAACTCGAGAAGCAGCCCTAAGATGCGTTGTGCATCAAGAGCTCCTCTACATATTTAGAGTACATAATGTGAAGCAACACGAATGTGCGCCTACATTTGGCCTGGTGGGTTCGGTTGATAAGGCCCGACAAGACATGACCATCCTCGGGGTTGAAGTTGTCATGCGGTCCAAACACATTTGCTGGGATCACAGCGGTAAACTTGCAGCCATGCTGGTCATGGTACGCCCTATTCTGGATGTCGATCAGCCTCTTGGCATATGCGTACCCAAAGTTGGAGTCGTGCGGTGGGCCGTTGTGGATCTGCCGAGAAAAAAGAATAGAGAGAGTTCAGAGTGTGGCGGTTTATCATCCCAAGGCGACTGAGGCTATGAGAGATGCCGTAGTGAAGGGCTCCGGGAATTTCGACCACCTGGGATGCTTTAAAGTGCACTGACATCGCTGAAGGGTTGACCCTTGTGTATTTAAGCACGACCATTAAAAAATATTTTATTTGCCCTCTTTTCCTGCGATTCCTCTTTTGAGGACATTTAACCCCCCAATTGCCACACTTTCTTTTTTCGAAAGTGGTACCAAAATGGTCATTTCGATCTGCTGTGCTGCTATTTTCCGGCAAACCCCCCAAAAAAAGGCTTGAACGAGCCCTACTTGCCTTAAACCAGACACAGAGTGCCAGAAAACACACGACAAGCTAACTCGATCATCACGGGCCAGAAATGGCAGTCAGCTTATGACAAGCCTGTCTCGTTAGGGTCCCTAGAAATACTTGCAAGTATTTCTAGGGACCCTATTCTCGTCCAAGTCCACTGGGGGTTAAGGACTAAATGATGATGATGATAACAATGGTGATGAATGGTGTCGTGCAACTTTGCAGGGCCAGGTTCATGGAAAAAATGACTGCATTATTTAAAAGTGTGCATACAAATGCTACGTCATAATTACTTTCATCCTGGCTGAAGAAACACATGGTCATGGTCATAACTCTGTATTATGCACCCCTCCCAGCATAGACTATATGCTCGTCAGGCTCAGTTGACACAAAGGTCACAGAACTCCAATTCCAATTTTTAGCATCTCTACAATTCCCAGCTGGTTCCAGTTGGTACCAACTGGAGCCCAGTTGGTTCCAACTGGAACCAGGTGAGAATTGTTCCATAAACCAGTTGAGCTGGGAAAGATTTTCACCTGGGTACGTCTTTCTCTATACTCAAGCTATGTTCAAAGCTTCTTGCAAGTGAGAGTTTTGTGTGACAAGGAAAAAAAATTTGTGACAACTTATTGTAGATGATAAAACATCTACTTACACTGTATCTTTGAAAGCAGAAATTTGACTGCATGCCTCGGTCCAGCATGCTCTATACAAGTGCTCACACATCACGACAAATGACAAGTGATAATATATATCTAATGAGCAGGTGGAAGCAAAATGAAAAAATTAGTTCACAGTCAAGAACCAAACTTGTTTTTATATCTGCACTAAGACAAAAAATTACCGATGATTACGTTACTTCCTAATGCGAAATTTGAGCGCAGCAAATAAGCTGTTTCACCTTTTCGATAGTGAGTCAACCCCAGCTGCGGAGTTGGTTTCAGGGACAACGCCGCCGATGCCGACACAAACAATATGATACCCTCGCTTCCGCAGCGCTAAGAACCAGGTCTAGCCGTGGGAAGGTGGTCACGTATTCGTCGACGTGCCGGGGCCTACGTGAAATAACCGGCGCGTCGGCAACTGAAGAGCACCCTATCCGCCACACAAGAACGGGGGGGACCCTTTCCTCCTCTTTCTGCATGGCGGTGACGGTGTTCTATGCAGTCACGTTATCTTGACTCTCTAGTGGCGTCAGCGGCATCCAGCGGTATCAGTCGGTCGCTGCTAGCGCTGGGGGGATGAAAGGGGGGCGGAGCTGGTTACGAGGCCGACGACGACGCGAAACCCAGGAACGGACGCCAAAGAGCTGCGCTCTAAAAGGAATTACATGGACAGCATGTTCGCTTCAATACTGCTTCAACCTGCACGCACGTGTAAGGTATGCTATGAAAAGAAAATGTTACCATGAATCTTCTCTACCAAGCAAAGTCAAAATTCAACAGCAGCATCAGCTTACCATAGTTTCATCAACAGGATAGGTCGTGTTGTCTGGAAAAACACAGGTGGAAAAGCAGGAGACCACTTTTTGAACGCCACTTTCAAAGCTTGTGTGGAGGACGTTGTCATTTATCCACATGTTGTCTCTCTGCAAGAAATGAAACTGCACTGTTCAACACATTTCAAATAACAGAGTTAATACACTGACCCTAGAGAAAAAAGCCAGCGGTTCAACTCTGCTGAACTGAGTTTCACGTAGCGAAAGCTAGAAGTGGCTTCTCACAATTTTCGAAGATGTAGTTCACTATATGTGTGAACGACTGTGAATAGAATCACGTGATTACCATGTGACTTTCTTACAGCGGACCACACATAGTTAGGTATATGGGCATAGCAACACTAGCCATGGCTGATCTCAAGGTCGCTTCAAGGTCATTTGAAGGCTCGTGGCGAATGCGCCCAGTTACAGTAGTGTAGCTTTCGCTGCAAAAGAGGCAGCCACATTCTCATGCATGCCTTCACCACATGTTTCCTAACAGTGGCGACAGCCATTATGGTAACGCTTCTTGGCGGCCAGCCACTAGTAAGCGGACGAACTACAGGGTGCACTTATCTAGGAATAACCACTCAGACTACGTGATTCTAAGCAGTACCGTGACAACCACTATTTAGCATAAACATAGCTGTTACAGACAACATTTCGGCTACATTTTTAAGCTCGGGATGTTTAGAAGCACAAAAATATTTTATTTAAACAGTTTTTCTGCACTTGAAGGAGTGAGTCATTGATAACGTGTTTCTTTTTGTGAAAGCGGTCTTGGCAGCATCAAGAAGACGTCAGAAAAGGTTACAGAGCCTCCTCTCCATACTAAGCCCTCAAATCATGCCTTACAAAATTCTAAATTTGCAAACACGTGCACACACAAAAATCGAAAAAAAAAATGGAGGTAAGTGACAAGGAACTGACCAAGATGTCAAGGTTGTATTTCATATTCCTGAAGAGGCCTGCACTCGTCCCTGCTAGATGAATGACATGTGTGGGCTTGTACTTGGCAAACAGTGCTTCTGTCTGCTGCTTGTTGCTTTGAAATATACAAGAGACATGGAACTATAAGTGCGAGTTCACCATATACTGCAGCAAAAGGCAGCTGTTAAGCCTTAACAGTTAACTGAATTAAGCATGGAAACACCATGGATGTAGAAGATGCACACAAGAATGAATTCCGATGCCATTTCTAAACTGAGGTTGAAAATGTCTCATGGGCATTATGCGTCCAGGGGAACCTTATTTCAATGAAAGGAAAAAGTCTACCTTTCACTCATACTTATCAGGTTAATATCTAGTTGAATGCAAATAATGCCCTCCCTTTCATAACTTGAGCTGCCTGCACTGCAACATTCAACAGAACTTCTTTTTGGGCACACTGATGCATTATGTGAATGCTATCTGAACATTAATAGACATCAAAACAGTCCTTTTTGGCCCACTACCAGGATTGCATCTGTATTATAATTCCTCATAATACATAAGGGAGTTGTCAGGAGGGAAAATGCAGAAGCCAAATTGACAAGATATGCTGGCAAGAAGGGAGCGTGTGTCGATAATGCTGTCTGATAGTCATATTGCATTTAGTGATGTGAACCATTGAGGGTATCTTGCTGTCTTTGTGCATTTTGGTCCCTTTTGGAGCCATTCTGATTAGGTGTCCTGGCAAGAAACGTGATTGTTCCCCTGATAATACTCTGTGACAGTAAGATAACAGTTTTGGCTGCAGAACACATTTAATGTTGTCTTTTGCTCTGCTTCTGTAGATTAGTCTCTTTGGTAGTAAGTATAGTGCTTTAAGGTGTCCTTTTTCTATAAATATGTTTGTGTTTCACCAGCCTCACGCTGTTTTACCTCTTGATGCAACAAGCAGCTAGCTTGATACAAGAACACATACAGAAAGGACTATGGTACACTTTTACTGTGGTCAGAACAACTTTACCAACATTCCCTTCTTTTGTGAAGGAACACAAGTATTTCAAAAGTGGCCACAGCCAAATTTAAAGATAGAAACACAGTCAAAGCCAAAGACGGAGGAAGGGCATTCTTCTTGCATTACAATCAGTATGTAAACTAGCATAGTACTGCAGACGTTGCAGATAGCAATAACTGCCTTGCTGACATAATGCAGACTCGTAACTATGTGGTTTACAAATAGCTTTCTCAACTTGGAAGTAAAGAACACCAACACACCACAAAGTGGTGAAATATTTGAGGCAGATGTGTTAGTTCCCAGCATCAGATGGGCAGCATAACATCTAATAGCAAACGGAGTCCTCAAACCAACCATAGATGTTTGATTGTTCAATACTAGTTCGTTTGTTGTAGTATATGTGTGAAGAAAAACTCGTCTAAAGCCAAAATCACACAACGAATGCTCTTTGAGAGCTGCTTTGGAACCTGCAGGTGAACATTGCGGACTGATGCAAGTCACCGCGCCTGAAAGGACTCTGCACGTCTCATCATCATCAGCCTGACTACACCCACTGCAGGGCAAAGGCCTCTCCCATGTCTCGCCAATTAACCCTGTCCTTTGCCAGTTGCGGCCACCATATCCCCACAAACTTCTTAAACCCATCTGCCCACCTAACTCACATTTGGACAAATCTATAGACAATCAAAGGCCACGAAAGTATTGAACACTACCCAGCTTAACAAGGTAAAGACTCAGACGGGTCGATCTGCCATGTTGAATTCAAGCGCTGGCACAGAAACCTAACGAAGACATGGGAAGCAAACACAAAACCTCAGTGTATCTGCATCTTCATCAGCGTTTTCTCCGCAAACATCTAAATGCCATCACGGCCGAGCCAACCCAGATGCACTTTTAATGGCATTGTACATCAGTAAACACTACCTGATCCTCTTGTTCATGAGATAGAAACACTTACGTAAGGTCGGCATCTTTTGATGACACAAAGATCCACTGCTCCCCGGGCCTCTTCTCTTCGTTGGTAACGATCTCAATGGCTTTACCTATGAGTCCCGTGCCTCCAGTCACCAGGATAACTGTCTCTTTTGCTGACGCCATCGTCTATAGCACTATGACAGCACAAGTTCAGTTGTGTATGGTTCCGACGTCCTAGAACAATCCGAAATGCAGCTAGAGCAAAGTACAAAACAACTCTGCCTCAAAGCATCAGCAGCTATGTAGAGAATTAGTAGCAACACAGAAAACACGCCAGTAATTTTCACTTAACGGCTGTGGACATGTCATCAAAAACCACATACCTGATAGCAGAGAAGTTCATGTTGTGTACATGTACGCAACAAGTGTAGAGTTTTTGCGCATTCAACATGCATGCTTCAACAATGTAAAATCCAAGTGTGCATATAGTGCATTTCAGCATAAGAATTTTAAAGGGTCCCTGCAACATTTTTGATGGTTGCTATAAAATGCGTGCATTACGTAGAGTAAAGGCTATTAAGACTTCATGCCGCATACAAGTGTTCTAGTGAGCTATTAATTTACAAATAATTTTTAAAAACTGCCATTCCCGCGCCGCACGGCGACGTCTGGTGCCGGTCTGGGGCGAAATCCTATCTCGTGACGTCATGAGGCTCGCGTGACATCAGTCGCGAGAGGCTCTGCTCGCCAAAAACCGCAGCGATGTTCATTAGAGAAGCAGGCGAAGGAGGCGGTATGCGCGGCTGGATACGATATGATACGACGGCGCGTGGTTCCCTTTCACTCTCTCTCTCAAAAAAGTAAACAATCGAGCCGGATTACGCATTCGTGGGCGAGAGTGGACCTTTCCTGTAATGTTTGTTTTTTCTGACTTGCCGCGGTGTACGAGTTGAGAGGGAAAAGGCAAATGTTTTTAATCGCCGATATATCTCTGGTACATATGCTTCGCATCACGCACTGCTACATATTATCACTAAAATTTTTTTGCCGCATGATGATTGGTGATTGAACATCAGTCTTGCGCTTTCGATCGAGTTCGATAGCTGCTGGGAACCTGGAAGGCTCTCAACTCGAAAGCCTTTGAAAATGCATTCTGCACTCCGGCCGTTTCAAGAACGCTTAGCCAGATTACACGAACACACACAAAGATGAGAAAATGTTGATCGGTCTTCTACTTACTGCAAAGTTACTGTGAGTTCACCAGACCTTTCTCAAGACGCATATGCGCCTAAATCAGCCGCAAGTGACAGTACTTTTACACTCCGACACCGGCAAACCCCTCGATCAACGCCCACGCACAGCTGATAACAGCCCGATAACAGAAAATCAGTCCGCACTGCATGCAGCGCGCTAATGATGATCATGGTTGACATCGGAACAATTTTCGGAGCAGCAAGATTCGCATTTTTGAGCTGTTTTTGGAACGCCCGAAAATCAACATGACGAGAAGATGAATTTAATAGTCTGAATTCTTTGAAAATAATGCAAATGCCTTAAAATACAAAAGAAGACCAAGAACTCTCTCTTACGTGCTCTTCGTCCGTTTGGCGCCGTTTTACAACAATTTACGCTCTTATCAAATATGGGTGTATGGGCGTCAAGAGCTCATACGTCGATCGAGGTGCTTCTGAGCAGTATAGAGGTGATCAGCTGTTTCGTTCTTACAAGCAAATAATTAAAAGGCCTCAGAAAGGGGCTCTCAATAAAGTTGCAGTATGCTTCACAAATATCCTCCAGCAAGAATTATTTTAATGTGTTTTGTGAAGGATGATACAAAATTTGAACTTCCGCGTCTTCACGCTTTTTCTTCTCCTCTCGTCAACTTCGCCCGCCAAAACGGCACTCCTCAGCCGGCCACACCCACTCGGCTGCGACGCGCGCGGAGTGGCCGCGGCCGCTGCGTGACGTCTGAAAGAATAGCACCGGCTGCTGACGTCACTTGCAAGGCGTGACGTCAATTTCACGGCGTGACGTCGTATGCCAGGTTTCGCGCGCCGCGAGGTGCGAAAGCGGGAATTTTTAAAACTGTATTGTAAATTTCCCGCTCGCTTTTGAGGTTTCGTACCAGGTATGAATGCTCTGTGGTCTGTACTCTACATAGTGCAAGCATTTTAAAGCCAAGCTCTAATACTCTTTTCTGTTGTTAAAAAAAACTCGCAGGACGGTTCACGTTGCCGTTACCGTACCTAACGTGATATCTCGTGTTGGATCTCGAATACAGATTGAAATACGTGTATGCCGCCGCGGTGGCTCAGTGGTTATGGCGCTCGGCTGCAGACCCGAAAGACGCGGGTTCGATCCCGGCCGCGACGGTTGAATTTCTTTGGAGGAGAAATTCGAGGCCCGTGTACTGTGCGATGTCGGTGCACGTTAAAGAACCCCAGGTGGTCGAAATTTCCGGAGCCCTCCACTACGGCGTCTCGCATAGCCTCAGTCGCTTTGGGACGTTAAAACCCCATAAACCAAACCAAACCTATTCATTATTATTTGTGTTCTCTGGTAGAGTCAAAGTGCGCGTAAGTCACTATATGCTGCTACTCATGGCATCACTGCATGCTAGCCAATCAGCGCGGCTACGCCAAAAAACCAGGAAACGTGCCCATGCATATTTACAGCTGCTGCTGTGAAACTAACGAAACAAGTCTATCGAAGAGGCAAGCGTAAGGTCAACTGACTGCATTGAGCACACTCACTAAAGTCTATTGGTTCTGCACTCACAGGCACTGTCTGTACCAATGAGCAGTGTCGTCCCCTCTCCCCACAGCACGCCCTCCCTTCCCTCTCCTCCTACCCCTGCGCTCTGCACACAAAAGATGCACGCTGAGATCTTGTGGAAGTGAAAGCATTCTTGCTGTTAAGCATTTCTGGGTTGGTGGCTTTACATACCAGCGTATCGCGTGTACTTGAAAAAGAAGCCAAGAACACACTATATAAGCATTTAGCACTCAAATGCATTTTTAATACACTTTCATTTAGAGATGTGATGCCCAAATTGCTCCCCCCCTCCCCCCAAAGAGAATAATGTGAACCAAAATCTTGGGGTGCCGGTATATATCAGCAGAATTCCGCTGCCAGTAGTGTGGATTCTAAACAGCAGTCAATACTCCAGCCGAATGCCTTGGCAACTATCATTGTTGCCACTGCGGGAAAGGACACGCACATTTCATCTGCAATGACATAACCCGCCCCCCTTTATCTCAACCAAGTCAACATGCGTATGTGACAGAGTCGGTAGTCGGCCAGGCAGCAGACTAAAATTGTGGAGGCTACCTAAACCACAAATACAATCTCAAACAGAGATAAGTCAAAATAAAGGTATAAGGAAAAAACACCAGGCACACTATTTTCATCAACATGTGGTTTATTTTATTCTGTACACCTGGCAGTCATCCACAATCTCTGCAGCTACACCCAATGCGCGTGATGCCATCCGAATAACAACAACCAGGAACAAAAGAACAGCATATTACTATTAAACAGGGCTATTTCCGGGCAGTTCCATAGTTCTTGACATACCAGTCGACAGTTTCTTTCACAGCTGTATGGGAAGAAAAAGAAATAGGTCCACAAAGTAAATTCTTTGGATTATCACAGCCGCACTGTAAACATTCAGTTTACATTTGCATGATGCTCTCATATACTTGAGATAGTTTATCAAAATTACTTCTTTCAGACATCATTAGGCAATCAATATAATATTCATAATGTGCTTTTTACCCTGAATTCAAGCTATCACTCCTCCTGACAACTAAAACGACTTGACACAACTTGACACACATTCATGGCCGACAACAGCGCGGTGGAACATGGACTGAACGGAAGAAACAGCATGGAACAGTGCTTTCCGTGTTCCCTTCAGTCTGAGTTCCACCACGCTGTTGTCGGCCATGAATCTGTACTAACTAGCTCAACTTTCTTCCCTAATCAATGCACTGTATACATTGAAAAAACTGCTCCGACACTAATACTTGAAAACTAAACATTTTGACAAAATTGCCTGTCTGGTTGGGCTTGACAACTTAAACTATTAAACTAAACTACGACACGTCTCCAATGAAAACTTTTTCTTACCCCTTTTGTTTCTCTAGCACGACTAGTACAGCCCATTTCTCAGATCCGTAAAGTAGTATAAATAACTTCGTGTCCATTTAAAAACACTAGAGAGACAATCTAGGAAGTCAAAACAAGCACAGATTCCTACAGTGAAAAAGGTAAACTAAACTGAGATGTCAAGGTCATCATGTGACACTGCACCTTTTTCAATGGGAGTGAACTTGAAGTCCGGGAGGTAGCGTCGAAGCTTCTTGTTGCTGGCAGTCTTCTTGAACTGGCCGTCAGCTTTGGATGCGTCGAACTTAACAGTGCCCGTCAAGGAACCCAGAAAGCCAGATAAAAATTTAATGACGCAAACAGACATATGTGAATTCCTACTGTAAGCATTAACTTTTGTTACTCCAGGCAATTACAACAAAAAAAGAACAATCCATTGTTCATACAAACATAAAACTAATAACAGTACAGAAGATCCAATGAAATTCAGCTTCACAGCTGACTTGCTGCAATTTAATCATGATTATTTAATAAAAAGTAAACCAAGGCTTAATGTCAATGCACTGTTCTTAGGAGCGACATCATTTAGAGCTTCAAACAAAAACCCTCTCCAATAACAGTGAGCTTTCAACAGTGGTAACATTTCAATTTAACGAGATTTCACATTAGGAATTTTCCTCCCTTGTGCACAGCTCACAATTCCTCCTCCATATCACTATGGAGCCTAACACTCTCTTAACCCAACAAAACACTGATACTTTTTTGAAAAATTTAGGCCCAAGCTATGATAAGTGGTGCTCAATACACAACCATTAACGCCACGATAAGTGGTTTATGGGGCTAAATGTCTCAAAGCGACTCAGGCGATGAGGGACGCCATAGTGGAGGGCTCTGGAAATTTCGACCACCTGGGGTTCTTTAACGTGCACTCACATCGCACACTGAATGGGCCTCTAGAATTTCGCCTCCATTGAAATTCGTCCAGTGAGGCTGGGATCAAACCCATGTCTTTCATGACAGCAGCCTAGCACCATAACCACAGAGCCACCGCAGCGGCCCGCCATGATATGTGCCTCCATGCCGAGGTATGTGGCGCTATGCACATAAAAATATTTATCAATCACTGAAAGATGTCATCGCACAGATGTAATTTTACATTTACGCCTATTCAAACTTCTCCCCCCAAAATCGTGGCTCAATAAGCCAGACGAAACCATGCCTCGAGTCCGTGGTTGCTTCTTATGCTATATGCACCAAAGTATGCTAGCTCCCACACATTAGCATATCCAGACCGCTTTGCAATCAGCCTCAATGACATTACCAAGACAACCAGACAACAGTATACACATCCAACAGACTGCGACAAACAATATGACAAGGATACAATGACATCCCCTTTGAAGTCGAAGGCGTCGGTGATAAGCTTGGCTGCATCTTTGATGCTCACTTCATCTTCTTCATCAACTGTAAGAGATCGAAAACAACCTCCTCATCTATGATACCACCTCCTTGCTTACTTGGGGTTGACATCACAAACATAGTTGAGATGATGAAGCCGGAACAGATTTGGCATCAGTAAGAAATTTAATTATAAATTACTTACCAGTCACAAAGTAATATCATGGGGTGATTCACTGACACCAATGTCTAACATGTCATTTCAAAAAAGCAAAGAAGCAAGCAAAAATTTGGTGTCTATACTCGTTTGAGTCGGAACCACCTATACATAACGTAAATAAATCCAATTTTCTTCTCTGCCCATACCCAACTCCTTCGCTCAACAGCATTCATGTCTTGATGGGAACAAGCACTTACCTGGACCCAGAATACATTCAGCGGCACCCTTAACCCAATTCAAACAATATATGGGACATAATGAGCTGATGCAGGACAGGCAGTGTAAATCTGTAGATCTTCAACACAGGCCTCTGTTCCAAAGCTGGTTTATTTCTGTGCACACTGAGATGATTTCTGCAACTGTGCTGTTACAGCTCTTTCATACTGTACTTTGCTTTGGATGAGGACTCTGGCACAAGAGAGGAACACACACTCGGTACAGAGAACACAGGACGAGCACTTTCTGTACCCTATGAATATCCTGGCGGATGAGATTAAGAAATTTGCGGGAATACGGTGGCCGCAACTGGCGAAGAACAGGGTTAATTGGAGAGAGACATGGGAGAGGCCTTTGCCCTGCAGTGGGCGCAGTCAGGCTGATGATGATGACAGAGGAGTCCACCCACCTGAGAGAATGATGGGCTCTACTTCATCGTAATCATGTAGCACCCACACGATGAGCCGTGCGAGGTCCAGGGAGTAGATGAACTGGCGCAGTGGCTTGCCCGATCCCCACACCTGCAGTGGAGTCCCATGCACTGAAACAGACACACAAGCGTTTCAACGACATTGACAGCACTCTCACCCAGGTTTGGTCTCGTGAAAGTACAAAACGAAAAAAGTACGAGTACTTCTTTATCATCTTTTGTCATACTCTACATGTGTGCATTGTGCTTAGAATGAAAAAGCAGATACGCATTGACAGCACAAAATCCTATCCTCAGCTGGCCGGTGCTTGCAAAGCAGAATTAACAAGACAGAATCAACTCCAATATGGGCACGCAAATTCCATACTAGCATGCCTGTAACGGAGCACTTATCAGGCTGCCAAAGATATGCAAGTACAACCAGAGATTTGCAAGTTCTATTTTTAGATAACAATAATATACATCAACATTACAGAAATATCTCGCATGACCCCCTCAGAGAATTTCTTACATTTATTATCGGGGATCAAAGCGTGGACACTTTTTGAACTCCTGTTCAAAAACTGCGGACAAGGAAACTCGGGAGGCAGTCCTTAAAATATATTTAGAATATAAAAAGTGAAGCAACATAAATTTGTGCCTACATTTGGCCTGGTGGGTTCGGTTGATAAGGCCCGCCAACACATGACCGTCCTCAAGGTTGAAGTTGTCGTGCGGCCCAAACACATTTGTTGGGATCACAGCGGTGAACTTGCAGCCGTGCTGTGCGTGGTATGCCTTGTTTTGGACGTCAATAAGCCGCTTTGCATACGAGTACCCAAAGTTGGAGTCGTGCGGTGGGCCATTGTGGATCTGCCGAGGAAAAACAATACGGTTAAATTTAACTCCTGTATTTAAACATGACCGTTGAAAAATGTTAATGCTGTTTACCTTCCCCCGACCGATTTGTGAGTCAGATTTTTAACACATCCTACTTTCTGCTGATCCAAGCTATATTCGAACTTTTGACGTGCGAGACCGTTAGTGACGAGAAAAGAGATGACAAGTGACAATGAAGCATAACTGATAACATATCAGCTAATCAATTATATATGAATGGATGCAGTTTGCTTGCACAGCATGACAAATGACAACAGGCAATATAACTAAGCACCCAACTTTTCAGTCTATGAAAATTTGGCAGTCTTTGCCTCGGCCTTTATTTCAGAAGACAATTTTTCAGTTTTTTTTTTTCTCGAATATGACTTGTCATGGAAAAATACCCGCCTTATTTGGAGACATCTTTCACACACTTGTGAGGTTAAATTGACGTGCAGTTTATTTGGACTTGTTTGTTAGTGAGAGCAGTAAATAACACAGAAATCGTGTTTAGGGCAGAGGCTGAAATTCAGTAGACTCTCTCGTCAAGACGAACTCGGTCAGGACGAATTCTCGAACAAAACGAACAAGTGAGACCATTTGGTTGCATTCCCATAGGACTCAATGTAAAACAAGAAATGCTCTTGAGACAAACTGTTCCCCGTGCCCTTCGATTAAGATGAACTTTCGCAGCGGCCGCGAGGCGTCCATGCAGCAGTAATATATATATATATATATATATATATATATATTTATGTTAGGAGAAGGTAAGTGACGCCAACCAAGTAAAATACAGGAAAAACACGACGTTTCGGGACCGGCTCGGCCCCTTCTTCACGGTGTGACTACGGGCGAGCGCAGCTTGGCTTTTTAAGCCCCTGTGTGGAGGACCTGCGGGTCAATGGCCGCAGCCCATGGACGTAGGATGAGGGGAGAGTCCCCAGGGAACGATTAACATTCTCTCGTGTTTGCTGTATGTGCCACGACTCGAGTAGAAGCCTCCTGCGTGGGTTAGCTTCCGTTTCCAATACAATGGTGCTGTCGAAGTCAATTGGGTGGTCACACCCTTCACAGTGTTCGGCCACGGCGCTGCGTTGACGATTCATGTGACGGACGTCCGCTTTGTGTTGGTTCATCCTTTCCGCGAAGTTCTTCGTTTCCCCTATGTACGACGCCGGGCAGACGGAACACGGAATTTTGTACACGACGCCCTGGGCCTTTTCTCTGGGCTGCCGGTTTTTTGGGCGGGGGAGAAGGCGACCGATAGTGCTGGTCGGTTTGTGCGTTGTCAGCACCCCTTCTTTTCCGAGAATGCGACCGAGCGTCTCGCTCACGCCTCTCACGTAGGGGACGCAAACACGTTTCCGCTTCTGGCATGCGTCTGAGGAAATAATAGACCGGATTTTGTTTTGCCTTTCTTGTTTCCTGATAATGCGCCGGATGAATGAGCTTGGGTAGCCGTTCTTTTGGAGGTCAGAAATGACTCGGTTCTTCTCCTTCCTTTTTTCTTCACTTGAGGAACATATGGAGTCGGCTCTCTTCAGTAATGACGTCACGACAGATGCTTTGTGCGGGATGGGATGGTTCGAATCGAAATGTAGGTACCGTCCTGTGTGGGTTGGCTTCCTGTGCACCGAGGACTGCAGGCCTTTGTCGTGCCTTGTAAGTAGGACATCCAGAAAAGGCAGGCTGCCCTGCTGTTCATGCTCAACAGTAAATTGTATGGCCGGTTCAACTGAATTTAGATGACTCTGGAGGTTTTCTATCTCTGAGGTTTTCACCACACAAAAGCAGTCGTCTACATAACGGAGGAATAACTTTGGCTTGGGATTAAAGGAGGAGAGGGCCCGGCTTTCGACGTCTTCCATGGTTAGGTTAGCCACTGTGACTGAAATTGATGCCCCCATAGCAGTTCCGGTTGTTTGCTTGAAAAATTCTATATATATATTTATGCACACACACACAGAGGAAGGGAAATGAGGGGCTCGTTATACGTATGAAAGAAGCCAACAGCCACAGAAACTAAAGAGCATGGGGGATTTTATTTATGGTGTTGATCAATCAAGATTATTAGTGCATATTTTGTCGCTTAAAGCTAATTGATTAGCAAGAAAAAGAAAAAACAACCACATGCTGCCGGTGGGATCCGAACCCACGACCTCCAAATTACGCGTCCAGTGCTCTACCAACTGAGCCACGGAGACATCTCTCAAACCTTCTGCTTTCGGGGGTATTTATATTTGTGTGTGACCTAACCTTGAAAGTGTTCGTGTGTGCGTGCGACCTAACCTTGGAAGTGTTCTCTCTCTCTCTCTCTCACACACACACACACACACACACACACACACACACACACACGCGCGCGCGCGCGCGCGCGCGTACGCACACACACACGCGCGCGTACGCACACACACACGCGCGCGTACGCACACACACACGCGCGCGTACGCACACACACACGCGCGCGTACGCACACACACACGCACGCGTACGCACACACACACGCACGCGTACGCACACACACACACTCACACACAACAGACAGAAAGACACAGAGAAAGAGCAACCCCACAAGATGGCTTCCGTGCACCTTCGCTAAAGCTGCAGGAAAGCAGTCTTGCGAGAGCGCGGTTTCATGGTGGAAAGCTCTCCAGCTGATGTGGCAAAGGCAGGACAGCACCTACGCTGGAGCAGATCTTGGCATCACGTGCTGAGATATGGACAGATATTGACGCCGAAGATATGGACAGATATTTGTGCTGAGCGCACATTCCTTGCGGCATGCAGAAAGGCACGTGATGTGCCCACTCGTGGAGTTGGTAATGCCTATGCTGCAGAAGGAGCGAGATAAGAGACATGTGGCTACCATGTTCAGCATTTTCGAAGCTCTCCGAGCAGAATGGAAAGCAAAAATAAAAAAAAAGAATAGCAGCCATTGTGGGACATAGTGAGAAAACAAGATTGTGAAAAAAAAAAACTAGACCAATTCTATTTACGAGTAGGATAATGAGACTGTTTCATGCCTTCAGCCTTCAGCTCACTTCATTGCATAGTGCTATAAATACTCTATTTGTAATCATCCTCTGCTTGAAAGAATATTTTGTTCGTTGATTTCATGCAACATACATATAGTAGTAGTAGTATATATATATATATATATATATATATATATATATATATATATATATAGTACATATATATACACATGCTTACCATGCTTACATATCTCTTTTAGGGGCACTTAATTCAGTTAAGATGGACTTCTGATAAAACGAACAAATTTTATGGGCCCTTAAAGTTCGCCTTAAAGAAAGCCTAGTGTATAGAATGCTCTCACAGTAAGAATAAGTAAAAGCATAAAAATTAAAGTGACTAGGCCACAAGAAAAAGACAGAAAAGCTTGTTTCTAAAATCTGGGCTGCGCAAAAACCAAATATAAACGAGAGAAAAAAGACGAGCGAAGGCAACAGCATGCAACACACAAACACAGTTGCCTCGTATGGCAAGTGAAACCAGACCGTTCTGTCTAGTTATCTTTACGTTGCAATGCATTTATTTAGTTTTGACAAATGCAAGCGTATTTCTCGCTCGCGACATACTGCTCGCCCTTGCATTCAAGGGACGAACTGTGAAAGCAGAAATTGCCTCGTAAAAAAGGACGGCAAAGAAAGAAAATCTGAGCGCAGCAGAAATCTGCAAGGATCCAACGGCTTCTGATTACGTACTCCTCCTGATGACGGCAGCAATGGAAATGCCACTGAACCATGGCACAAGCCAGAACATGGCACCTTTTCTTGGCGCTTGTGTACGACTTCGCCTTGGAGGTGGCTTTTTATAGTTGCAAACATTGCCAGTGTCCTCGCATACCGAGGTCACTGAACAAGCAATAACTATGACAGTGTCAGCAATTAGCTTACCATAGTTTCATCAATGGGGTATGTAGTTTTGTCGGGAAATATGCACGTCGAAAGACAGGACACCACCTTTTGAACACCAATTTCAAAGCTTGTCTGCAGGACATTGTCGTTTATCATGATGTTCCTTCTCTGCAATAAGTGAAATTACACATCATTAAGCACTTCAAACCACAGGGTTAATATGCTGACTCTAGAGCAATAGCAGCAGCCACTCGTTCACTAGTCAAAGTGCCAATCGTTAGTATTAGTAGTGCCTCTTAACAGCCAGAATACTGGATGTAGTAATGTGGCTGCAACAATCGTTTCAGATAAAGCGATTCTAAGCGATACCGTGATAACTGATATCCCCGTGAAACTGAAGCTTAGCAAGCGTTGTTCCAGCAATATTTTTGAGATCAGGGCGCTCAGAAGTACATACAAAGACATTCGCGTTGAACAGGTTTTAACACCTGCCAAGTCGTTAACTACGTGTTTCGTTTCGTGAAACTATTCTTAGTGGCAAAAAGACGCCACCACAGAAAGTTAGTACAGCCTCCTCTGCACCCTTTACCGGTCTGTTTCAAATCTTACTTAACAAATTCTACACGCAAATAGGATCAGACACAGAAATGAGAAGAAAAGGAGACAACGGGAAGTGGCGGAGAACTGACCAAGAAGTCGAGGTTGTACTTCATGTTCCTGAAAAGGCCTCCGACCATCGCTGCTAGATGGATGACATGCGTGGGCTTGTGCTTGACGAACAGCGCTTCGGTCTGCTGCTTGTTGCTTTGAAATACAAGAGACGCGGAACAATAAGCGAGGCTCCCACGCATACTGAAGCAAGAGGCCGCAAATTATAAGCTAATTCAAGCACGAAAACATCACGCACACACCACACAATCCAACAGGATGGCTTCTTGAACAGGTTGGTGCATTACATGAACACTATTAACATGATGTGAAAACAATCAAAATGTTAATAGACATCACAATGCTCCAATATAAGGACTGCAGCTCCATTTTGCTTACTCTGCCCACGCATATCAATTGGTAAGTAGATGCAGAGAGAGACAGATAGGGAAATAGCAGAAGCCAAAATGATAAGATATGCTGGCAGGAAGTGGGAGCCTGTTCAGTGAATAATGCTGTCAGATAGTGATACAGAATTTCTGGCTTAAGAACAAGGTGAAAGGTTCAGGGTCCTTTGCCTTCTTTGTGCTACAAGTTTAATCTCTTCCTGGTTCCAAACTGATTAGATACCCTGGAAAGGAAAAGTGTGAGTGTCCCCGCTGACAATGCTCTCTCACAGTGACGTAGCAATCCTGGCAGCAGAACAAGTTTAATCTCATGAGTCTCCCGCTCTGCTTATGCTGTTTAATCTTTTAAATAGTAAGTAGTGCTTTAAGATGTCTGTTTCTCTTATGTTTCTGTCCTGTATAAATTGCAAAATATTTTACTTCACAGTTCGCCTGCTGTTTTGCCAGCTAATTTCAAACAAGAACACATACAGAAAAGACCGCAGTACCCTTTTACTGCAGTCAGATCGACTCTACTGACATTCCTTTCTTTTGCAAAGAAACGCAAGCATTTTGAAAGCGGCCAGAGTCAAAAGACAAAATCGCCGTCAACACCAAAGACGGAGGCAGGATGATGTTCTGGTACTGTACTGGTTTTAGCTGCAGATCACTTTAAAAAATTCCAAACCATTAGTTATTAGTTAAATACAAGCGCTTGGAAAATCTTCCGCGTTTTAACCTAGTGTGTAATACCTTTAGTGGCAACGCTGAAGCCAGATTGCATCACAACTCGTCATACTTCTGGTTTTCGGTGAAACCAGCCATATGTCTTGTTCTTCTGTCATTACCACCAGTATGGACACCAGTACAGTATTGCAGACGTAGATACAGATAACTACTGTTCTGACTCTAATGCAGTCTCATAATTTAACAACTTTCTGACTGTAACATATAAAACATCATACACTGCCCAACGGATAAAGTTACGAGGCAGAAATGTTTGTCACCAACATTACATGGGCTGTATAACGCCTTATAGAAGTCATGGATGTGTGCGAGTTCAGTGCTAGCTCATGTGTAATACGTAAGAAGCAAAACTCGTCTACATCCAAACTCACGCAGTAAACCGTTTCACATCATCACTGAGAGCTGCTTTGAACTTGCATGTAAATGCTCCTCCACAATGAAGCAGCATGTAGAAGCACTTAGTTGTCCTTTTCTTTAATTTTCTCTTATTCTGATTTCTTACCCAAAGGAAAACAATTAGCTTGGCACCAATATACACCCTTCTTCTGGCTCTCCTCACTGAACCATGGACTATCCTCCGTCGTGGGTATGTGCCATGTCACTAAGTCAACAACAATAACAATGAAAAGCTAAGACCCCGGCGTATCTCGTATCTTCATCGGAGCTTCTTCCGCAAACATTCGAGTGCTATCACGGCTGACTTGGCCCGGATGCACTTTTTCATGGTATTGTATATCGGTGACTACCGGCCAATCTACCTTTGTTCACTAGGTATCATGTGACAATACTTACGTAAGGTCGGCGTCCTTCGACGAAGCAAAGATCCATCGCTCTCCGGGCCTCTTCTCTTGGTTGGCAACGGTCTCTATGGCTTTTCCCACGAGACCCGTGCCTCCCGTCACCAGAATCACTTTCTCTTCCGCTGACGCCATCCCCTCTAGCGCTACGTGAACACAAGTGGCGTAAGATTCTAACGCTCCGAAGCAATTCGAAATGTTATGCGGCTAGAACAAAGTACAAAGCAACTCTGCCTCAAAGCACCGGCAACTTCATAGGGATTCAGAAGCAACATGAACAACATGCCGGCAACTTTCGCTTGACTGCTGCGGACGTGGCTGGAACAAACCACCTGCTAGCTCAGCAGGTCACTTTGAGTACAGGTACACGACAAGCGCAGACTCGGCGCGCACTCCACACGCACGTTTCCAGAACGTGAAATCCGTGAGTGCAGACTGCATTTCAGCTTAGCAATTTTAAGCAAACCCATCTTTTGCCTTCGGCACGAACGTGAAAAAGCAGGGACAATTTACTCCAGTAATTAACAACGCTGACCGCTTGTACTCACTGAAAAGGTAGATGTGGGTTCACCAGTCCGCTCTTGAACCCAAGAACAGGCGTCTAAATAGGTCGCAATGCGTGCAACAGACTTTTCCTACCACGACACCGGCGACAGCCCACTATCAATGACCGCGCACAGCTGAGCCGCTGAGCCAGCAGACAAAAAGATTTCCACGTGACAGCTACACGTCTGCAAAGCCCAATAGAAGAGCAGTACTTATCAGGCTTCCAGAAGTAACTTGTCGTGCAGCGCTATCTATATAGATAGATAAATAAAGAGAGAGGGGAGAGCGGGGGACGTAGATATGTTTTTTTTTTTTTGTCTTGATAATGTAATGACAGTTGGCATCTCAGCAACTTTCGGAGCGCTAAGATTCCCATTTTTGTGCTGTTTGGAAGGCTCAATCATCAGATATGATCAGAAGTTGGATTCAGGCTTGTTGAGACTTCGCGAAAAAAAAAATGGAAGAAGCTAAAAAAGAACACAGGAACACAGAAAAGAACACTGCACATACATGCTGATATTTTTTGCTGAGTGTTTGCTCAAGGAGGAACAGAAACGAGAACATGCCGTGACATACAAAACACAAAAAAAAGCAAAAAGACAGCAATAATTACCTGCATAAATAGATCATCCCACAACCGAAAATAAAAATAGGTAGGGTTCAACGTGGCTTGAACCTAGTTGTGCGAGCGAAAGTTATGTTAAGCAAGGTGTCTATTGTCTGAAATCAAATGTCAAGTCGAGGTCAGATACCGAATGGTCATATGATAACGTGGGCATTCTACCATATATCTTAGGCCATGGTCAAAGGTCGGTTAGGTACCCATTGGTCGTGGTCATATCTCAAGAGAATTTGGCAATGACCGACACGATTGCAGAGTGGACTGTTAAATTTTTTTTCTGCTAGAGGGTATTTGCAACGTAGTCCGCTCATTTAATAATAATAATAATTGGTTTTTGAGGAAAGGAAATGGCGCAGTATCTGCCTCTCATATCTCGGTGGACACCTGAACCGCGCCGTAAGGGAAGGGAGGAAGGTGGGAGTGAAAGAGAGAGCTGCAGTAGCGGAGGTTTCGACCACCTGGGGATCTTAACCTGCAGTGACATTGCGCAGCACACGGGCGCCTTGCGTTCCGCCTCCATCGAAACGCGGCCGCCACGCTCGTGTTCGAACCGGGGTACTCCGGCTCGGTAGACGAGCGCCTTAACCATTGAGCCACCGCGGCGGGTAATTTGCATATTCCTCGTTTGTGTCATCACAAAATCACAACTGAATGAAATAAATATTGCTTAACGTGAAAGAGCCACTGGCTCCAACAGCAGGGTCATGTTGGTATTGCATGGATTCTTCAGTTTTTTTGTTTATATACCTTTGCGTGTCGCATCTGCTTGACGTTAGGCATTGCACTTCGTGACTGCGTATAATATATTAAGGCGAAAGCCTTTAATAGCTCATACGGTCGTGACCAAGACGTGTTAGTAAATTTGTCCGCGTTTCAGTTTGGTCGAAATGGTCGTGACGTTACTGCGCGCGAATTTTGACAGGTGTCCACCGAAATATGTGAGACAGTTACTGAGCAATTTCCTTTTCTCAAATACAATTTTCGACTGGTGTCCACCGATATATGTGAGAGTTACGCGTAATTTCCTTTCCTCAAATACAATTTTCATTTTCTTCATTACGGCCCCTTTTTCTCTTCTCTCACTCCAATTCCTGTACGGTGCGGTTCAGGTGTCCACCGAGATGACAGAGAATTACAACGCCATTTCCTTTCCTCAAAAAGCGCTGCGTTCAAAGGGCGCAACGCATCGCGCCGAACGGGTGGTGGCGTTCCGTGGACTCCCTCGCAGTGCTACAACACGCTGTCGCGTTCCACTCCTAAAGGCAAAGATTAAGCGTCATAATTGGCAGTTCATTAATGAACCAACAGAATGTGAAGTGAACAATCGCGTAGCAGAATGCAGCACTCAGGCTTTCGCCTTAATTTTTTACCATTCGATTTCATCAGTGTAATATATCGGCACTCGACCAAACTACTCCATTGTGATAAGCTGCAAACCTTTCTTTACAGAAAATGCAAATTAGGCCTAGTATAAAAGGTGATCTACCGTTAGGCCGTCGTAGGGCTGAGCATGGCCCGGCGTCGACGGTGATCGGCTCATGCAAGACCAATGTCAATCCCCAAACACGACCCGAGCTCGTTTGCAGAGCTCGGACCATGGACGGCCTGCATGGTTGGCTGCCGGAGGCTGGCCATGCAAGCTTTTTCTATTGGCTATGTTCACGTGGTCATACCACCACGCAGTTAAGTTCGACTTGTGAGGCACTGAAGGTCAATTAATTGCCTCATCCACATCGAAATTCTACCCCGAGCGACACACGTCCACCCTGTTCCCGGCGAGAATCCTACAAATACAGAGCGCGCGCTACACGGCCGGAGGCTTTGTACAACCGCACTCTCATTGGCTGTAGCTCTGTGACCAAGCAGTGCGCTCATTGGATAAGCCGCCTGCTTCTCTCTCCCGCTTCAAGGTCACGGCGCGGCTTCGGACAGACCCCAGCGAAATCCGTGGGGTAGTAGTGCTATCGCACCAAAATTATACGAAGGCGCCCCTGCGCAGCATTGACCAGACCACACTTGGTCACGGCTTCACTATCTTTGTGTTGCACAGGCATGTGCTGCATTACTTTACCTTTTGTGTTGAAACAAGTCCCTCCCACCGACCGAATTACCTCCGTGACCACAAACACACCAACCGTATTTCTAACCCTCCACCATCCGGACACAACTCGAGCAGCCACTGTAAAAATTTTTCAGGATTGGCAACTAAAATTCCGAAGTGTGGCAAACAACGGCATTCCCTTTTCTGTTTTCACTGCAAAAGTAGTTTAGTGTCGATGCCGACCCATGGCGTGTGAGGTGCCATCGGCTGCCCATCTTTGTGCTGGGGTTGCAGTGTCTGTCAAGCTCTTCGAGGGCAGCGCAGGAGCGTTTTGAGAAAAACTCCGGAAAGGGACACTGTGGCTCCGTAACTTTCCAATCCATCCACTATCCGGTACATCAGGTCACCACACAATTACAGACAGCATCGTAAGACGCCTGAAAAAAACGCCAGATACAACGCAGCTTATACTGAAATGCACTTTTTTATTACACTTTCATTTAGAGATGTGATGTACAAATTTCCCCTCAAGGTGACATGACAGGCATGATCTTAAACTGCTTGAGATAATAGTCAAGTTCTTCAAAATGTACAGGTAACATACACCACCAACCACGGTAGACGCCCCGATGCCCCCCTCCGTCAGCTGCCAAACTCGCAGGAGCCAACACACAACCAACAGAAGTACCCATGAGTGGTGCCCAGTTGGATCCCAAACTAAAGATTACCAGAAATAAGAGTCTGTCCCAGAGCTTACTCTTATCGCTTACAACCAAGATTGCAGTGTGATTTGCACAACTAATGAGCCAATCTCACGATTCATGCACCTACTCGATCAAACTCAATGTACGACATGCATCTGCTCAACGGCGCAAATTACCACGAAGTGGGCAGAGGGCAAGTGGCGCTAAGATTCGTGGCCAAAATGTAGATGTTAATGGCTGAACCCGTGAAGCGAACCCCCATAAAACACACTACACGAACACCAACAGGCTTTTTTAAAGCTAACAAAGGTCTCCACACACACACACATACACAAGGCAAAAATGTGCCTTTAACGTAGCAGATTGTGAATGAAAACATGCGGCAATGATCACTAAAAGCTTCGACAGAGGCGAGAGTTACAAATGGTATCACTCAACAAAATTTAGAGAACAGTGTCATCATCTCATGAGCATGCTGAGACAAAAAAGCATTTCACGATGGTTTGAAGATTGAAATATGCTTGATGAATGGTCGCAAACAAGTCTCGACAAATCAGAAAAAATGTGCGCATGCGCTGAATGTGGGCAAAAGACCCAAGAAGCACTGCACTATTTGGACGCTGCACAACTGAGCACTCTGGAGGTAAAGCATCGCCTGCTACCTGATCAAGTTCATCGCTCCATTCCACACACGCAGTTTGATTCCTTGTTATTATGACATTACCAGCCTCACGACAAGTGCCCGGCGCTCTAACGGCAGAACCGAAGACGCAAACGGCACCCATTCGAATGAAGCTTTTCTGCTAGAGAGATGCAGCAAACAAAGGTGAAGAAAAACTTGACTGACATGAACAATGGCTTCTGCCCTGCCCACTTCCATTTCCCCAAAGCGAAGCCTCACCTGCCTAGCCGCCAGCATTGCTTCGCAAGCGACTGTGTGAGCAGTGCTGTGCCTTTCCCCAAACGAGCCAGCGTGGTCCCGGCCATCACGTAGCACAGACCTGCTTTTTGAATCCATTGCGGTAACCAAAGCCTTTTCGCTAGGTGTTCCAGTACACCCCTAGCCAACTGCCATCAGGGACAAAAGTGCGGAGAGAGAACGCTTGCCCGATTTCTCGCCCTCTGCGAAACACGATGACTGTCCTCTCCCTCCAAAAAACTTTCACTATCACCAACAGACCGAGCAGCCAGCAGTGCACAGAGCACAACTCAGTAGCCAGACCACAGAGATGCTGGCGCTGGGCGCAGCCCTCCTTTGAAAGAGGTGGCGCACAACGAGCCCGGGAAGGAGCGGGAGGGGGGCAAGGGGGCTCTTCGTAGCCTCCGCGGAGCGGGTGTGCAGGCCAGCCCTGGTAGTCTACTTCCGCGCGGGCGGAACCTGCTGCGCCGGCGCGTAGCCACCCGCCGCGTATCCCTGCTGCTGGTAGTACTGGTTCCACTGCTGCTGGTTTTGGTAGTACTGATTCCACTGCTGCTGGTACTGTTGGTACTGCTGGGGCGTGGCCTGTCCGTAGGCCGCGGCGACGGCCGGCTGCTGAGGGGCCGCGGCCTGTCCTCCGTAGGGCAGGGGCGCGGCGGCGGCGGCGGCCGGGGCCGCCTGTTGAGGAGCCCCGTAGGCGGCGGCGACCTGTGGCGGAGGGGGGTGAGCCTGCTGGCCGTAGGGCTGCTGGTGCTGCCCGTAGCCTGCGCAGGGGGAACCCCAAAAGCACTGGCTCTGAGTCGGGGAGACAACAGGGGGAGGAGGAAGCAGCGTCACCACGGCTGACGTCGGGGCTGGGGCCAGCCTGCGCGACACACAACGGGGGGCGCCAATGGGAATGCAGCACCGCCTGACGGCAACATAACTCTCTCTCTCTCGCTCGCTCACAAATTGCATGGCTCGGAAAACTCGTGCGCGGTCGCAGCATGCCACACCGAGGAAGCGTGCACGACTACTGAGCATGCCACGGTCCTTGCTCGGTCGCACGGCCAGACCGAGAAGCGATGCTGCTCTCCGATGGCCCCAGGCTGTCCTGGAGTCAGGTCTGTGGCTCATTTGCAAAGCAAACCCGGCAACACTGGCTCAGGAGGATGCACTACAGGTGAAGAGTACACATGTCACGCAATTTGAAGGGGCACTTAGGGCAGAGAACAACGCAACACACGGGCAACCCTCTCATCTACCAAGACATTCCTCTAACACAACTATCCCGAACAAACTAACAGCAGGCAGACGTGCAAAAGTGCTGCTATCAAGAATTGACATTTTGACTGCGATCAAAGCAACATTTCAGGTTCCTCTCTCTATGCCACAGACAAACGAAAAACGAAAGAGAACACCAAAAACAACAAATACAAACATAGCTCGCAATTTGTTTTTATTGGTACCAGGCTTTTGCTTACTTCCGTGCAACTTTCACTGCTCTAAAAGGCAATAATGCTCTGCTTTCGCCTCAGCCGCACATGCTCCTAACAGACATCTAGGGGCATGCCCATTCGGAACTTCGCTGCATGCCAGGTGCAGCGAGAGAGAAAGGAAAAAAGAACCATTCCCTACCTTGCTGTCCGTATGATGAGTACTGCTGGTTGTAGCCACCGCCGTAGCCACCACCGTAGGACTGAAAAAGTGAATACAAGCAGCCTTGATCACGCAGTCCTTGCCGATGGCTGATGCACAAGACACACACACAGGGGGCACAGAAATGGCTATTACGGTAAAACCTAGCTAAATCCAGCCTCCAAGGAAGCGAATGAAATGTCAAAATTATCCCAAATGGCCTAGTCAGAGCAGCAAAAAAATAGCGTTGCGCAATCAGCAAAATTTATTACGTGAAGACCTGGGCAATGATATTCATCTTTTAAGATAAAAACTGCACGACACTGGCAATGCTTCACTGCTACATGCAATGCTTTCATTCATGCCCGCGGCCAGGAGTATCAGAGGCAGGCCCGCTCAATAATGGTCGGTCTCCGCGGCATCTTTCAGTGGGCAATGCGGGCAGGCTGGATGGAGCTCCTTCACATGTGGTGCTGCTTAAAGATTAAAGACAAGGCATCACTGTACGAGGTGTAAGGCCACAGGTTCGGTTGGCCAGCTGACAAGCACAGCTGATAGCCGTGGGCTGGTGGCGAGGCTCCAAAAACGAAACTACTCGATCACTCTCTCTCTCGGCCTATCAACGAGCGGGAGGGGGGGGCCTGCAGACTGTCAATGCCCGCCATTTCACGCACGTCACAGGGGTGCGGGAAACAAAGTACCGTATTTACCCAATTCCAACGCGCACCTTTTTTCGGGGAAAATACGTCTCAAAATCGCATGCGCGTTGGATTCGAGTGCAAACCGAAACTGCCCCATAGCTGCCCATCGTCATCGCCATTATACGATGTGGGAGCTCACTAACTGCTGGAAACATGGGAGCACGTTTGCTCGTCGTTTTCTGCGTCGCAGGAGCCGTTTTCAACCGGTGTGGCGCTTGTCATTGGTCGCGTGCTCAGCGACCACGGACCGCGTTCACGACGACGGTATCCCGTGCACTGCCGCGGGCGGACGCCTCATCACTGCCGTTGCACGATCAAGATACGCGGATCGAAGAATATGTTGATGAAACAACGGTTGTCGGGAACGCGTCATTTCGGCGGTAAAGTTCCAAAAACGATGAGACTCCTTTCTGTTTTGCGGCCGACTCTCTGACAGAGATTACATCGTCCGCAGGCGGGGCACGCCGCGCCGCTGACGAGGTCGTGCATCATGCCGATCTCACAGATAACAGCGCTCCCGCGCCCGTTTTTACAGTCAAAGATCTTTATCTTTCGCTCAGACGCACTGACGAAGTCATGGATGCTCCGCAAGAAGCATCGCCGTTGCCGCAGTTACGCCTAGCAGCAGACGAACCTCCCGTAACCGGAGCTCTCCGCTTGCGCTTGGGGCGTCTTCCTTTATACTGATGCTTTGTCAGGAAATTGCATGAGCGAAAATCTCGTTTCTCAGTCACATCCATAGCGGAGATAGGAGAAAAACCCGGGCAGAAGCGTTGGTTCACGTCTCGGTGGCGGCAGAACGAAGAAAGAGCGTCTGCGCCCGACCGTGCGGTGGAATGCTCGTAGCCAATGGAACGGCTCCGATCGTACCACGTGATTTGAAGGGCCAGTCGCGACGCTCGACTCGGGCGGGAAACGATCTTTTTTTTCGTATTTTTATCAAGAATGCGCCGCTGCCGAAGTGGCTTCTCGTAGACGATGGGTAGGCCTACTTCCCCGCGAATATTCAAGAGCGGGCGACGCCGTGGAGCGAAATGCCGCGTTCCCGAAATTCGGTCAAATTCGCACTTTCGCGAGCCACCGCGAGTGCTTTAATAGTATTTTTTTACTAACTTCCCATTGATTATCGGCTTTGATTTTTTTACACATAAAAGAAGAGGCTTGGGGGAATACAAGACGCAAGAAAATACAAAATCGACTTTATCGAAAAAAATCGCGGTTTTTTCACCCGCATCTCCCCTTAAAATATAAAAACGGTTGCAAATTATTTTCATTCGTGGAAGTCACATGCACGTTAGAAGCGGGGCTTGTAGTTTTTTTTTTTTCATTACCAATATCGGGCGCGCGTTAGAATCGGGGCTTGAAAATTTTTTTTTTTTGGTGGCGTAAATTTGGGTGCGCGTTGGAATCGGGGGCGCGTTGGAATTGGGTAAATACGGTAATATGCAGTTCAGGCCTCGCGGCTAATTTCTGGACGATCGCTTGTCAGGCAGTCATGCCTCAACATGGTGCTACTCCGCAAGTCCATCACAATTAACCGATGTCAGACCTGGGGTGCCCCAATAAAAAGAGCTTCAGATGCCACAGCCTTACACCTTACATGGGTATTTGGTGGGACGCTGGCAACAGTTTGAATTAATGTGGCTGGAATCGAAGAGGTTTTACAGCAGTTTCAAGGGTATATGCCACTGCATTTCTCACATGAACGCACATTCCTTCCCAGCAAACTTATGCACCTCTGTGGGGTGTGTTGATTACACAGAGTAATACTGCATTTACTCATGTAATGAATCCCCCTTTTTTTTCGCGAGTGGAAAGAAGCTTCATAAGTTTGCCCACCCGCCCACCATTTGTGTTTTTCAAGTAGAAGAAACACAGAAACAAGAAAGAAAGAGGCAAGTGTCCAGAAATGGCAAACCCGGTAGTCCAAATCACGGCCACCATCCGCTTTTGCAACAGTAGTGACAAGTCCTGCAGACAGGACGGTTTTGTTGATATCAAGCAATTTTCAGTCAAGTTCAATGGCACATAAAGCAGCTAGCCCTGCCATGAGCCAGATGCAAGGTTAAAGCGAGCTTTCCTAAGACTAATGCAGGCTAGGCATGGTAAAACGCTATAGCTCGTCCTCTTTTCTACGACGATGGGTGAAGACCACCAGAGACAAGAAACTAAAGGCAACTGGGGGGCCATTAGAGAGCCATGCCTCTCCTCCCTACCTGCTGCTGGGGTGGTGGGGGCATGTGCCCCTGGGGTGGAGTGTGTGCAGGGTGGGGTGGGGGTCCTCCCCGTCCTCCTCCCCCAAAGCCCCGGGGCGGGGGTGCCGGGCCCCACCCGCCCCCTCCTCCACCTCCTCTGTGGGGAGGGGGCGGTCCGCCCCTCCTCATGTCACCACCTCCGCGACCAGGAGGGCCGTGGGGCCCAGGTGGGCCGGGTGGGGGGCCACCCCGGCCACCCATGGGTCCTGGTGGGCCCGGGGGCCCGCCCCTGAATCCACCACCCCCTCCTCGGAAACCTCCTCCGCCGCCACCACCGCGGTACGGAGGCGGACCACCAAAGCCTCCTCCTGCAAGAGAGGGGACAACACCATGAAACACACAGCTCAACCCAACACAAAGGCACGAAAGAGATTTGGCCCCTTAGTGTGCTTAACGACAAATATCAAGACAAAAAGAGTACAGGGACCAATTCCAAGTTCCAAACTACATTCTACTAAAAAAAGAAATAAAATGGTCGATTCGCATAGTTAGGGCAAATGTGAATTAGGAGCGCTAGCAGATCGGTTTTCATTTCGGTTCCGGTGTTCAGACCCAACGGATGAAAGCAGTCTCCCTACCATCCCTGGCGCAGCGGTCAAGCAATGTGCCCCTGCCAGTCTATATGGCAGGTGCTGCAGTAGGTGGGACTTAGGCTGCTTGGGCTAGGCTGCAACCCAGGTTGCTCTCCGTGAGCAGCCTCTCACGATTAACTGAGCTGGCATAAGACAAACACAGAACGGCTAAATGCGGGGAGTGGCTACTCTAAGTCACGCATGCACGCACACACACACACTGCCTTGGCAGCTTGTTAGGCTGCTAGCCACCCTCTTGTCAGGTGGTGTCTTGGCAGGTCGTAGTAGAGCGAAAGGCCATACGCCACGGCGACAGCGGGGGAACAGGCATATACCCAAGCAGCACATGTAATCGGCCCAATATTGGCAACATGTCGGCAAAGACCGACCCTAGAAAGAACTGGAGTGTGTGGGGACGCCTTCGTCCCCTGCATTCGCTTTCCCGCATTGCACACCCCACTGTTGTTAGCTCCCCCCAAAAAGCACTCCTCTCGGTTCGGTTACTTTTAACTAACAGGGGAGGGCGCTCGCGTCGCAGCGACACCAGCGCCACGGATGGCGTGTTTTGCTGCGCGCGCGCGAGGGATAGCTGGCTCTCTTCTGCTCGGCACCGGGAACGCAAGCGGACGTTTCCGCGTGCCACTCCGCTCTTCGCCGCGGGCGCCTCTTGGTCGGAACTTGCTCCCGCCGAGCCCGTCCCGTCGGGCCTCGGAGTTTATCCCCTTGCCCTACCGTGGGCGAACGTTCGCTCGTAACCGTGCTGGTGAGTCGGACATCCTCGATTCCTCAGTGTATGTTGTTGCTAGCTGGCGTTATTGTTGTTATAGCAATAAATGCCTTGTTTGTGTCAGCCAGTGTGTCGTTCCTTTGTTCCCGTAGAGCAAGGCCCGCCGTGGTCGGCGTGCGCTCGGTAGCGTACGCGACCACGGGGTGGGGTTCGCGCGGTTTTGAACTGAGTCAGCCGCGGTTAAACGGGGAGAACGGATTTATCCCCTCTTTTCAACCCCACAAGTGATGCCATCCATTTTCAATACTGGGCCAATTACCTGTGCCGCTTGGGTACATGCCACCTGTCAGGTGGCACGTATAGTTGACGCGCAATGCAGGACAGGTACCTAACTCCCAAGAAATACACGCATTTCAACTACAAACGAAAAAAAAAAAAAAAATCACTGCATCTTGAACACATTATATCAAGGTTCAACTGCATTCACAGAGATAGAGAACACACGTGAAAAAGAGCACATAGCAGCACCCATAAAAACAATGGATGCAGCACCAGAATGGGAGAAATCGGACTCACCGCGATTGGGAGGAGGTGGTCCTCCCCGGAATCCAGGACCACCGGGTGGTCCTCCTCGGGGGAAAGGTCTCCGCCGGTCAAATCCACCTGCAGCAACGGCAGTACAGACAAATCAGCACGCTGAAGCATGACTCGCAGGTTGACAGAAGACCCCTTCATGCAACGCTCCGAGGTGTGGGGTTTGCAGGCTCGCAACACACCAATTCGGCCTATGTACACAAGAGAAGCTGGTCTTGAAATGATCAAAAAACGAGAAAATTTCGATTCCACAAAAATGGCGTATTCAGCATCAATACACTCTAAAGTTCTGGCCTAAGAAGTTTCAGGGTCTAAGTCCGACCTCCAACAACTATCTATACATTTTGTGGCTACCAAGCCCCAAAACGGTGATTTTGTAGCAAAATGCGGCAGGACTTCATGCCCGTCGCTTCCCACGACCGCGTCCCGGAGAGCCACCATCTTGATTTTGTTTGAAAGCTGCGCCCCTTCCCCACTACCTGGTATGACGCACTACTGTGAAACATTTTTTGGAACGATTGCATCCCGCTGTTTTTTGAGGGCTCTGCAACAACCTCCAAATGGCTGGCATGGTCACTTCAAATGCGATTTTCTCAGCTTCGTGTTTTTTGCCATGACTAGCCTTGCAGAAGTTTTTATGGTGCAATTTCAATGAATCATACACAGCTGAATTCAGAAAGAACTAAATTGTGGAGTTATGCTGTTTTATGTTTGACAGAGCCAAATACTTCAAATTTTGTGAGCTGCAATGTCACCTAACTATACTTCACAATTATGGCACTTAGAAAATAACATTTTTATATGATGCTATATGTCAACAACAATATAATTAGAATAGCTACAGATGGCAGGTCTTCTGCTACAGCTCCATTTCAATCGAAACCAAAGAATGCAGAAAGAAAATGCCTAAATGACCCTTAACAATGTTAACTCAATAGGCTTCAGAACTAATTATATTTTTTAAAACAGGAAGAGAAACACATACCGACATAATTTCATTACAATGTCTTTAATAAAAATATTAATTTCAAGACCCACATTTCGCTGCGTCCTGTTTTGGACTAAACAAGTGAGAGAGAAAACAAAAAGGGCGGTTTTATGGCCACACCTTCAAAATTCACATCCGAATAAAAAAAAATGTTGCAGGGGATACTTAGGCTCCACCATAATAGTATGACGCGATAGCGTAATGGGTTAGTTCCCACATACACAGAAGGTCACTCTCTATATTCATAGATCCCTGGGAGTACTAATACCCCTCCTGGCACAGTGGTGAAGCGGTTAAGCGGGGACACTGGTCTTAGACCCATTTTCCTTATTTTGAGTCCAATCCTGATAAAATGGCCCCACCTTGCTCAGTTTTTAAAACTGATTTCAACAATGAAATTGCCTTTCTTATAAATTAATCGGTTCCCAAGATAATTAGTTTTGATTAGTCATTCATTAGTACCTCGGTGTAAACGAAACTGCTCAATAAAAATCATTTTTAATCCACGGCTACATAGTATGATGAGTAAAGAGTGCAATAATCAATACCATTTTATCATTTTACCCTCATTAGTAATTTTACTGCACCTGGAATATCAGTGTTCAAGGTGTGAATGTAATGCAATGATAAACTTTGTGAAGTTACAAATTTTTGAAGTGTGATTGAACAGATCTGCTTCGATTATTGCACACACTGTGCCTTCAGCTTCCATTAGCAAACAATGTTACATCTCTATTTGTCCTAGATGTTGAGACATCAACATACTAAGGCAGCCAGATTTTCAAAATTTTCATGTCATCAAATTGTCTGTTCCTGCATAAATTCACCCCACACGATGATCTAAATTTAATATTATGGTCAAAATGTTGATTTCTTGAAGGAAAAAACTGGTACAGTTGGAAAATAATAGCTGTGGATTCTACAAATCTCATTTCTTAAAAGTCGATTTTTTGGTCATTTTTTGCTCTCTAAGACCTGTGTCCCCTTAAGCGATTCGCCACATCCAAGCGATGGCAGGTGCTACCGGCGGTGGGCCTTGTGCGAACCAGGTTGCACCGAACACTATTTGCAAACTATTTGAAACTTAAAATGGTCACATGCCCTTGATTTGAGTGCTTCTAACTAGAGAGGTCCCGCAAAGCGCTGAACCCACTACTGCCAGCACTACTCATCGGGATCCAGGGCAGCCGAGACTCACCACGGTAAGGTGGCCTGAATCCGCCACGGTCATTGAATCCGCCGCCGCCACGGTGGTCGTTGAAGCCGCCTCCACCCTGGCGGAAGCGCGACTGCGGAGGCCCGCACACCGCCCGACCCTCCTCGTTGTACTTCTTCACGAGAGGCTCCGCCTCCTCCCGCGGGAGCTCCGTGAAGATCACCTCGTCAAACAGGCTCCCTTGCTCGGGCATCACAAAGTTGGCTACGCGACAGCACCAGGAGAGAGGAGGGGCCACTTTTGGCATAAACAGACTCCACGCCACGCTCACACAAACCACAGTGCATGTAACACATCACAGAGGCAACCGAAACTAGACGGGAAAAACAGCCGCCAACTTGACAAAGACTAACTAGCAATCACGTGCAAGAGTGCATGCTCAAACCTGACACTGCTGGGGGCAAGGTCTAGAGTAAAGTGCACACATCTCGACACACGAGGCACTAGCATACACCTCGACTTACACAGGAAACCGACTTGACAACAGAGCACTACTACTGACAAAGAGATTCAAGCGCCCAGGCTTGAGAGAACCTTGTAGGGGCAGACTTCCTCCCAAGGGCTCAAAGATGCCAAGCGGGTGTCAAACACCACACAAGGACCCTCTCAGGCCGGAGTGCCACTGCCGGCAGGATTGATTACACTGCGTGTGAGGAGTGTGGAACGGTGTGCACCTTTCATCTCTAGGACGGCACTGTCCGGCACGTCCTTGCCTTCCTCTTTCTCCCGCTTTTGACACCGCCTGATGAACTCCTCATCCGTGGGCACTATCACTACGGCTCGGCGCTTGAAGCCCTCGAAGGGGCGCATCTTACGCCGCTGGGCGCTCGGGTACACATTCGTCTGAAACGAGCAGTACGCACACACAGCCCGGTCAGCAAGTTCCGCCCGGCCGTGACAAGAGAAGAAGAGAACAATCCCCGGCGCCAAAATGAGGTTCTGACAAGAGGGGGGGGGGAGTACACACTGAGAGGTGGTTCTCTCGTAGCAACCAGAGAGAGAGAGAGAGAGAGAGATCTCCAGCAAAGTGGCGCCTCCTCCCTCCTTACCTGGTCCAGGATGTAGTTGCGCGGAGTCTTCGACGACAGCTCGAGCAGCTTGTTGAGACACTTGGTGGACTTCTCGATGAGCACGTCCCACCGGCCGGAGTAGTTCCGCTTTCGGGGCAGGCCCATGACCTGCGGATCAGTGAAATGCGGCCACCCGTTACCACCTCCAAAACTTAACAGTATGCACTTGTGTAAGAGCTGCAGTTTTGATGGGATGCGGCTCTCACATGAGACTGTCACTTTCCCTGTTCAATTTCTCCCAGACTACAGCGGGGGAGTCCCGACTGCCCATCCCCCCTTTAATGCGGCGACATGGATTTTTGTAACAATTCGGCGCAGCTCCGGCGAATGCTTCAAATACACAACGAATCAAAAGTGCGGATGAAACAATAGCACCCGACATGAACAAAATGTCCAGAGCAAAACAGGTTGCTAGACCACTTTACTGGCAGACGTTTTGTGCTCCTAAGTTGTGACCCTCTGAAGATACAGCGCCCGATAGTAATGACATAGTCCACCTAATGAGTAACATGGCTGTCACTGTACCCCCCAAATTCCTTTTACTAAATGGCTTGCACAAAGCCATACCGGCTTTCCCTGTAAATTGCAAAAAGGATGGCCTGATGCTCACGCAACCCCAAGAAGTTCACCACCGTGAACCCTTCTTTCAAGCAAAGCCAGCAAGAGTGGCATTTTGGGCAAGAAACATAGAAGTGAACATAGACCCTGAGTAGACCCTCTCCAAAAGCATGCTGCCACTCCTGCTTGTGCCCAGCCACGCACCTTCATCTTGTCGATGATGTTGTTGGTGCCCAGGATGTTGTACTTGCGCTCGGGGAACTTGGCCGTGTACTCGTTGGCCCATGTCGTCTTGCCACAGCCAGGCAGGCCGCACATCATGACCATCTGAGGAGGAGGAGGTGGGAGATAACACTGTGCCAACTGCCAGCTCCAGGTACAAAGAAATGTCCCACGGGAATGAGGGCAGCCCCGAGGCAATGCTCAACTGACCAAGGCCGGTGCGCACGTCACGGTGTGCACCCGCTCCCATTACAGGACCACCATTCACACTTTTCCAACCCGCAAGAGCTGCCCGAATACCCTAAAAATGGCAGAACAACGTTCTCTCCACCTTGAGCCTCCTCCGTTCTCTGACGGGCTGCTACTAAACACATACAAGTGAGCCCAAAAGACCTCCAGAGACAATGATAGAGCTACAGCACCTTGTAGGCTCACCGTTAAAAGCTTGAGTTTACGAGATCCCGCGGCTGAGCTAACATAAGGTGCAGATCAAAGAATACAACCCAGGGCTCGCTGCACAACTCGAAAACAGGGGTTCCCTAACTGGGTTAACTATTTCCCTGAGCCCCTAGATTTGGGCACGGCTCCAGACTCATCTTCCATTTACCCATTCTACTTTGGAACTGTAATCGCGCTCTAAATTCCTGTAGCCCAAACTATTTCCCTGTACAGCCCGCGATTGCAATTTAAATTCGGACATATTTCCGAAGAATGCGTATGCACATTTCTTTTCGTATCCATGTCAGGCAGGCATATGAAGCTGCTCAGCACCTTTAAAGAATTTGCTGAGATTCCCCCACCCTTCTAGGGGCTAAAAAAATATTGAGACTGCCCTCTTTACACAGTGCTTAGCCAATGTCATTTCACTGACACCTTGCCTCCCGGTTACTCCAGACCTGTGCACCATTAGCACAGGGAGTGACCACAAAGCAGTAATAATGATCGTTCTCAGAATGCACCGAAAACACACACACACACACACACACACGCACGCACGCACGCACGCACACACACACACACACACACGTCGCATGTGTGTGAACGCTTTGTGGGTGCACATCTGGATAACACACGCACCTCACAATCGGCCTTCTTCTTTGGTCCCACTGTGCCACGTATCCTCTCGTCCAGTGGCACACATGCGATGAACGTGTAGCTCGAGTCTGGAGGCTTGAACCACGGCTCCGCCTGCGCACATCCCACACAATGCCACCATTTACCATTCTGTCGTGCACCTTTCATTTCAGAAAAAAAGAACCTAAGAATGACATACTTGTCAGAAGTGAGCACAAAAACGAAACCACATCCGCAACGTCATCGGTGCGACAAAATGGCGGCTTAGCATATTTGCGCATTGACATCGCCATACTGCCTACCGCAGCGGCAGATACCGAGAGGATTTGCTAACATCGAAGTGTCCCTCCACCCTAGACTTCAATCAACGCGGAAGAGCAGGCTGCAATGGCGCAGAGTTCAGCCCGACACCCGGTTGCAAAAAAGAAAGGTGACCTTGTGCGCGGAGGCAACAGGAAATCTGACTGCGTCCCAAGATTTTCACCAGCAAGCCAACCCTGAGGGCTTTCAGCGGGTTGAAAGAGGACCGGTTTCCAGAAACACCCAAGCCACAGGATGAAGCGCGACTTGCTGCAGGACTTTTGAGGAATGGGTGCAGAATGCATGGAGCATGATGCCGTCTGTCATGATCGACAAGGCCTTCAATAAATGTCACAGACAGCACCATAGATGAAATGCTCTGTCCCAATGCGGAGAGGGTAGAAGCAGTGGCAGTCATTCATTCCATGAAATCAGTGGTTGCAATAAAGGCTGGCTGTTCCAAGTGAGAAGAAGGTTAACTTTTTATCGAAGCATGAAAATCCGGTGCGTGTTACAATCGAAGGCATTGCACTTTTTTTCTGTGAAAAACGGGTGCGCATTACGATCAAGTAAATGAGGTACAAGTTGGGAGTTTTCTCGCCGCTACGAGACATGCATTACTTGACCCACCACTACAGTAACCGGGCCCAGTCCCCTGGTTATGCCAGGCTTGAGCCCGAAGCCGAAACAAATTGCTGCTCAACAAGGAAGTTCCAAGAAAGCTGTACACCAAGTGCGCCGTTCTGTTCAGATGAGTCCGTATTCAATCTCCACACAATTATGCGACCTTTTTCACTGTCAAGACGTGTGAAGACAAGCTTCACGCTTGGCAAGGACCAAGCTTTCGACCGACAGTGGCTGCCGCTGTCAGTCACGACTCCTCGCGTTCACTGGTTGGCGAGCCAGCATGCAAAGCGGACCAAAAAAACGTGCACACTTGCTCGCACTCACCAGCTGTCCAAAGTTGCACTGGAAGGCGCAGTTCTTGACCAGGACGTGGGGGAAGAGCGCCCGTCCCTTGAGCGTCTCCCGGGGGACCTCAAAGGCCGTGCCCAGGTCCCGGCCGTTCTTGGCAAACGACAGCCGCACAGGGTCACTGTCCAAGTCCTGGGGGAGAAAGACAGGTAGAGGAATGCCACTCAGGCATACGCCCACAAACACAACATCCTGCTGTATGTGCAGCCTCACGCAAGTCAACGCAGCAGTCGAGAGAGAGAGAGTGCCTACCGCCATGCCCAGAATGACGTCTCCTTCCGCAAAGGGCTCCCCGTAGTCCTTGAACTTGCAGTCCACTGAGATCTTGCCCGTGCCACCATAGCCGTATGATAGGGGCTCCTCACCTGGGGAGGGGGCAAGGACAGGCTGTTAATGACATGTGCACACACACACATTCCATTAAAAAACTAAAAAGAAAATTGCCTGGCCTGCACGGCCAACTCAATGACAGGCAGTCCAAAGTCACTCGCATGGGAGGAAAGTACTTGAAAGGCACCCACCTAACTGCATAGATGATTCCTCGACGGAGAAACCCACACGTGCCACATTGGGGGTGGGCTCGTCTGAGGGAAGGTGCGAGACGTCCAGGTACTTTGTAATCTGTTGGGGGGCACCAACACAAAAACCCACATCAGTTCTAGCCATCGCAAGACAGTTTTGTTCGTCGCGGGACAAAAAAAAGTCAAAGTAACTAGAAACGCGCAGTTTCACCAATAAGAAAAACTGGGCTTTTTAGTTGGTACTGGCCATACAGTCGTGGACAGAAGTAAATGGACCCCGCTAAGACAGTCAAAACTGATGTGTTACACAGCGAAAAGTAATAGATGGTTGCTGCAAATGCAAGTAATACAGAAAAACCAACAACTCCTCTGACAATTTGAAAAATTTGTGATCCCTTGAATGAGACAGTAAAAGCTCGTGCCGATCACGGTGCACCGCATATCCTGTTCACTTCATTAGCTTGAATCAACGAGCTTTTACTGCAGTGCAACGGACATTTTTAATGCCTGCGATTTTGGGTGCTTGTACCAGGGCCTTTACAGTAGTTGCCAAGAACTGCGAATCCAGAAATCGACGCCTCCTTTGCCACAGGCAGCACTTGCCTTGGTCTCGAAGCAGATCTTCCCCTTGTTGGCGCCGAACGTGGCCCGTGCCCCAGCCCACATGAGGCCGAAGCCATGCTGGCTGAGGGACTCCGCCTCGTACCGGCTCTCCTCGATGCACAGGTTCAGGTCAGAGTTGTCTGCCAGAGGGGGGAAAAACACAAACAGTCAGGCTGACTGACAGCGGGCGGTACCGCATCCGCTCCCACAACTTCCAATCTCCTAGCAATTACTGAACATCAAGGGCTCTCAAACAGGGTTCCACGCAATCCCTGCGTTTTCCTGGCAGTGTTTTTGCAGGTGCCCGGAGCACATGGGCCCATGCATTCCCCAAACCCATCCAACCCTTGTTTTTAACTACTTTATTTTAGGACTAATCAGAACGGGCAATTTCACTACACAGACAGTCAGCTTTAACAGAATTCACCACTATTACCAGTGGCCATGCAAACAGGGCTTCGTTAGCACCCTTTGAAAGTCGCTGAATGGCATTCCCCCTCCCACCCTCAAGGCTAAAAAAATTGGAAGCACCCGCGCTTTACGTTGACTAAGCCATATACTAGCGGTCACTCATCGATAGCAGCTGAAACACAGTCCTGCAAACAAATTTTGCCAGCAAGGGGGACACTGGAAATTTCAGAGATGCAGTTCAAACGCTTGCTTATCAGTGCACTTTGATCTCGGAATTGCAGTCACAATGCAAATATGCAAATGCGCACATTTACGTGCTCTGCACGCATGGCTGTAAAAAGGAAGAGCTGAACATCAACCCAAACTTAATATTTTGTTTCAAAGACACCTACACAGAAACCAACACGAGGTGGCTTCTGGAATGAAATTTCAACCGGATCATGGTGACAGCCAATTTCTCAGAAATTATTGTTCAAGGCCAATACAGTCAAAACTGGATACAGCGAAACTAAAAAAATTCTAAAATTTTTCTAAAATTTTTCGCTGCATGCAGTTACTGCACGAAAACTTGAGAAAGTGCAGTGCAGAAACGAAATTAAAATGCGAAACAAATGTAGGTAAAAATCACCCAACAAACGTGCGCAGCAAAGTCACCGTCACTCAGTTGTAAAAACAGAGAACCGTTTCACGAGCGCGTTAGTAATGCGACTGTGGCAGCAGCTGCAGTTCCTTGTCAACCGCAGCTTGTCAACCGCAGCTCACACGTGATCAGTGCTGGCAAGTTCAAAACGCATAGCACATCGATGAGAAAAGACACGTGCACGGATAAAACACTCACATGTATCAAGTGTGACGAGCGTGACATCAAAGGTGTCCTCTGGAAATTCTTCTACCTTCACAGCCGGTGGCGGGGATTTTGGCCTGCAATGCACGGAACAGATGTCCCCCTTTAGACTAGCGCACAAAACGAGGAAAAAAAGGGTTCACTTCACCCCTCAAAGGGAGCGACAACCGTAACACACCTCATTGTACCAGAACAAACCACAGACAGACAAGCAGCGTCCAGACAGAGAGAAGCCACTCGAATCTTATCACCCACACGCTTTCGTTATCACAACTGAACACACCTGCCAGGCTTCCGTGGACACTTATCGCACACACATTGTTGCTGCAACCAATCTGCTTCTGCAAAGAGCCCCTCCCACGTAACAGATCAAATGAATAGAAAGGTTGCCAAAAGCAGCTCTAACGGTGCTTGAATTGCCTTGCTGCAGTGACCGCTGCAAGCTCTAAATGTCAGCACCATCGCAGAAGAATATGGAAAGTTAATTCTAGCAGGTTCAGTGCCAACGCTCCCGATATGTGCCATAAAAATCTCATCCTCACCTCACCCCCCCCCCCCCCCCCCCCCAAAAGGAAAAATTTGGTCACAAAAGCAGAAACTTTACCCACTCATTCCCTATTAAATAAAATGCGAGAATACAAGCCCCACCCGCTCTCCAACAAAAAGAATGGGTGCATTGGTAGGCTGGTCTACCTGCCAGCCTTCCAGCCCAAAAAGGGACACCTCTCCTATAGACTATAGCACTCTCTCCAACTGCCAAAGCTTTGTGTGTCCCCAGCAAGCACGGGTGTGGTGATGCAAACAGACCCACCTGATCCGCTGGGGACTCGGCGACCTCTTGCGTTTGCCTGGCTGGACAGCATCGCCTGTGGGTGAAGGAGGGGTATGAGGGCACAGCACACACGCAACCAGTTTGACACTGAGGGCCCCTGCAGTGGCAAGAGCGAGTGCCAACGGCAGCCACGACAATGAACACAATCCATGGCTGCCGACTAGAGAGGCTGTCGGCAGTTTTCTTTTAGAGGATGTGAATTTCCCCGCTCGGTGCATCAATACAATAGACTGCTTCAATTTCGAAACCTTCATTTCCGACACCTTCCGAATCTCCCGAGGTAACGCAATGCCCTCACGATTCATCCGGCACATACATGCAGCAACCCGACAGCCCAACATGGTACACATGCTGGCGCTTCTCCACACTCCAGCACCCCACCACCCCAAGTTACAAGAGTGCAAAGAGCAACAAACACCAAAACTGCACTTCAGTGTCATCAGTTACATTTAACTGTGAACTGAGACAAGCCCACAAAAAGAACCTTTGTTTACTGAAGCCACGTAATGCGTATCATTGTCAAAAAATTAAGTTACAAAAAAAAAAAGAGATAATGGAACACTACACTACATGTCGACTATAAAAATGGGCCTCACACCTATGTAATGCATTCATAGAATGGATTCCTCAGTGCCGCTAAGGATGCCAGATCCTTTTAAGGCGAAAGCCTTTAACGGCTCATTCTGCCATCTGTCCATTACATCCAGTGCCTGGACGACAGGTGTCCACCGAGATATGTGGGACGGTTACTGCTTAATTTCCTTTCCTCAAATACTTCTTCATTACAGCCCCTTTCTCCCTCTTTCTTCTTTTGCTCCCACTTCGTCCCTTCCTCTACCATGCATTTCTGCGGCATTTCCTTTCTCCAAAAAGTGTTGGGCCCAGAACGGGTGGTGGAGTTTTATACAACAAGCTGTCGTATTCCGCTCCTAAAGGCTAAGCTCTTTAAGAGTCATTAATTAGTATTTAGTCATTAATCAGCAATTATCCATGGGTTAGTAATTTTATCATTACTTATTAATTAGCACTTAATTATGTGTGACCTCATCCAGTGGTGACGTCACCAGTGCCACACAGGCAGTCGAAGTGGTGCGGAAAACGCTTTCGCCTCTACGCACCTTAGACAGTCAAAGTGCCCCCTGAATTTTTTCCCCACTTTTCTTGCATTCAATAAGCACTGCCACCCCACCAAAGATAGGGAGAGAGATAGCGAGACAGAGAGAGGGGCAGGATGCTCACCCCTGCCGGCGTCGCCACCTGCCAACTGCTCCTCCTTCACCTGCTGCTGCTCGCCATTCACCTGCAGGGCAGGTGTGGGGGCCGTCGTTTTGTCCTCCGCCGGCTCCTGCTTCACCTGCACAGCCTCCATGGCCGAGGGGCCGTCCTCTTCAATGGGCTCCTCCTTCACCGCCTCCTCCTGACAGAGGGGGGAGAATTCGGGGGACCATCACGATCCGCCACCAGCCACCCCAGCAGCACAGGTGATCGGCCCAATGTTGCAAACAGATGGCCTTACTATAGGACTGGCTTTACCAATGTGTTTCCAATATTGTGCCGATATTGCAAATGGGTTTCGTTTATGGGGTTACGTCCCAAAGCGACTGAGGCTATGAGAGACGCCGTAGTGGAGGGCTCCGGAAATTTCGAACACCAGGGGTTCTTTAAAGAGAGACTGAAGCACTTTTTCTGAAAATCGGGCTGGCAGCGGCATCCTATAGTTTTTCATGCTGTATACTGGAATATCGCATCCAAATAAGGCAAAAACAAGCGCGAATTGCCTTTTTTAGCCGAAATATGCGGCCTGTGCCGCGGGGCATGCCGCGCGGCGCGCCGCCGCCCGTGATTGGTCAAGAGAGGTCGTGACGTCACTTTGAGGACTGGAGAAGCTGCCGATGCGGATCCGGCGCTGCGTTGAGGGCAGATCGCAGCTTTCCGTGTCGTTGTAAAAGCGAATACGGCGAGTATTTTTTTTTACTGACCACCGAAGAAAAGGATACTACAGTTTGCTCATTCCACGTATCCCCTGAAACCAAAAAAGACACAAGCAAAAAATTCTATGCCTAGCACAAGCATACGCCAGCGTCAAAGACGCGATGCAGACCTTGCGTAAAAGGTGCCAGCACAACCTCGGCTCGTATTCTCGGAAAGGAAGGGGTGCGAACAATACTCAAGTCAATTACCACCACCGGACGCCTCCTGGCTCGCCCGGAAGAGCGTCATCCTAAAGTAAAAGCCCAAAGCACTGTGTACAAAAAATCCTGTTCTCAGTACCCGGCGTTTCAGGTTGGGGCAAGAAAGTATTTCAAGGAAACGATGAAGGAGCACAAAGTTGGTGTCAAAATTAGCGAAGCGCAGTGGCCAAGCACTGCGAGGCATGTGACCACAAGATAGTGACGCAATCATGGTGCGCTGGAAACCAAGCCAAATACGCGCACAAATACGCTTCACTCCTGGCGCGTTCAGCAGATGCCAGAAAATATTAATCGCTGCCTCGGAAACGTTTGCCCTTCCTAGATTTGCAGTTTAGGTTCAGTGAAGTAGTTGCCAACTATACCGTATTTACTCGCATAATAGGCGCACTCGCATAATAGGCGCACCCCTAGTTTGGGCGCGAAAAATCAGATTTTTTTTATTTCCGCGCATAAAAGGCGCACCCCGAACTTGGCACTGTGATCAATACTGTATTTACACGATTGCAAGCCGACACCTCGCCACCCCCCGCTCCCCAATCTTTATTTTAACAAAGTTTTCGCTGAACTGACTACTAGTCCTCACTAGTGCTGCTGCGGACCCACAGCACGTACAACGACATCGCGTAGAACAGCCGCACACAGTTTTCAGGGATGCTCACTTTAAACGTCTGTTTGGAAAGCTTCATCTCCAGCCGGAAACATTGCCGACTTAGGCCCGCGAAAACGTCGGCGCTTGGAGTCGCGTACGAAAATTTAGGGACGCCGCAGTCCCAACTGCCCCACTTCTCGGCCACGTCGTATTTTCCGACCTGCCGCACGCTAGCCGTGTTCTAGCCGTGTTCGAGAGCAAACTCCCAGCCGTGTAGCTGTTAAGGTGCTTGGCCGTCGAGCTAAAACAGCAACGCTCCTCGGCAAAGCCATAAACCATGATGAACTATCGCGCTACCGCAGACCCCGGCACTTGACAGCAGCAAGAAAAAAAACAAAAAAAAAAAAAACGAGCTGGAGATGCTGATGGCGATATGGATAGCGATATGGCGAAGGAAAACGTTGATGATAAGCTGCGGCACAGCCATAAACCACGATGAACTATCGCGCTACTGCAGAACCCGCTACTGCAGAACCCGGCACTTGACAGCAACAAAAAAACTAAACAAAAAAAAAACGAGCTGGAGATGCTGATGGCGATATAGATAGCGAAAGCTTGCAGCGAAGGAAAACGCGGCGAAGGAAAACGTTGATGATGATGATAAGCTCTACCTCGGGCGCCCTCCGTGGGTGGCGTCTGGAAGCTCCTGTGCGCGTGTGTGGCCTCCACGCTCAAGCGCCCGTTGCGCGCAGCCGGAGCAGATCGCAGAGGCCCCGGCGCGTGCATTCCAAAGGCTATTCCCGCGTGGGTCGTGGAAAGTTTAGGTGCGGCCCTTACACGGATCTTTTTTTTTTTAATATTTTCTTCGGGAAAACGGGGTGCGGCCCGTACACGAGTGCGTTTACGCGGTGTGTTCAATTTTGAGAGTCGAAAAATTTCCGGAAATTTTACCCCGCGTAATAGGCGCACCCCGAACTTTGAGCCGGATTTTCTGGAAAAAAAAGTGTGCCTATTATGCGAGTGAATACGGTATGTGTGTTTAAAAGCCAAGCTAGTTGCAACTCGCCCGCTGCCACAACTTGATGAAGAAACCGAGTAAGGTTGCAGTGTTTTTATGCAAAAACTCGGTTGGCATTCATTTCTCTCATAAATTTGCATCCGAAATCAACGTCGAACGCTTTCATTTTAATTGCTTAGCTAGGATTAAACGAGATGCCACATATGAAGAGCTTCGATGCTTGCTTGCTTGCTTGGACACGTCGAACCGAGTATAAAATCACTAACCGAGCCTTGCTGAGCACGTCTCAGGTGGTCTGGCCGCACCTAAGCTGAGGAGAGCGACACGTGCTTAAGCCTCTATAAGGTTTCTTCAGGGGCTAAGTGAGCATGTTTCTACTTTTAAAAGAGGCGCTTCTTCGGAATGGTGACACGCCTCTTATGCGCGAGGAAATCAATGGAACTGTGTCATGGTTCAGCCGCGGCTTTTCGACAGAAATCTCCAGAGATCACACTAGGACAAGCTCTGCCTGTAGCCGCTCTTGCAAAAGTGTTTCGAGCAGAGTAAGCTTGCTTTAGTCGGCTTGAATTCTTCGTCACAGCAGCGAGCGGTTGCGCTGCGAGCTTGTGATCTTGCGGAAAACAGTGGAAGACGACACAGTCGCGGCCGTAGTTGTTCGTGGACACGAACGCAGAGTAGTACCTCGTGTTGAATCTGATTTTCAAGGTCGGCTGACACGCTTTGTACGTCACAACGCAGGTAGTACGAGGAACAACGCATGCAGCACGAGAAACAACGCGCGCTGAAAGCACGCTCGGGTGCGCCGAAGCATCCCCGGCTCCTCAACATGACGTCACGCTGGCCGACATGGACGAGGTTTCCCTCTCCGCTGTTCCCCTCTCCTGCGCTCGCGCGGGGCGCGGGAAATTTAAACATCGCATTTTTAATTGGTGATTGCGCCACTGTTTTAGCCAAAATCGAAAAAATAATTTCACAGACGTGATCAGCAATGACAGTACTTCAAAACCCTAGAAGGTTAGCTGATTCGAAAACCGCCTCAGTATCCCTTTAACGTGCACCGACATCGCACAGTATGCGGGCCTCTAGAATTTATCCTCCAAAGAAATTCCAGCCGCCGCGGCCGGGATTGAACCCGCGTCTTTTGGGTCAGCAGCCGAGCACCATATAAGCAAAACCTTAAGCTAAACTACGAGCATCGCCGCAGCTTTTCGCTTCGAGATATCCAGGCTTAACCTTAGCTAAGCCACAGACAATTTTTTTTTTTTTTTCCATCTGCTTTACCTCGCCTCAGACCTTCTTTTGCTTGGTTGGTTTATGGGGTTTAACGTCCCAAAGCGACTGAGGCTATGAGAGACGCCGCAGTGGAAGGCTCCCGGAAATTTCGACCACCTGGGGCTCTTTAACGTGCACTGACATCGCACAGCACACGGGCCTCTAGAATTTCTCCTCCAAAGAAATTGCAAATGGATGGCATTACTATAGGACCGGAATTTGCCGATGTGTTTCCAATATTGCTAAACGGATTGCATTACCAATGTTACCAATATTGGGCCGGTTACCTATGTTGCTTGGGATGCATGACCACCACTAGCCAAGATTCAAAACTACCAGCTCCTCGGGATGCTACCAGCATCACTGGTTACCCTATTCGGCCACGGCGTAACCATAAGCAAACGTAACCCATTCAGTGTTGTTGGTTACTGCCAGGATGCAACGTGCCACAAATGGCTGCAGCTTATATTTGGAAACCCCTTGAGACAAGCTGCATTGGACTATCTCAATGCTAGGTGTGCGACATGAAAACAGAAATCTGTTTTTAATATAGACTCCTGCACATTTTTCGATAGCTACCGTGTGGCACTGCAATGCGTGCCTCTTTACGTGCTTGTTTTACAAGTACCAGGGCTTTAAAATGGCAAAAATATGCTGATCTATTCATGCAGGAACTTCTTGAAGAAAATGACTCAAGTGTAACTGAGATTCCGAAAGCCGTGTAGAACCCCAATGCGGACATATACGAGGAACGAACTGAAATGAAATAACCAGCCAGAACAGCGGAAATGTTTTTGTGTGGCTTTGGGAAGTGCCTTACAGATTTTAAATCTGGTCATTTCTTCCTACTGGATGAAACGTTGAGACCGAAGAGGTGACTGTAAGCTGCATCTTAATTTTTCCAACAACAGAATAAGCCGCATGCACATTATTATATGGTAAACTGCGAGACATTTCCAACCAAAACTTCTTAAAACTTGTGTACTGAAACAGATGTTCAGAGGACACAATGAGTACAACACTCATCCCTGGCGCAGACTTGTTTTAACCAGTAGGTATGCACGTCACAAGACAACTTATGTCGACTAATTGAATCCAAGGAGTCCACACATCTATTTGCTGGTCCGAAATGCTGCATGCACCCGTTGGAACCAAATCTACTGCGGAGTCACAATAGTGCACCAAATGTGAGGGGAAACCCATTCGGCCACGGAAGTGACAACAAGGAGACGGGAGAACATGTTCAATGCTGTTAACCAATGCTCAGACGAAAGCAAAAAAGCAATAAAAATAGGAAGTGCTGTCTGATCACCGCTCTTCCAAGACAAAGCCAAGCAACGGTTAAGCCTATACAGGCTATGCCAATGTTCCTACCGTTAGTGTGGCACGCAGAGCCTACAGCTACATCTATCAGCATTCGAACAAGGTTATAAAGAGAAATGTTGACAGGCACTGAAGGCAAGACAAGAGGGCAACCCAAGCATGCACAAACACGAACACAAGGTTATTATGAGTTATTACAAAGGTGAAAAAACCAGCTCGCTCAATGGGTGGCAGACAAGCCGATAGAACTTCCATGAAGCTATAAGGGGACACCAATGACCAGCTAAAGTTAGCCTTTACCGACAGATAACCACGTTCTAATGCAGACACTAATTTTGCAGAAAACAGAGCTTTGAGACGTATATCCTTGGTATCCCTTTAAGACAGAGTGAACGGACAAAGCAGACTGGAGTGTTACAAGCAGGACAGAACGAGCTGTTTGCTCAAGGCAGCAGTGACGGGAAGCCTGAAGAAGCCGAAGTCGAGACACAGAGACAGGACTGAGTCAAAGCCAGGCCGCCCAGATCGAATGCGTCTGGCGCTTCATGTGTGTGGGCCAATCCCTCTCACCATTGGTTCTTGCTCTTCGCTGCCAGCTGTCTCGCCAGACTTCTGTGCTGTGGCAAATTCCTCCTTTTGTGGACAAAGGCCGGATTTTTGTTTTTTCACCATGGGAGAAAAAAAAAAATAAAGGCAAAAAGGTTTCGGTCGGCAAAGTGATGCTGACAAGAACGACAAAAAAAGTGGGAACTCCGTAGTACGGGCAGGTGCATCAGTTAGTGCTGTTGTCCCCAGGGACATTGCGTCGGCCGGGAAAAGAAGACCATTGATTTGACGCAAGCTCATCACGGCAACCTGCCCGGGAAGGGAACACCCCTCGAAAATGACGCAACAGACAGCGCCAAGCGCGGCTCACCTGTGAATCGTCCGCGGACTCTTCGGGAGCGGCGGAAGACTCTTCCTGCAAGGAGAGCGTGCGGCAGGATTTGTACAACGGCGCCACCCAACGATGTGAAGTTGTTGCGGGCGAGGCGAGAGCCAAGAGGCCATCAACAACAATAAGGCCGAAGCCGTGGGCGTCTGATCGCACAAGCAAGTGCGCCCCCACAACACCACGAGGCAGGAGGAGAGCACAACAGAGGGGCAGAAAAGACCAGGAGGAGGCAAGCTGTTGATCTGACCGGAGAGTCAGAAATACAAGTGGACATGAATGAGGGATGACCACTGCAGACAAAGCGCTGCTGGCCAGAATAAGCAAAGAGGCTGGAGATATGAAGATTGAGAGACCAAGCAGCTCCCGTCGTGAGGAGCAAGGGCAGAGCAGTCAGACAGGACAGATGAGAACAGGATGAGAAACAAGCAACTGCAGCAAAGAGTTGAAGAAGAAGCAAGGACAAAAAAGACAGCAATGCAGACAGGATGACAGCAATGCCAGCAGGTTGCACACCAAAAGTGACACCACCCCTATATAGTACGAAGTGTGCTGCTCCTTGGCTAGAACCAACCCAGGCCTCTTACAACAGGCACGTTCAGGAACCAATTGTTTTATTGAGTTAGCGCTATAAGACCCATTGTGAGCGCCTCCACCGCTGCCGGCGCATTTAAAATTGTGTACACATAGGAGCCACCTGTCACGACTGGCAGGTGCCAAAGTGGACAGAGAGGCCGGAAAGCGGTTGCCACTGAAGGTGACTTTGTAAATGAGTGACTAATTATGACTAAGATGATGCAGAAAAAATCAAAATAACTAAGGATGACTACGAAGAATGAAGAAAAAAAGAGGCTCTGCGAGTGGTAAAGATCACGTGGTGCAGCAGTTAAGCCGGCAATGTGCTCCTACAAGTGACTCTGCTCCAAAGCAGAACACTGAAGCAATGCGTCAGAAACACCTCTCAATATTTCATGGCATAGCATGTAGGCCTTATGGGCAAAGTCCACCCTGAAACTCCACACCTACACAAATCCCTATAGTCCATAAAGGCTTCTAATACTAATGCACTGTAGACATTCAACGCAATTACGCATTCTTTGTACTTCTTTCACAGCAGCAACAAAGTTCGGCGTATCCATGCACACAGGCCAATCTCGCATTCGCCTGAAATGTGGAGGCGCACAACAGCTGTGGGCTGCATCGCCCAAAAGACTGCAGGCCTATGCCAAGATTAATTTCAGCCTTTTTTCTCGAGCTCATTTATTCATTTCAACTACTGCATGCCAAGTAAGTTGGCCATCACAAGTCAGTTGCTACAAGCACCCAATACACTGCCATCATAAGTGCAACACTACTGATGCCACCACATTATAGCCAAATGATACAAAGCAAGCAATGGGTAAAATTTTGGCTGTTCTAATTTTGCTTACAACTAACACAGAAACCCACATCAGACCACTTCCTAACAATGCCACATCACACTTGAAGTAAACAGCATGTAAGAAGAGAACACTGTGGGGTCCTCCTGAGCTATCTTTTCAGGCTGATGCCCAAGGCAACAAGAACTGCGGTTGATGCTCGTAGACAGCATGTTGAAAGGCACGCTTACACCTGTTTGCTATGCTGCTGGCCGCTGATATAAAAGCCACATGCATACCGATTTAGTGCCAAGGAGCAACGTGAGGTGAAATCTGCGGGCTGCAACTACAATTTGCTCCGCAACTCAATTCCACTGTGCACATCAGCAGCCGTGGTCGTCGAGGCAACGCACCTGCTTGGAAGATGAGTCGTCCTGTTGATACCCGTCGTCGCCGCTGCCAGGGTTGGTGGCCGAACCCTGCGACTCGTCCCCTTCGTCAGCGCCACCTGTGATAACAGCCCCTGATCGTGGGACAACACAGAGAGACAACATTTTAGGAACACAAGTTTCACTGAGGCAACATGTGAATCGCACACGTCCAACGAACAGCACTTTTTTGCTCTGGGACAAGGAACCACTTTGTCAGCTTTTCTCTCGTCAATGCTGCAAACCCGACTGAGTAATGGCAGAACAGCAAACTTTTCAATACGGAAACCTCGGCTGTAGTTTGCGTGTGTTTTATAAAGCGAAAAATGTCAATGTGATTCCAGTAACAACACCACATTCACCAGTCAGTTCCTCAATTTACTGATGGCCAGTAGCGCCATCCAGAGGGCAACACAGCCAACTCAACAAATGGAAAAAATGGAAGGCGTCCACCAGCTGCAAAAGTTCACGAGGCATGCGGGTGACACGTAACTTTAAGCCTTCTCAAAGGAAAAACACGCAGACTGCAGTGAGTGGTACAACACACCTGTGTGCGCGAATAATGCGCATCCCCATCACATTTCTGGGCCATAAGCGATGGACCTTTTTACGGCTCCCTAGTACTCCATTCTCTTGTAATGCCTCTGAGCTTGTGTCCGCAGTGAGGTACACTCCAATGGTTGTATCAACCTATGTGCATTCTAAAGCACAGGGCTTGCCACTAATGATGGTAATTATGCATTAGATAACTAATCCAGCCCTGCACGGGCGATCTACGAGGAACAGTCCAAGACGAGACTGCACCACAGGACATGCATTGTACAGTTTGATAGAAGATACACACATTGGAAAAGCCAGTTAGAGAGGCCTCAGGGCTTCGACAGGAGTGGGAACACATTGCAATTCTACTTCAAACATCTACCAAGCTTGCACGGCTCTTGTCGCACTGAGGTTTCACCACAAATCTGCTAAGGATAGACCCATCATCCCGCCAACAGGCCTTCTTTCGCCAGAGTGGGTGATCACATGGGTAATGCTCAACTCATTACACATTCAGAAGAATCAGTCCCCTGCCTGAACTCGTACTTGGAGCACATCCCCATGCAGTGGAGCTGCAGTTAATTGGAAACCAACAAACTACTGCGAGGATCATGCGTATCATATCGCCTCCACGTGCTTTAGGAACCGCAGCAATTTACGGTTAGCGGTGCAGTGGTAAACTGGGCTACAATGCGCCAAGCACGGAGCGGCTATCTCTCCATAACTAATTACGGCCAAGTGTTGAAGGCGCAGACTCACCGGGTTTATAAGAGCCAAACGGGCGTTACATGACTATTTAAAAAAACAGCTAAGTGCTGCGAAAAATTCGAAAGCTCGTGGTTCATTCTCCAGCGGAAACGCGGTGCCTGCAAATCGCACTGTTTTACGGAACATGTTCCAATTCTGCCAGGGCACACGGCATCAAAGGCAGTAAACTAAACTGAACTAATCAGCTCAAACACGGCGAAGGCTATATGATAAAGACATTCGAAGTTTAGCGCGCGATCACTTCGAGAACTGGGTTGTTCCGAGGAACCTCGGGCTCCAACACCTGCGCCGAACGAACCCCGGTCCCAAGAATCGCCACCTGTTCGCAAATACGGTTAACGTACCGCGTCAGAAAAAAAAAAAAAAAGCTATATATAGAAAGCCCGCTCGCCGACCAGCGGCCACTCATCAAAAAAGTTTCACAATTCCGCGCCGTGTCAAACCGGGCATCGCCGGCGAACTCTGTTCCCAAAATGGCGGTCGCCGGCTTTTTTCTTATTTTTTTCTTCTCCAGAGCGCCAACGCATCTGCCTGGAGAGAAACAGAACACCTGGGCCCAGCAGATCCGCACCCGAAGCGTTGTGCGGTTAGGTGCCCAGAGCGGTGCCCTTTCCACAATCTCTAATCGACCTCTAAAACGCCGAATCTCCCGGCACATCAAGGGAAGCATCGATCACTCGCCGTGTTCAACACGGAACCGGCGCAAAAAAAAAAAAAAAAACATTAAGTGAACAGACGCTAAAGCCTACAAAAACTGACCTCGCTCTACCGGCGTTTGCAACTTTCGCGGCCACAAATTCGCGGAAGACTACCACGCAGTTCCGAAGTCTCAGTTCTGTGCCACGATGAACGCTCGATCCGTGGCAAATACCAGTAGTAGTAGGTAGTAAAAGCGATGTGGTCACATTAGCAGCGTCCCGCATCGCAAAAACCGTTCGATCACGCCGCACACAACTAGCGCTCCGACGGAGAATAAGTAACTATACTCCAAAACCAACCAACAAAATTATGGGAGAGACTTACGAGGTAGCACACTCCACCGCGCGTTCGGACCGCCGGCTTCACCACGAACGAGCAAGCTAAGGCAGCGACCACCCAGCGAAAAAGAAAAAAAAGAAATGCTCGAAGACGAGAGATGGGTGACGCTGACGACGCCTAGCCACAATCCAACCGGTAGTCACGAATGTTCTATGAACCGGAGCGCGCGCGCTAGCCTACTGGCTAGCCTGCACGTTCGGAACGCGGCAGAACGCAGTATCTCACCGGGGTAGACACAATGCATCGGCCAATAACGGGTTCAATGATTAAGAACGCTTGGATTCTCGACTGTTCGTACCATTGTCGAACTGTGAGCAGTTGCGCTCGAAGCAAGGACCGGCGTGCGGACGCGAAGACGGAGGTCGAACTTGTAAGCATGTAATGTCAGCTGCTAGCAACACTGGAACCATTACGAGAGAAACTGAAAGACGCAGCTCTAGATCAGGAATAGAAGTTTATCAGAGATGCATCACGGCGCGACACGCCGGAACGAGGGCTCGCTTAGAAGGGTAACCGCGCGGACTTTTCCACTCGTCAGGCGCACTAGGCCTAACGGAGCAGCCGTGAAGCCGGCTCACCTAGGTATGAATGGACGGCGTTAGTCGCGACATCGTAGCACGGATCCGCGTCACACAAGGCGTTTTAGATTCACGACTTACCGGATTCATCTCCAGGTTGACTTGAGTCGATTGCGTCTTGCAGCCGCTTGACGAGCACCGCTTTGTTGCCCTTTGTATCTAGGCCTCGCTTTTGCAGCTCTGCCTTGAGCTCGATCACTTTGAGCTTGCCGATGTCCACATCACTCATCGTCGGCGCTCACGGGTCCGTGGTAGAACCACGAGACAAGAACGACTTCGCCGACGGCACAAATGCGGGGGCCACTTTTTTTGGCCGTACCGTTTTGTTTACCAATGCGGCGGCCCAGAGACACGTCTTTTCCAAAAAGAAAATGGCGGCCAGCGGGGAACCGCGTGATTGCGCAGAGAAATTTTGAAACAGCCGCTCCAATTGGTTACCTCTCACGGGTCCACAGAGCAACGGCCAATCACAGCGCACGTTTCATGCGACACGAGCAGACGCCAGATTTTTCAACGAGCAGGTGGTTTCAATGTAGAGGATAGGAGGCGCTAGCAAACGGCTGACCAACGCTCAAACAATACTTTATTTTCATCCTTTACCGACTTAAGTGTCAACAACTGTAACATGTTAGGAAAAAAAATAATACTTACCACGAAACAATCACACCGAGACAGTCATGCTATAACTCAGAAAACATTTTCTTATAACAAAAATAGCAGGTCTTTTGCGTAACGACAAGGTACTTCATGGACGCCAAAGAACGTCTGAGCAGTGTCACAGATTCGAAAACTTCGGCGGTTCCTTCTCCTTTGCCATCATAGCCATTGCAGACTTCATCAGGTCCTCAGACTGCAGCATGCACATGTTCCAGGCAGCCTGACGAAAAACAAAGAGAAAAAGCAAACGACGCCATTTTCACCCGTTTTTTACGAACGAAGATAAAGTGGCAACAATGACTGGCGCAGCGCCATATTGTATAATATCGCGCCAATCATTATCAGAGCAATACGCGGAAGACATTCTTTCAGGCGGGGAATAATGAAACCGTTCAGCAATAGCCGAAATGAAACAATACAGCACACACACAGGCCTTCGTGTTTGGGCTAGCTTGAAATTCAATTTCTCCACTTTCTTTTTAACGCGCAAACGTTACACAGACATTACACTTGGCAGTGAATTTTGTTTAGCAACGCCTTCGACATTGACACTTGCCCCAGTTGTATTCAACTTAAAAGACGCCGTTACGCAACAAATCTGGGGGAAAAGCGGCACCGAGCTACATCTGCAGTGGCTACATTAGCAGCTGTTTGCTGTTAATTTTGCTGGGAATGGACAACAAAACAAGCAACCCCTTCCGAAAGGCGGTACAAGTGACTCAATGATTTGAACTTGAAGAGGGAAATTTTTTTTTTTGAATATACGCAATTCGAATTAAAAACACTTTTTGTTACACTTGATGTCAATGGGATGAAAGTGTTATTTCAATTACTCGAGTTTTAATCATTAAGTGTCCGCACTGGGGGATAGCTGAGATCTGTACTGTGTGTTTCACCTAAGATGCTCTTCAATTTTTAAAAATAGTCATTTTAAGTTAGAAGAGTGCTTTCTTTTTTTTTTTTTTTTGGGGGGGGGGTGGGTTTATATCATTCTCAGTGATGTAGTGCATCAGAATACAGTTTAAACGTGGTAATTAGTGGGCTGCTTAACTAATACTGAGTAAACTTTCCACCAATTAGTGTTAGTCTCCTTATTTACAGAGATGTGTGTAGACCACAGTAAGTAAAATTCACATAAGTTTTTAGATTTTCGAAAACACAGTTACCCTCGGAGCTCTGTCTAAAAAAATTTTGGCTATTTCGACGAGTTGCATGCACTGGAGGAGTTTCTTTGCCTGCAAGCTTTTTAAAAGCGCATGTATTTTGGCACGATGTAGACACAGTTTGTTGGGCCGCAGCAAAGAAAGTAACTGCATTTTCGAAATTCTAAAAACTGGTATGGCTATTACTTACAATAGGTTACATGCCCATCAGTAAACAAGGAGACTTCTACTTTTCTTATCAACTATCTTCAAGTAATTACCCTATTAAGTACCCCTTTATCAATGCCACAAATTAATTAAAAAAAGACCATCCCTTATGCTTCTTGCTTTCATTGACTCAATTCCAACTACTCAATATTCCAACCTACTAGCTAGGTATCGCGTCTCAGGTTTATGGAGGTTTAACGACCAAAGTGACTTAGGCTATAAGGGACACTGTAGTGAAGGGCTCTTGAAATTTCGACCACCTTTATCGCATCTCAGCTGTATTCTGAAGCACTACACTGCTCTTCTTAAGTGAATATCCTAAGTGAAACACCCGGCACGCATCGAGTGAATAAGTATGGCTTCTGGTCTTGAATTCTTTTTCTTAACTTTTTGCCCTTTTTTTTCACTCGCATCTACATTTAATTTAAAAGCGTATGGTGCCCGGCATCACCATCAACATGACCACCATGATTGTACCACCAATCCCATTTTTGTTCCACTGTGAGCGCTTAAGACAATGGGGGAGGCCTGTACAAACCCCACCAGTGCGACGCCTAATCTTTGGCAGGAGTGAAACTGTTACCATGTAATTGAGACCCTCCTCAACGCTGTGGTCTCGTGAGTAGACGAGGTGCACTTTGCTGCCTTGGACGGCTACCGGACTCTTGGAGGCAATCTGCTTGGCGACTTCCAGGGCAGCAACCATCATCTGGCTCTTGTCGGGAAACACACGACTCACCAGGCCAGCCTAGTATAGACCAGGGTCAGTCGAATAAAAAGTTGAAAACTCGCAAAATGATATCATTCAGACAAGGACAACGCTGGACCATCAGTTCTAGTAAAAGTCACAAACCTGGAAAGCCTCCGGAGCTTCCATCTTGCGAGCTGTGAAGACGAGCTCGTTGACCAGGCTGGCATTGCCAATGATGCGCGGAAGTCTCTGCAACGTGCCCACATCTGCAGCCAGGCCAAGGTCAACTTCCTGGAAGGCACGATTTACAGCTCTAGCTTCAGAAACAGAAAACTCTGCCAAGCATTCACACTGTTTTCATTAACAAGGCACATGGTGCAACAGCAATGCAGAAATGAACAAACACAGTGCTCATGCAAAGAGGTGTTTCCGCAAACCTTGCAAAATGCAGAGGAACGGTAGGCGCAGCTCTAACGCTTTTTGTCTGTTTTTGACCCAGGAACATGCTAGCTATATGCCTTGCAGCAAAATTGAAATTATCTTTTTACTACGTATACCAAGGTGCAGATAAGGAAGGCACTGAATGACCGAATTGGATTCATGGCCGGCTAAATTCAAGCCTGGTGAGCTGGACACTGAAGCCACGGAGGGCAGTTAAACAAGCTCTCCAAAGAGGCACAGAAATGACGTCATCAGGTAAAATGCTAGCAAGTGCTCTTGCGTGACACCAGATGGAGCCAAGCTGTCTGTCACACACAAATGCTATGCAGGGTGCCAGATGGTGCTGAGCGACCAAATGCGATGTAGTCCATGCTCATACCTACCCTTAGCAATGGGAGTTTGTCAATGATCCTTGTTAGCTTTGTTTTGTTTGTTTCTGACCCAAGAACATGCCAGCTATGCCTTCAGGCCTTAAAACACAAGGGGCCTTTCGTGCGATCACAGCAGGATTCTGAAACACACCTTGACTTGGAAATAAGCGTCAGTCGTGCAGTAACGGATGTCACAGGCTGTCACCATGTCCACTCCACCACCAATGCAGCCATTGTGGACGGCTGCAATCACTGGCTTGTTGCACTGTGAGACCAAAAAAGAATAAAAGAAAATCAATTCGGGCTATAGAAAGTAATAAACAGCCATACACAGGAAGGCAACAGGGAGTCAAAAGATGTAGAAAAGTGCAACATAGCAGGTCAATGCCGCTGCCATCGCTATCAGTACTGTATCGATCATCATCCTCACTCGGATCATATATCTACTGCAGAACAACAGCAACTCTGTACCAAAGAGGTTCTTTTCCTTTTGCAACACATCCGCTTTGTTGCAATATCAATCAGTTCAGGTAAACGGTGCAAATCAAATGTTTTCTCCAAGATGGCCACATCTAACATAGAGCTTTTCAGAACCACTGAGCAACGTAAAACCGGTTGTACCACCGCAGATCCTGCATAAAACATAAAAGAGTGTTCATGTTCACTAGTCAAAACTGACCTATCACAGGTGTATCACCTGATAGCTTTGCTAGCCTCGGGGGACTAGTCACCATTATCACTATCAGCCGATAGTGACAAACTCATGGTATAGGTCAGAAGACCTCTCTTAGTGATTGTCATTACTATATATTCTGCCGTAGACATCCTATTCCTGCAAACTTTAAGACTCCATTATTACATCAAATTCTCAGCAGTCTCTAACAAGGTTTTCTTTCCCTTGGCACAGACTTCGCTAGTTGTTGGCTGAATATACAACAGAGACCACGAGGGTGCACAACCATCTAATTTTAGGCTAGTTCTTATTATGTAACCTGCGCTATTCTCTTCCCGTCTTAGAACCAGTAAATCCTGTTGATTTATTTCATCCAGAAGCGACACAGGATTTCAATTAAAAAGCAGCCACCACATTTGTGACATCGAATGTCATGCTGAGTTAGTCACTACCAAGAAATGAAAAGGCACTGGTCCCTACACAACCGATAATCAAATGATCATCAGCCATGATTACAACTGACAAGAAAGCAAGGATAACTAGGGGTTGGGTATGGATTAATCATAACTAAACTCCTGTTAAAGCTGCGACACAGCAAAAAAACTTGGGCTGCTTATTCCCATCATTACTGCACACCTAGCCGCTGTGGTGGCTCAGTGGTTATGGTGATAGTATGCCGACCTGACGGACGTTTGGAAGGAGACAGAATGCTAGTGGCCCGTGTACTGTGCGATGTCAGTGCACGCTAAAGAACCCCAGGGTGCTGAAATTATCCGGAGCCCTCCACTGCGGTGTTGGTTGGTTTATGGGGTTTGACGTCCCAAAGCGCCTAATACTGCTGTCACATGGACACTTTCGATCGCGATCGAGTCGATCGAAATCGAACTCGATGCAGATCCGCCATTGCTACACGGCAAATTCAATCGCGATAGACCGCGATACTGCTCAACCGCATGGAGCACGATCAAGGGTTGCGGGATGCGTTGACAAGATGGCGGCGCCCTGCTCGCCCGCTTCGGAATAAATACATGTCACCGCTGGATTCTTCGACGCGATAGCTCGCTCAAATGGTAGCGGTTCGCTTTTATTTCGCACACTCTCGCCCACGCGTAGAGGTTTAAGTGATAACTAGCCCCTGTTTTTCAGATAATTTGGCGATTTTCAAGCTCTTAGGCCTAACTAAATGCAGTGTGTTTACCTCGCAAGAGCGACACCTGGCGAAGCAGTTGTCTTGCTTTTAGTCAGTTGTTACATTTTCTACTATTTGCAGTTTTCTTCTTGGAATGAAAAAAAGGCTTGCAATGCACAGACCCTAGCTACCAGTAATTATGGAAGAAAACTTCATCACAGAGTTGATGTGCTTTGGTGCCTTGTCACTAGATGGCGCTACCATTCACGCGTGCACCAAGCGTTGTTTTGCTGCTGTTCGCTATCGAGTCCACTGCTGGTTGCAGCAGAAAGTAATTAAGCTGCTTTTTCTGCTCATAGTTTGAAATTTTCACAATAAAATTGCTATTAACGATTGTTAATATTTTGTGATATTAACGATTGTTATTTTTAATTTATTAGGAATCGATAGCGATGACGACAGTAGGCGCAGCGCCATCTCGCATGTAGCAATCTAACTAGTTGATCGGAATCGAGTGGATATGTGTAGCAGCTGTCCACCTTGATTGCGCTTCAAACTTTAACCGCGTTCGAGACCGATCGCGATCCGAAGTGCCCGTGTGACAGGGGTATAAGGCTATAAGAGACGCCGTAGTGGAGGGCTCCGGAAATTTCGACCACCTGGGGTTCTTTAACGTGCACTGACATCGCACTGTAAACGGGCCTCTAGAATTCCTCCTCCAAAGAAATTCAACCGCTGCAGCCGGGATCGAACCCACGTCTTTCGGGTCAGCAGCCGAGCACCATAACCACTGAGCCACCGCGGCAGCTCCACTGCGGTGTTCATCATAGCCCGAGTCACCTTGGGAAGTTAAACCTCATAAAACAAAACATTACTACTCATCATTCAGTGCATGTTCTATTGGTGTATTTCTGTACAGCTAGCCTATATCGATTGATTACTATGTTCTAACGACAAAGATAAGTCCATAAAATAAAATGCAGGTGGCGCCACCACCACCAAATTTAGGAACTAAACTGTGGTGCAGCGTTACTTTTTTTGGAGGTGCATCCCCAAGAATAGGCTACACAGCCATTCACTTTAAAGCGATGAATTCCTTTTCGGTGTAGACATAAGCACTGCGTGGATTCATGCCACATTTTTTGTGTTGTACATGCACACTGTTAGCCTTAAGCAAAGATCGACTCAATCCGAAGAGAGTTGGCAGCAGGCCTACCTTTTCCAAGGATGTGAAGGTCTGCTGATAGCTGGTGATGAGCGCGTGCATGCGGCGAGCCTTCCGCGCCACGTCGAGCTCCTCCCCATCAGGTGATTCTGTTGTGAAGGTGCTTGCCATACTTGCCAGGTCCAGCCCTGCCCAAAAGAGACAGTATCACAAGACCATACTTCCTCGTAGCTGAGACAAGCAGTGTGTAGCCATGCCAAGCAACATAATCGCTTGACAGAGCTGCTGCCTGTCTGCTCGTAGTCGAGGAAATATTGTAAAATAAAAAAGAAAAGAGTACAAAACAGAATGAAGACAGTCTACAACGTTGTCGAGAGTTGTGAACGTGAAGCTTGCAAAAGCAAATAAACCAGTAGGTACACAGATAAGCTTAGTTGCATTAGTTATGTCACCCTGGACAACTCAAAGATTGAATAATGTGATGAATTTACCTGCTTTATCATTTTGTGCAATGTTACTATTTTCTCTGGTCTCATTTAACACTGTATAAAAAACTGTGGAATGAATCAAATTTCTTTTACAAGAACATCATGACCACTATACATGCCACAATGCCTTTACCCCGCTGCGCACTATTGAATAATTATTTGATAGTCTTATAGAAGCTCTAGCTGTTGCATTCCTAGTGAACACTATCATAACACAGTTATTGGTTATTGGAGAGCTATTGGTGTAGACCGCCCATACATAACCACTTTTCTGATTATATTTATGTTTCAACTCTGAGACCAGTTCTGCGAAGGCCACTGTGCTTTCATCAATTTCGCCTCTCAATATATGCGGAACATTATTTCTGAGAATTTCAAGCAAAATAAAAAAGATGACAGCTTATACACCTAAATAGCACCATGGCTTAACCAAGTAACAGGTATTTCAGTGAAAGACTCTGGACTAATTCTAAAAATCATTCCCACGACATGTAAAAGGTAACCTCCCAATGGGCACTGAAACTGCTTTGGACGTCCTGTGGACATTTAGGACGTTCATGGGATGTTCAAGGGAGTTTCAATGCCCACTGGGCTCAGCAGCTGAGGGAAGTGAACTACACTGTGTGCCACCTACCAGCAGTGAACATCCTTCCGGCACCGCTGACGATGACAACGCGGCAATTTCTGTCTTCATGGAGCTGGTGCATGCACTTGGGAAGCTCCCTGCAAGACGTGACATGAGTGGAATATTTTTTTTTGGACATCAGGAACGATGTTCCTAAACTGACTGCTTTAGGGAAACTTATTTAGGGGAATCGATGGCAATTTTGTTGCCAGGGGAAAAGCAATAGTTTAGGGAACACAGCTGTTTAGAGAAATTGAGTTTATTTATTTATTTATTCACAATACCTTACAGGGCCCAGAAGGGCATTGAGTAAGGGGGGCAAAGAACGACAAATGTACGAAAGAAACTAATTAATACAACATGAGAAACAAGAGATTAAGTAAAAGAAACTAATGTACTTAAAGGCGAAATTATACATAGGATACAAGGTACTTATTAGTAGCATGAATGCCAGACATACGGCCAAAACAAAACGTAATGGCAACGAAGGAACGAAAGTACACTGTGACATATTTATGTTTCAACTCTGAGACCAGTTCTGCGAAGGCCACTGTGCTTTCATCAATTTCGCCTCAGTGAAATTGTCAATAGTTGATTAGAGATATTTATAACAGAGCACCCCAAAAAAGAGACAACCCAAAAGCGGAGCACCAAATGCTTTTTTTTGTCCTTAGCGCATGCTTTATTTGTCAAAAGCCAAAATTTTGAACCTCTAACAGGGTTGCTCAACATCTATGCTCCGGCTCCTTTCCTCACTAAAAGCTGCAATCAAATGTAGCAAACGAGCGCATAGGTCCAATATAACAGATGATGCAGTTCGTCTCTTTAATTGGTTTGTTCATAGAAGGCTGTGGCCAAGTACTACACCAGGGTGGCCAAAAGCAGTTTCATCTAAATCAGCAAACATATAACAAAAAGCTGTACATCTTTCTTCCCTTTGTTAACTGTTTGGGTGTCTCCAAGTAGATAATTACTGAAGTTCAGTAATTGGTGTTTCTACTTCTAGAATGTACTCTAAGTTGTATGACCCCACCGCGGTGGCTCAGCGGTTACGACGCTCGGCTGCTGACCCGAAAGACGCGGGTTCGATCCCGGCCGCGGCGGCTGAATTTCTTGAAGGCGAAATTCTAGAGGCCCGTGTGCTGTGCGATGTCAGTGCACGTTAAAGAACCCCAGGTGGTCGAAATTTCCGGAGCCCTTCACTACGGCGTCTCTCATAGCCTCAGTTGCTTTGGGATGTTAAACTCCAATAAACCAAACCAAACCAATCTAAGTTGTATGATTCCCTTCAACAGCTAAACTGTGCAGTGGTGGTGCTGTAACTGTTCCCACTGTCATTACAGTTAACGAGAAACATCAGAGAGTTGACCGAAAGCAGTGAAAAGGTTAGCCCAAAGGAACACCAAAACTAGCTCCAGTATTTTTGCCAAAGTTTCTACTCGGCATATGAATACCAGAACAGCTCTTTCAAAGCTCACAAATAATGCTTAGTGAAAAGAGGCTGCCGGATGGATCTTCCACTGCCTTTCAACAATTTGGGTAACATCTTCGGAATTCAATGAAAAAATCATGCAATCATAGCGGATCCCGAGTGTTTGGCAACAGGTCCTACGTAACAGGTTTCTTTGTCACAGGTTTAGGAGAAATAATGACGAGTACTGCGCTGTTCATGTAACATTTACCACACATTTTGTGTAATAATAAAAGCCTCGATTCTTTTGCAGTCTCCTGGAGAGGAAACCCTAAACTCAATACCTGAGCATACAAATGTTACCTCTTTAAAACTGAACACTATACTCAATGGGCTTTAAAACTCCCTCGGACGTCCTGGGGATGTTCAGGATGTGTTCAGGATGTCTGCAGGACGTCCGGGGGAAGTTCAGTGCCCATCGGGTCTTTAAGGCTTTCTGCCGGAGAAACTATGCAAGCGAAAAGGTCGGGACTGAACGAGTTTTTCAGACGGTGCTTCCTTTCTAGTGCGTACGGGTGACAATAGTAGTACCAGGGCGCAACCGCGATTACGCAACGGAGGCCGCCGGGGTATGTAACGTTATATACTCACATCCAGAACGCGACGTTCATGGCGTTCAGCTTGTCGGGCCTGTTCAGCTCGATCTGAAAGACGTGCTCGGCGGGCTGCGTGACGAGCAGCGTCTCGAACGAGTAGCCCGTGGCGGCCTGGGAACTCATGCTTCGCGACATGCAGCGGATGCCCAGATCCTTTGACGTGACCAGCAATGCTCGACCTGCTGTAAACACGACACAAAACAGGAGCTCTTTCAGGGTCTTCGATCGCAAATGCGCCGCCGATGATCTCAAGGCTATCGCGTACTACACACTCCTACAGCAGGAGGAAGAAAAAATGTGCAGCTGGCTCTAAGGACACTGCGGCTAGCAGTACAACCAATGGGGCCGATGTGCGAGGGAGAAAGAGAATTCCTACCCAACTGTAGCGACCGCCGGAATATCATGTTCGCGTCGACTGTGCACGGAACGTGAGATCTTCGCGGATGTAGAGTCGTGTGTCGTCGCACAGATACGGAGCAGGAGAGCGGCCACTGACAAGCGCAACTACACGCTTGTAGTACCTCTGTAGCTTAGGCGAGAGGGGAAAAAAAAGCAATGGAAAGTGAACGGCGTATCAATCAGCCGGACAGCGCTCCCTAAGGTTATTCGCAGCACCTTCGTAATTGGCGATTAAACACGTAGCAACTTCCAGCGTGCGCGCGATACTGTCGACATTTTGTGATTTCATCGACTGTCGGGCTACCCCGGCTGCATTTAGAGTCTTTAAAAGAGTTTGCTGAGGCAGTGACGCCGAGACAGGAGATGTGTCTCACTATTTTCCACCGCAACATTTGTTGTTGCGGTGGACACCCTCCGCGAGAGCAAAGAGTTTATTAGTGTCATAGCATTTTACATATTTATTAAACACAAAACATTATGAAAGTTTATTTGAAATACATTAAAAATGACTGTGTATTTCTATCGTGGCAAATAATTTCTAGAAAAAAAATTAGCTTAGAAACCACGCATAGATACAAAACAGCCATCCAGCCGTTATGGGTGAGCGGTATATTGTAGCCTGATGGATGCAGTGGGTTTCGTTCGTGCGAGGAGCAGTTTCGGTATTCGTGATGGGCTTCAAGAACATCTTCATGTGCGTAGTTGCCGGCGTGTTGGCCGTGTTTGCACTGCGCCAATGGCGGGTCCGTACCTGGGGCCGCTGCCGGAGCAAGCGATCCATGATCGGCAAGACGGTACTCATCACGGGAGCGAACTCGGGCTTGGGTCGGGCCACCGCGATCGAACTGGCCCGACGTGGGGCCAGGGTCATCCTGGCGTGTCGGGACATCAGCAGCGGTCTCCTCGCAGCCGCCGATGTCCGTCAAGTGACGAGCATTGAGAACGTCGCCTTACGCTACCTGGACCTCTCCTCATTCAGCTCGATCCGAGCGTTCGCCAACGGCGTGCTCAAGTCCGAAATGCATCTCGACGTGCTCATATGCAATGCGGGCGTCTTCCAGTGTCCGCTGTCCCTGACCAGGGACTGCTTGGAGATGCAAATGGGCGTCAACCACTTGGGACACTTTCTGCTCACCAACCTCCTGCTGGAGCGACTCAAAAACTCCCAGCCCAGCCGCGTAGTGGTGGTCACGTCGAACCTCTACAAGAAGGCTAATCTCAAGCCCGCGGAGCTAGTCATGGACGAAACCAACTACGACAAGAAAGTGGCGTACGCAAACAGTAAGCTGGCGAACATACTGTTCGTGCGGGAGCTCAGCCGCAGGCTCAGAGGATCGGGGGTCAAGGCGTACGCCGTGAGTCCAGGCATGGTGTACACCAACCTCGGTCGCCACATCAAGCTGCCCTGGTACCTGATGATCCTGCTGATTCCGTTCGCTCTGTTCGCCGTGCGCACGCCGGAGCAAGGGTGTCAGAGCATCGTCGACTGCGCCGTGAACGAGGAGTACGAGCAGCATTCGGGGCGATTCTACTACAACTGCCGACCGGAGAAGCTGGAGAGCTTCGCGCTGGACGACGAGCTCGCGTTTAAAGTTTGGACCGAGAGTGAACGCCTAACGGGTGTCTTCTCCGTGGACGTGAGGGGCTGAGCCCAAGGCCGACCGCAGTAGTACCTTTTTATGTTTGTCTGGTGATCAACATTGTGCCGAAATCTGCAACACGTTGTTGTGCATACACAGATTTCGATGCGCAAACATTTAATTTATTATACCTCCCCCGTTCCCCAACCCCCCTGCTAGTTTTGGTGTGAAAACCAGCGATTTTCGAAGAGTTGGGACGTGTCTGCGTGAATAAATGTGGCCGGTCGTGACTTCCCTCATTTTTATTGTTCTCTATGATCCTAAAGCGTAGTGCACATGTGTCACGTGCGCGACGCCACTCCTGTTGACAAACAAATCCAACCGGAACCGGAACTCAGACTACTACACAAAAATACCGACTACAAAATGTACCGTTCGCAACAAACGTTATCGTAATATAATGTCAGATATAATACAAATAAATGCGTTTTGTGTGCCTGAATAAGCGAGCTGCATTTATATACAACATCTAATCACCGTTAGATGAGTACGAGACTGTGGCATGTATGCCCAGCAGCCGGCCGAATCTGTCCTGAGTTGGAATTAAAATCCCGAGGCCAGGGCGAGGGAAGACGCCGAAGAGTTGTTTGAAAAAATCGCACATGCTTTGCTGATCTTTACACAGTGCGGCCAAGCGTCGAACATGGCAAACAAAAAGAAGAAATACAACGCCAGGTTTCCGCCCGTAAGCCAGCGTTCCTGTCACAAGCGTTGACGCGTGTGCTTTTTTTCACTGACGGCGATGAGGAACGCGCGCTTTGAATGGACGTGGTGCGGGACGTCGATGTTAGCCCCACCAAAAGCATCATCGCCTCGCGGTGTGTTTGCGCGGGGGGTTGTTTACTAGTTTCGCGCTGAGATGAGCCGTCAGCGATGCAGCACCTCATGTCGGCGCGGACAGACCGGGAAAGGCTCTTGAGAACCTCGTTTTGGACGTGTCCGCGATCGTTTTCGAAACACTTCAGGCCGAGAGCTTCGCCGGTTCGAAGACTTGCAATATGGTCCGCGCCGCGGAAGCGACGAAGGACTGGGCCTCCCTCGAGCCGCCTTCGTCGCTTGGGCGGCGTGGTGCTCCACTTAAATTCTTTGCTCTCTTATTTATTGCGGCGAGGACCGCCGGTATACTACGGACGCCCCAAATTGCGCGCCGGCGGGTTCGGGTCGGGCGGCCCGTAGTCGTCGTGGGGTGGTGTTGAACATGAGTCGCGGAAGTGGGGAGGAGAACTTGGCGAAGAACATGAGAGATCCGTTCGGCGGACGCGAGTCAGGATGCGGGTTGTATTCTAGCTGCCGCTCTCGTCGGCATCGAGCAACGTGACGCTCTGGCGTATGTTGCGCCGCCGGCTGCGTACAGCGGTTTTCTTTTCGTGCTTTTTTGTTCAATTGCTCTTCGTACGCGTTTTTCACGACCCTTTCTCTTAACGCTGTTCCGTTATAGCGCGTGTGTGAGTACTTTTCGCCGTCAGTTCGTCAACTCGGCGCCTCGTCAGAGAGAGTTGTTTTGTTTTAAAGCGGTTGCTGCGCGACAAAGCGTCGGGTGTGTTGTCGTGAGGCGCTCGACAGTTTTTGTGCTGCTGGTGTGCTTGTTGTTTTGCGGCGTGCGTGCTTGTGTGTGTTTGCATGCATTACGCTGTTGAGATGCTGAAGTGCCGGGGAAACGCGCGCCAACACCGAGGTTTTTTCCCTTTATTTTTCTTGTAGCTCATCAAACTAAAATGGCTGATGCCTGACCACGGTCGAGCTCGTTGTGGGACGTCTATTGCCGTCCAGGGAAACGCAAATTTGAGAAACATGCACACAAAAAGTAAACGGTTGCCAACGCGCATTCCCGCGAACATAGTTTGGAGTTGTGTTGGGAATGGACTCCCTGAAAATATTAAGGTCATCGTGCGTGCTTACGGGACTTGAGATTAGCGAAAAGTTATTCCAGCTGCGTGATCGTTTTCGGAACTTTTCTTCCCTTTTTTTTCTTCTCCCCTGGTTTTTCAGGCGAGGATCAAGAAAATAATGCAGAAAGACGAAGAAGTCGGCAAAGTCGCCGCACCAGTACCTGTTATCATCTGTATCCTTTACCAATCTATCGCTGGTTTATTGCCAGTTTCGCGAAATTTCATTGAACTGCCTAATCTGCTGTTGCTGCTGGCTTCTTGTTTTTTGAGAGGCGGCACACATTTCGAGACTGTAAAGTAAAAAGTGTGCACAGTTTGCTCTTCTGACATTTGTGTACATAAAAGCTGCAAGCTGTAGTGTGTTTAACATGGAGACTACTACCAATGAAAATGGGCACAACCTACCGGTGGTGTTATTTGTGAATGCCAGAAAAGCACAACTTGGGTACGAAGGATAGCTAGTTGGCTAGGAGGTGATGCGACGTCACCAGGTAGTCATGGTGAAATCGGCTCATAAACAAGAAGACAGCTGCTACTTCTTTTTGTACCAAAGCTGTGCTTTGTAATAGCCCAGTTTTGGTCGCGATGATGCCAAGCTCCACGTTGCCTTGACTCATCACTCGACTGCTGTGAAACGTAGCACGAGCTCTTGAGCTGTTTGTAGAGTCCCTTGTCAAGCGTGCCAGTGAGGTCACAAAGTCAAGAAGTGCCAAGACACTCTCCACGTCTCACTTGTAAGTGGTCATGACATTTTAGCCTCTTCTTTTGTTGCTTTTTCTATCATGCTTGTATCTTTTTCTTGAGCTCATTGCCGTAGTAAAGTAGATAAGGTGCCCTGAGCTCAGTGATTTAGGTTCTGGCTAGGCTGTATTGCTGCGTCACATGCGATATGCAGAGGTGTCCATGGGCCGAGATTGTGTTGCTGGCACAATCCTCCATGGCATCTTTTGTAGCTTAATTGTCGCTCTGACATATTGAGTGTTGCGAATTTGAATACAAAGCTTTTTTTCTGGTGCTCGATAAGTGTCCTTTCCGACTGAATTGAGCGTAAGGACTGCTAATGTATCTGGCATATTATGCTGCAGCCATTTGAAATGAAGCTAGAAATGTGAAGCAACCAAGTCGGAAATGGCTTAGTTGTCATGCATTATGCCTTCATGACTAAAGCGGCGGGCAGAGGTTTTGTTTAGAAACAGTAGACCTAGAGTGTGCGTTGTACTTCTTTTTATTTTTGTTGGCATTTACGCTCTTCCTAGAGCTCTGGGTAAATGCCATCAACTTCCGTGGGCTTGAATTTCCAGCTGCATTATTAGCTTTTTCGGTTTTTTACTCCATATATTTAGATAGGGAACTTGGTGTGGTTAGAAATTGGCAAAAATTTAGAAATCCTGGCTTGAAAAGCACTTTCTTTGGTTGTGAAGATGGATAGTTTTAATCGAATGCATGGGTGGCTTGAGCCCTGGTCGGCATACTCTGTTGATGAAATATTTTACCCTATCATAGTTTTGGTATCGGCCAAGGAGGGAGGTCTTCTCAAAAACTGGGAAGAACTGTTTAGGCCTGCTACACCTTCACTATCATATGCCATCATCCTTTAGTTTAATTTTTGTCTTGGTGCTGCAGTGTGTAGGTGCCTTCACTTGATAGTTCACCTTCATGTCTTATTCTTCCTTTTTCATGGGATGTCTTCTGTTCTTGATTGATACTGAAGCTACAATTTGGAACTAGCTAGCTCAGTCCCTTTCGCTATTGTGGTTTACTGTGTTTCTATGACTCCTTTCGGATACACTGGTCGATTCATTGATGTGGTTTGGTGTTTTAGTGGTTGTACTACTGGGGACAAAAACCTCCAGGATGCTATCTAGGTACCATAGATGGGGCATTTACGAGCGATTATCACATTGCATTACCGCGTATTATACCACATTAGTCCAACATCCCTCTCGACAAGTGGTCTTCAGCCATCAGCTAATAACAGGACTGTCAGCCTCCGTTGCCAATTGCATATACCTTTTGTGACTGTTATGGTTGGCTTGATAAGGAAGTCTTGTGCTGTTACTGAGCCTATATCATATGAGTGAATACAAAAATGTGCGTCATGTTGCTTATCTTGTGTTTTGTTGCTTATCTGTTTTTATTTTCAATTCACTTGATGGCCTAAATTTCCTGCGAGGTCACTTTGAGCAGTAGTTGTACCGAGGGACCCTTGACTCCCTTAGTGTAATCACCATTAATGGGACTTCCCTTGATTACTGTATGTGATTGCCATTAATGGGACTGCCCTTGACTCCCTCTGTGTGATCACCATTAATGAGACTTCCCTTGACTCCCTCAGTGAGATCACCATAAGTAGAACTTGACTCTCCCGGTGTGATCACCATTAATGGGATTTACCTTGACTTTCTCAGTGTGATCACCATTAATGGGACTTCCCTTGATTACTGTATGTGATTGCCATTAATGGGACTGCCCTTGACTCCCTCTGTGTGATCACCATTAATTGAACTTCCCTTAACTCCCTCTATGTGATCACCTTTAATGGGACTTACCTTGGCTCTCCCTGTGTGATCACTATTAATGGTTCTCCCCTTGACTCTCCCAGTGTGAGCGCCATTAATGGGACTTCCCTTGACTCCCTCTGTGTGATCACCATTAATGAGACTTCCCTTGACTCCCTCAGTGAGATCACCATAAGTAGAACTTGACTCTCCCGGTGTGATCACCATTAATGGGATTTACCTTGACTTTCTCAGTGTGATCACCATTAATGGGACTTCCCTTAACTCCCTTAGTGCGATTGGCATTCGCCGCCGCCCCGCCGCGGTGGCTTAGGGGTTACGGTGCTCAGCTGCTGACCCGAAAGACACGGGTTCTATCCCGGCCGCGGCAGTTGAATTTCGATGAAGGCGGAATTCTAGAGGCCCATGTACTGTGCGATGTCAGTGCACATTAAAGAACCCCAGGTGGTCGAAATTTCCGGAGCCCTTCACTACGGCGTCTCTCATAGCCTGAGTTGCTTTGGGACGTTAAACCCCATAAATCAAACCATTTATGGGACTTACCTTGACTCTCCCAGTGTGATCACCATTAATGGTACTTTCCTTGACTCCCTGAGTGCGATCACTATTATTGATGCTCCCCTTGACTCTCCCAGTGTGGTCATTATTAATGGTACTTCCCTTGACTCCCTCACTGAGATCACCATAAGTAGAACTTCCCTTGACCATCCCGGTGTGATCACCATTAATGGGACTTCCCTTGACTCCTTCATTGCGATCACTGTTAATGGGACTTACCTTCACCCACCCGGTGGATCACTATTAATGGGATTTCCCTTGATTTCCTCAGTGTGATCACCATTACTGGTACTTGGAGGGGCACTGAGGACAGCTCTGTCCAATTTTTGTACTTATGAAAACTTGACTGTGTGGCTGTTTTTATTGGCTCTGTTCACACTTGTTTGGCAGCAGAAGATGTATTTGATGCTGAGAAATTTGCAGTTGACAGTTGAATGTGGTCTCCTACCACTCGATTCAAACTTGTGACGATCATGATGTCGAGAGATGGTTGTGGACTCCTTTTTCTCCTGTCTCTGCGTTGTGCTGGTTTCTGCCATGTACTGTTCACCAACTAGCCCAACTCCAGACTGTTACGATTGTTGGCTGGAAGTGTGCATTGGTGTGGTCTAACCACAGATATGCATGTATGGAAAAGGAGTATTTTGACGTCATTGCAGATTGTCTGCGGCAATGGTGATTGACCATGCCATACCCGAAAATTCCCTCAGTTCGACCCAGAAATCCCTATTTCTGGTCCGTTTTCCCTGCTGCAGCTTTGAAAAAAATCCAGCAATTAAGAAAAGGGGAGGAAATCTTGGATTTTTAGAATTCCCTGAAACTTGGTAAGGATTCCCTTTTTGCAAAATTCCATGCTCAGATTCCCTGAAAAGGGAAAAATTCCCCAAATGGAGCATCACTGGAATTAAAATGCCGTACTCAATCAATACAGGCTCACTTAAATCTATTCGTAATATCCTTTTAAAGAAAGAACTTATTCAGATTTTGGTGCATGCTAAATGTTTCCAGGCCATTGAAATAAATCCAGCATCCTCCCCTGCAGCCTGCCTCATAGCTAGGGTTTGGAGTTTTTATTTTTTCTGAAAATCCGGCTGATATTTTTTGTGTGTTTATTTCAAATTGAAGTTTTTGGTTTCTGCGAATATTATTTTGTGTGGTGAATTACTTTTTCTTTTTGTGATTTAATGTGGTATCCCTGTATGGTCAGAAGTTGCTTGGAGTTTAACTTGGCCTTTTTGTCAGCACAAGCGTTAAATTTTGCAGTAATTAACGCACAAGTGGTTTTAGTAAGAGTAGTGCTTATAGCCAGAGGTAAAAAGTAACTGAACTTGATATAGTTGTCAGGCAAAAAAACACAATTTTACTTCTTAATAATTGACAGGATGGGTACCACTGGTTAACGTGAGAGTCAGCTACGGCTGTTATGGTATTTATACTTTACTGTATGTTATAGTAGAGAATTGCGATCGACTTCGCATCTATCTAGTTCTAGGGCGCTCTTCTTAGTTTTCCTCACGTAGTCGTTTTTCGTCTGGGTCTGCTCACCAGTCCGTTGCTCTAGAAGCGCAGAAACGATGATCCTCTCCTGGGTTAGGGTCCTGATGGCCAAAATGCGACACTTTTTGTTGCGTTAGCAATACTACGCCAGGTTTTCGCCTCGCTGCGTAGCCGGTGGCCGGTAGGCACGAATGGCCTTGAACAGCCGTTGCCTGGCAACCGTTTCAGCCGAGCTCCGCCAGGTGGCATCACCGTTGTCGGCGCTACGCCGCTGCCGCGTGCGTAGTCGCTCGCTCCTGCCAGATGCATGCTCTCCGTCGAGGTAGATGGTGATGTGGTGGCTCTTCGCGGGGGTATATGCACGCTTCGCCTCGGTGGAATCTTGTCGTTATGGAGAGCGCTAAAGAACAGTGGCGACAGGACCAAGCTAGAAAGAGACAACGCACTCGAGAGATGGCAGAAGAACGTGCTGCACGACTCGAAAAGCGTCACAGCTAACGCAGCTGACCAGGCTTATTTTATGATGCTTATGCATGGTTTTGCTTCGGCCTCCTAACTTGCAGTGGAGGAGCGAGCCTACTTGATTAACCAAGTAACTGCCCCAAGTGGGCGATGACAGTGAATAAGTGGGCAATAATGTGGAGCTTCCCAGTCTGCAGGGGCATGCAAGGTAGTGGAGCAATGCCTCAAAACGCACATGTGCACTAATCCAACAATGCCATCGTTTCACCACATCTCTAGCTTTGGTGCATTGTGAGTTTTCTCCTCCGACTGTGTGTAACTGCCACTCAAACCCTGGCTGCAGCTGTGGCACGCATGTCAAGTACTTTCTTGGTTAAAATTGAATATGGCATACATCTATTGTTTTTTCTTTTTCCGTGAAAACCGAAAATTTCTACTCAGCCCATAGTGTTGCTTTGGCATGTAAATGTCAGGCAGTCAAGTAATAAATCAAAAGCAAAAATGCAGAGAGATCTGGATAGTGTCTGCTCTCATTGTGTGCACTCAGATACATCGAATTTTTTTTTTTTCTTGAGGAATGAACGCATTTTTAATAGACCATTTGCTCTGTCACTTCAGGTGGTGCCATCTTGGTTGGCAGCTTTTAGGCGGCATTAATTCTGGATAGTAACCGTTTTGCTTGGCTCGAATTGATCACAGTGGTTTGACGGGAATGAATACATCGTGCAAGTAGTTCGGGGGAGCAGTGTTGCGCACCTATTTACTGGAGTCTAGACACCCAGTCCTCGGTTGCACACGTTCTCCTTTAGCACGGTATGCATGACATCCGTATACATAAATCACCATGTGAAATTCTCCTAACATGTGCTAAATGATTTCCAATTGAATTTATTTTCTCATGTTATTTTTGTTTCAACAGCCTAATGGTGGATATGACGCCGAAGTGTAGTTTAGTTGACACAAGGCATAAGAAAACTGTGACTTTGTCGTTTCATTTTAATTCGCTGAAACTCATATGCCGGTCTGCCCCCGAGATCCAAAATGACAACATATTAAGCAGCAGCTATAATATTGCTCTTTTTCTATGCCTCATGTGACCTGAATTAAGTTTTGGTGTAATAGCCGCTGTTGAGCGAAAATTGAATTTTAAATTATTTGTCTGGCATAGGCAAATTTCACCTCGCAATTTATGTTTACTGATGTCTTCTGCATAATTAGTTTCATAGAAACAACACGTAGCCAAAATTGGGGCTTGTAATTTGTCACGGCATACTGTCCACACAGCTGCTGGGGCACTCGATTTATTTATTTATTTATTTATTTACCCTCAGGGCCGTTTGGCGTTACAGAGGGGAGTGGGAATAACATGCAAGTACAAAAAACAAAACAGCAGCTAGAAAAATTGAATATAGTTACAGCACACACTGGTATAAAATCAATAACAGAATTAACAAAAGGCAGCATTACACAAAACAAAACACAAAAGAAAACAGCAGCTGATAAATTAACAAAGTTATAGACACATACTTATATAAAATTAATTACAGCGTTACGAAATGCAGCAGATTGCTTCAGCTGCTGTGCCTGAGTGCACATCCCTTATATACTTGGAGACATTGGGCCCCGACAATAATTTTACCTACCCTTGTACACTCTCTGTGCCTGCCAGATTTTTCTGGGGCTAAATGGAAGCCAGTCTGCATCCGTTCTCCTGCCTCTTGTGAATGGGGCTTCATTAGCGGACGCTTGCTGCTCGTAAATCAAGTCTTGTTAGTAGCTAGCTGGTGGAGGGCTTCGTAGTGTCTTTTTGTATGCATCTTTTTCTTGGCTGTTTCCAGCCTCAGCCGTACAATGGGTCTTCTAAAGGAGAGTGCTTTGTGCGGAACTCATGAGCGCAGTTCAAATGTTTGAGCAGCTTTGACAGTGAGTGGAACAGCTTCGGTGTCTCCAGTTTAGGTGATGGTGCTGTTGTTATTCTGGCTTCGTGTGTGTGGCTGTGCACGACGTGGCGTTCACGCTTGGGGACTACCCATTTCCGAGTGTGCGGAATTTTCTCTTTAAGCAACTTGTTCGTTTTGGCAAGCAGTCATTAGTTGAACCCGGTGACCTTTCTAGTCTGCCTTCGCATTGTACCACATACTCTGAATTTCTGCACTCATATGTGACGTATTGCAGTGGGCAGACAATTGGAACATTCTTTAGGCATGGAGGCTGAGCACAAAAGAAGCCTGTGTGCTGTGCAGTGTCACTTGACATTAGAAAAACTCCAGGTGGTTGAAGTTAATCCGGTTCCCTCCATGGTTCCTTTATTCCTTCCCTCGCTGTATGGTTGAGGCGCCCACCAAGAGTGGTACAGTTATTGTGCCTTTCCTTTTCTCATAATCAATTTTTTAAAGCTGTAAACTGTGGTGTTTAACATCCCAAAGCGACTCACAGGCTGTGAGGGATGCTGTAATGGAAGGCTTCGGATTGATTTTGACTACCTGGGGTTCTTTTAAAGCGCGCTGATATCGCACATAGCACACGGACCTTTTTATGCATTTCGCCTCCGTCGAAACGTGGTAACCACAGCCGGGATTTAAAGCAAAGTTGTCTCGATTGAGCCTGGGTCCTCCAGCTCAGTAGTCGAGCGCCCTTACCACTGAGCCACTGTAGCAGGCCTTATTTTTTTGTTTGGACAAGGATCAGTAGCTATTATGTTGGTACTAATGCTCCTTAACAATTAGTAGCCAACGGTGAGCTCCATGCGTTTAGCAAGTTCCCACCCTTGTCAAGCTCCCTCTGGTAGTATTGCGGATAAGAAACATATTTGTGATCATTGGCCCTGTTGTAAGAAGGGGCTATTCATCTTTTCACTGCATCTATTTATTTATGACATGTCACACTGCAATTCGCACTCAGAATCTAGTTTGCCGTGATTGCATGTTCATGCGCTCGTGCATGTGTGCGTGCGTGCCTATGGCCACAGTGCACGGCATTCATGTTGGTGCCGTGGACCAGTGACAAATCTGCCATTTGCAAAGCCCCACGGTAGCCCAGCACTTGGTAGACAGATGTACTAAAGCTGACTCAAAGGCATGCGAAAGGGAAGCTACTGCTCTGCTCTGGCATCGCTGCTGAGCAATGCTTTAGATTAGACGGGTAAGCAAAATGTGGGAAAAGTTTCTGCGTTCATCCTCATTGTGTTCATATGCGGCTGCCCTCACTAAATCAGCGGTGTTAAACGCTGCCCTGGACTTGGGGAAAAATAGTTTCAATGTGCTGAAGGCTCTATCGCTTGTCGGGGCCAGGCCTCTTAAAGGCTGCGTTGAATGGCTGGGAGACAGCTGGCCCCTTTGAATAGTCGTCGGACCGACGATACGGCTCATCCTGTAAAATACAAAACGCGCGCATCTTTTGCGCCTTCATTGAGCGGTTGGAGACAGCTGGCCGTTCTTTGCCCATAAACGGCTGTCGAAGCTGCCACGAGGAGATCGTCTGTCAAGGGACAATGAAGTTTGGGGAAGGGCGTGGGCAACTGCTGCTGAGTCTGCCTCGTCGTCTTATTAGTGTTTCCACGTGCGCAGCTGCTTCCTCCTTCTACAGCTTGATCTTCGATCTGCAGGTGGCTTGTTCTGGCTTTTATTTTTACTTCTCCCTTTCTTTTTCCCCTATTCTGTCCGGGCAGCTTTATTCGTGCTGTTTTATCAGTTTTCCGAGTGCATCAAAACGTGGTGCAATGGGGAAGTAATACGGATGGGGCTGATGTGACCTGAAAAGCAGGAACTTCTGAAGATGTCTCATAATAACTGATTGTGCATTTGCGTTCTAGCAGCCATCTGGCTTTTTTTTTTTTCCTGAATGTGTTCATGCATAGGTCATGCTTGCAGCTGGGATGTAAACATGATCTGTCTTGTTTTAAATGACTTGTGTTACAATAGTGCCTTAACTTCACTTGCAGAAGCACTTGGTGATGTCTAGATTTTTTTTATTTTGACTTTTTTTTATCCAGCTTGCTGCACACCGCGCAGCAAGTATTGCACACCAGGCACTGATATACAGTTCAGACTGAATGGGATCTCTTTTGTGTGTCGTTATCTTAGTGTGCATTTGTGCTCTCATCTTGCTTCCATTTAAACTGAGCTGGTGCCAGTGGAATTTCAGTGACTTGATGAATAACTCTATTCTGTTTTGGATGGGCTAAGCAGGTCACATTAAAAAAAAAAAATGGTGAGCTCGTTGCCCTGAATTTTTACTTTCGGGCCTGAAATTTCTGGCATGCTTGTACACATAGTGCAGCCCTCATTGCAAGGGACGGATGTTAGATATTGATGATGGAAAAAGTGCGTCAGTTGTTTGTGTACACACTGTAACAGGAAGTGTGCCATGGGGAAAAGGGTAAAGAGAGTGAAAAGGGAGGAAAGGGAAAGACACCTCGGGGAGAGCTGGGGGGGGGGGGGGAGAGCTTAATCTTAAACCCTTTCTTGTTCTACGAGCACAGTCCAGTGTGCCATCTGCTAGCACCCTTCGGTTTTCTTATGAAAAGATCTGTAGTAGATGAAGAAGATAGCGTTGATAGAATACAGGGGCTTCTTTGGGAAACTGTTGAGAATGGTTTTCTGCAGCGGCTGCACCCAGTGTTTTTAAGCGTGTGCACTGGCACCTTTTAAATTCTTCCTCTCGTTGGGCCTCCCTTCCATCAGAAAGGCGTGCATCCTGGCGGACGAGCGGCTGCTGTTCCTCAAGGAACTGGTCTCCGCGGTGCCCGACGTCCAGGGAGACGAGGAGCCCTACGAGATGCCCCCCGTGCGGCCAAAACTTACTGGGTGAGCCCCCCCCCCCTCCGTTCTTGATGACAGCTGTACGACAAGGAGCTGCTTGCACTGCTCATGCCTGGTATGTGTGTGTGTCGTAATGATTCCTTGCTGGTTGTTGTGCTCATGCATGGTGTGTGTGTCGTAATGGTTCCTTACTGGCTGTTGTGATCATGCCTGGTGTGTGTGTGTCGTAATGGTTCCTTGCTGGCTGTTGTGTTCATGCCTGGTGTGTGTGTCGTAATGGTTCCTTGCCGGGTGTTGTGCTCATGTATGGTGTGTGTTTTGTAATGGTTCCTTACTGGCTGTTGTGCTCATGCCTGGTGTGTGTGTCGTAATGGTTCCTTATGGCTGTTGTGCTCATGCCTGGTGTGTGTGTGTCGTAATGGTTCCTTACTGGCTGTTGTGATCATGCCTGGTGTGTGTGTGTCGTAATGGTTCCTTGCTGGCTGTTGTGCTCATGCCTGGTGTGTGTGTCGTAATGGTTCCTTACTGGGTGTTGTGCTCATGCCTGGTGTGTGTTTTGTAATGGTTCCTTACTGGCTGTTGTGCTCATGCCTGGTGTGTGTGTCGTAATGGTTCCTTACTGGCTGTTGTGCTCATGCCTGGTGTGTGTGTGTCGTAATGGTTCCTTACTGGCTGTTGTGATCATGCCTGGTGTGTGTGTGTCGTAATGGTTCCTTGCTGGCTGTTGTGCTCATGCCTGGTGTGTGTGTCGTAATGGTTCCTTACTGGGTGTTGTGCTCATGCCTGGTGTGTGTTTTGTAATGGTTCCTTACTGGCTGTTGTGCTCATGCCTGGTGTGTGTGTCGTAATGGTTCCTTACTGGCTGTTGTGCTCATGCCTGGTGTGTGTGTCGTAATGGTTCCTTACTGGGTGTTGTGCTCATGCCTGGTGTGTGTTTTGTAATGGTTCCTTACTGGCTATTGTGCTCATGCCTGGTGTGTGTTTCGTAATGGTTCCTTACTGGCTGTTGTGCTCATGCCTGGTGTGTGTGTCGTAATGGTTCCTTACTGGCTGTTGTGCTCATGCCTGGTGTGTGTTTTGTAATGGTTCCTTACTGGCTGTTGTGGTCATGCCTGGTGTGTGTTTCGTAATGGTTCCTTACTGGCTGTTGTGCTCATGTTTGGTGTGTTTGTCGTAATGGTTCCTTACTGGCTGTTGTACTCATGCCTGGTGTGTGTGTGTTGTAATGGTTCCTTATGGCTATTGTGCTCATGCCTGGTGTGTGTGTCGTAATGGTTCCTTACTGGCTGTTGTGCTCATGCCTGGTGTGTTTTGTAATGGTTCCTTACTGGCTGTTGTGCTCATGCCTGGTGTGTGTTTCGTAATGGTTCCTTACTGGCTGTTGTGCTCATGCTTGGTGTGTTTGTCATAATGGTTCCTTACTGGCTGTTGTACTCATGCCTGGTGTGTGTGTGTTGTAATGGTTCCTTACTGGCTGTTGTGCTCATGCCTGGTGTGTATGTGTCATAATGGTTCCTTACTGGCTGTTGTGCTTATGCCTGGTGTGTGTGTCGTAATGGTTCCTTACTGGCTGTTGTGCTCATGCCTGGTATGTGTGTCATAATGGTTCCTTACTGGCTGTTGTGCTCATGCATGGTGTGTGTGTCGTAATGGTTCCTTACTGGCTGTTGTGCTCATGCCTGGTATGTGTGTCATAATGGTTCCTTACTGGCTGTTGTGCTTATGCCTGGTGTGTGTGTTGTAATGGTTCCTTACTGGCTGTTGTGCTCATGCCTGGTATGTGTGTCATAATGGTTCCTTACTGGCTGTTGTGCTCATGCATGGTGTGTGTGTCGTAATGGTTCCTTACTGGCTGTTGTCGTCGCACTACTTTCAAAGTGCTGTGCCGGGCATCAGTTTTGTTGGGTCTGTCCTCCTATCTTGACCACGTCCTGTGTTTCCTTGTGGATTATTTCGCAGTGTTCGGAAGTTGCGTGCCAAGAACGGCAGCAGCGATGGGGCGGGGCCCAGTCACTCCACGACAGAGGAGACAGACAGCGCAGAGGACGACGAGGATGACTACTTGGAAGAGGTGGGTCTGCAACCTGCCGATATTTTCCTTTTTGTTAGTTGGTGTTTCATTGTTTCTTGTAAGGCTGAGTTTTGAGTTAGGCAGTGCTGCTTGTTTGTTTCCAATGCAAGGAAAAAGAGGCCGACATTACAGTGCTGTTGCCTGAATGTAAGGGAACGTGGCTCCACTAGCCGACAATGAACTGTTCTTTATTCTTTGTGCATTTCTTCATTTATTGTGCAGACTTTCTCTGCTTGAATGATCTTTGCTATTTGCTCTCTCTGTAATTCTCTGCAGAGTTGCATCAATTTTGCATTATCTTGTTAATTTATTAGCTTTGTGCCCACCTGCTAAGATCTTATGCAGGGAATGACAGCATTGCGAGTTAATTAATTAGAAGCTTGTGCTCCAGCTATCGGGGTGGCTCAGCATCTGGGCACAGGTTCATGGATGGGATCCCAGTTACGGTGTGTGCATTTCCGGTGCAGGTGAAATACAAAAATGACCGTGTACCGAGATTTCAAGTTTGCACAAAGAACCCCAGGTAGTCTAAATTAATCTGAACCCTTTTGCTGCAGTATTCCTCACAGCGCAGAGCATTGCTTTGGCATACTAAAAGTTATCAACTATGTTGAAGTGTATGCCATTTTAAGGCGAAAGCCTTTAATGGCTCATACTGTGATCCGTCCGTTAACAAAGTGTGTCACACGCGTTTAACTCGGGAACTAGAAAAGATAGAAGAAAACCAATGGTTGCTTTAGATAGAGGAGGAAAATATGAACCTAGAAGCCAAGTTTGACGACTGTGGAGTAATTAGTTAATTATAGGCAATAACGTCGAAATTGCATCGAAATAGTGCGGACGTCGATGTAGCCACGGGAACGGTGTGACATCACATCCACCGGAAGTCGTCACGGCATAGTGTCCTCGGCTTTCGCCTCTCAACACTTTAGTTGCCAAAGTGTCCTCGCAATTTTTTGTTGAATCATTTGAGAGTTGACAAATATTTGGGTGAGTTTGCCTGAAAGGAGTTGCATGGCTGGAAGTGGTATGTATATCTGGTTGGAAACAAGTTTTCTTGTCTGTAGAGTTCAAGGTTTGATACGGTGGACGTTCTACCCCTGCTATTTTTCTGCGACTCTGCATCTGCTGTTCTTGTGGGTTGGCTTCCTTTCTTGGTGACTCGTCGGTTCATCGCATGAAATGTTATTTACCCTTTGCTCGGGAAAAATGTCAGCCGTTCCCCCTTTTTTTATCCTGTGGTGACCTGTAGCCGCCAAGAGCAGTTCGCTGACATTCGGTCAGCCCTGCCTACAGCAGTAGTTCGGGAGGAAGGCCTGGGAACTTTAGATACGACAGAAAAAGAAAAGGGAGAATGAAGAAAAAAGGGAAGGGAAGCATTTAGTTGATATTCATGGGTTGCCCTGCTTGCCAGTGCTTCTGGCTTTCACTTTTTTTTGTGGACTAGTGAAGGCTAACAAAGAGGGTTCAGCTTAAGTTAAGGCCAACGCAGCGAGGTATGGAAAGAAAAATGATGTTAAGAGATTGGAAGGAAGTGGGTGGAGTGGGTTAGGATGCGGGTTAATGACATCCTAGTCGAAATCAAGAGGAAGAAATGGGCTTGGGCAGGGCTTGTAATGCGAAGGCAAGGTAACCGCTGGTCCTTAGGGGTAACGGAGTGGATTCCAAGAGAAGGCAAGCGTAGCAGGGTGTGGCAGAAAGTTAGGTCGGCGGATGAAATTAAATTTGCAGGGATATGGTGGCCGGAACTGGCAAAGGACAGGGTTAGTTGGAGAGACATGGGAGAGGCCTTTGCCCTGCACTGCATAATCGGGCTCATGGTGATGATGTTGAATTGACCTAGGCCTACTTTTGCTTAATAAAAGCTGTTTATTTTTTCGCCTTCTGGCTGCTTGCCTGTGGGTATCAAAAAAAGTTTGTGAATGCATTTTAGTCGAGGCAGTCTTGGCTCACATTGAGTGGTCGCATTCATCCTCGGTACATGCCACATTGTTTACGCAGGAGACGGACGACGGGAGCAGTGAAAACACAGCCGAGGCACCTCCGTCTATGGCGCCCTACCGCAGTGTTCAAAACCCCACTTATGTCCAGCCCCCAATGTGAGTACCACTGGATTGCAGATGTGGTTTTCCCCACCGCAGGAAGTGCTCTCATCTAGTGTTGCAGAAAGATTACACGACTAAAGGAGTTTATTTCAGAAACCTCCCTGTAGCACTTTGGAATGTCATGGTTATGGTGGCTGTGTAATGAACGCTAGTCGTGTGTTTCGAGGAGTTAACTGGCATCTTTCTTGTTGAGTAGGCGCTAGAACCTGAACTTTTTGACTTAGGTCTGTCTGGTCAGGAGGCGAATTAGAACGAAGAGAATGTATCGCTTAGGGCTTCCTTAGGCCTAACGGAAGGCTTAGGGCTCCCTTAGGCCTAATGAAACGCTTAAGGCACCCTTAGGCCTAATGCAACGCTTAGGGCTTCTCCAAAGGAGCAGGTTTGTTTGATCATACAGTTGGGGTTGGCAGAAAGCAGTTAGTCTGAACCTAATTCGTTGCCATGCACGAAATGAATAGGCGAGCAGTGTTATTACATAAAAGAAAGTCTTCGAGCCAGAGACTGAAAAGGCAAGATGCAGGGCTTTGCAGTTATTCATTTTGTGCACTATGACTTTCTGTGTGCAGATTTCCACCCACCGTCCAAAAGCTGCCCCAGTTTGCAGCAGCAAACATCATGGCCAGCGCGACGACAGTTAAACCAGATGATGACTACGATTCCTGAGGACTCGATGAGACTTCGATACAAAAAAAAAAGAAGAAAAAGCGGATGTGATATGCAACCAACCTCACCCAAAGGGCCTCATGCGACTGAAAAGCTTCGTACGGCTTTGTTTGGGTGCTCAAGTTGCAAGTCGACATTATTGAGGAAACGTAAGGAGGTTCGAAAGAAGCCGTGTTCACTTGCTTCACGACAGCATCAACCGTGTGCTTGTCTGCTGGTGGACCTGCCAGCGTCAGTTCAGTGCACAAATTTGTTATCGGCAAGGCAGATAGTAGGTTTGGCATTTTTTTTCATCACAAACGAGGCTGTTCAAGAAGAACAGATGCCGTTCATGATGGGTTGGGCCCTATTGTCTGGCAATTGAACATTCATACTAGTTCCGAAGCATATCTTAACATATCTTGCTTGAAAATCTGGTCTGCTGGTCTGGTCTGAAAAGTTTACAATCCTGCAGATTGTTGCGCTACCTGTGGCAAGAAAATAAAGTTGCTCAGGGCTGCAAAGGAGCTGCAGGGCACTGCCAGTAACCAATGAGGAAGCCTGTAGGTGGTGGCACCACTTGCTGACTGCTGGAAACAGGCTGTTGGAGATGCCCAAATCTAGAACTGGAGTTTCACGACTAGTAGTGCGAGAGAGCTCTGTGATGCATCACCCTCAAAGCCTGCGAAGTCTTCAGTCGCATTCAGAGAGCACGCCATACGCTCCGCATACAACATACACTCCCCTGCTCCCCCTCCGTTTCATATTGCCCTTCCAAGAGTGTTCATTTGTCACCTATATCATCGTGGTCATGCCGTGACGTCCCAGATGCGTGTCTGCGTCGAGCCACTCCTAGCATCCCTCGAGGTTGTGTTGTAAATAGGCGGCCCTCCCACTCCCCCCCTTTTGTCTGTCAGATGTGACGTAGTAACTTAAGTTGAGCATAACGTTTGCTAATAAATTGATTTTTTTACAACTGTGTTGTGCTTCTTTGACCTGCATGTATTTGCGAGTTATTACAAGGTGAAGAGAAGGTGCCAAGCCATGGAATCGGCCTTTTTCTTTTTCCTGTGCTGCCACCTCGCGTACAACGCCGGAAGCTCACTGGAAGGGTACTGCGCGCTCAACCCGGCCTGACTGAGTGCCGCTGCGGAGCACGTTTTGTTGGAATCTGTCGATGATGGCGTGTCCTGGGCAGCACCTGGTATCTGGAGAATTTCTACGGCTGACTGATGGCGGGGAGCGAAGTCCGAGGCTGGCTCCTGTGCGCATTGAAGAGCAGATTCTTCAGTATCTCCGATCATCCGGCATGCGATACGATCGCCAGCTAAGCAAGGGCCGCTGCTTCAAAGATGAAGGCTACATTCGGAACGTAATGTTGAATGAAATATCCCCGATCATTTCCCATTTATATGTTGTAGTGCTGTTTAGCTTTATCAAATCGTGCCGCAGCTTAGTTGCATGGAGGCCGATCTGCATACAGTCGCGATATTGAAAGTGCAAACTCGTATGTGCTTACTGGTGTGCAATTCCAGTTTGCAGTGTTTTAATGTAGGAACAGATTAAATGGCCACATTTTTGCCTCGAGTGTCCTCTATTTTTTCTTCAGTTCCACCATCCGCCCGTCCGTAGGGATCCGTAAGGATGTGCGTGCTGCAAAATGTTTGGAGATAACTTAAATATACCCGATTCACTTTTTGCCCTACCGGTTTACAAACCTAAAGCCATTTTTGGTGACGAACTGGAAGCCTGTGAGGCTACCGCCGCAGTGCGCCTTTGCTCGTTTCTTGAAAAACAGTTGCCTGCGATGAGCGCACGCCATAGTATTATACGTCGATTTGAACGTCTGACACATGGGCTGTGTGGAAGGCTTCAGTGGAGGGCTCCGTATTATTATATGCAACTTGGACTTATTTCACGTGTATTGACATACACAGCACTTTTGTATTTCGCCTCCACTGAAATGCGGTTTCGTGGTGTGCATCGAAACCGCGATCTTGAGATCAGCGACCGGAAGTCTGGGTGCCGCGGTGCCGAGGCTTTCCTGCCCACGAATAAAAGATTTCGTGATAGACTGCACACGCATTTAACCGTGGTACCTCGTCCGTACCTGTCACAAAGTGATTCCCGCACAGTTTTTATGTTCTTGACGGTGCCCAAGGGCGGCCACGACCATCGAGCCGGCGAACTGCTTTTATCCACGCTTCGCGTCGAAGGCGGTCCCAGGAAGCGTTCGGAAAACGAAAAAAAATCGACCTTGCTTCTCTTTACATATTGGGCATGGCAGCCGTATGCAACACATGTCGTAGGCATTGCCAAATGCGTCGTGCTGAGCGCCCAAAGACTGCAGCAAAGCACCCCGCCGCGTAGGAAGCCGGCTTGTTTATACCATGGTTTACACTTCCAGTATGTTTCGCGACACCGCCGCCAGGGGATGGGCGCATGCGCAGTCGCGTCGTGAAAAAGGCGGATTCAGCTTATGGACCAAACAAGCTCTTCAAACTGTTCAAGAAAAATGGGCAGATGTTTGCATACTGGAGTACTTGTCTCGCCTTTATGCCTATAGTTTTAATGAAGCCTCTTGATGAACCTTGTTGAATTTTATTGATGTGAAAGCACTATTCTGATGGGTAAACCCCTAGCAAGACCTTGCGATGTTTGTGGTTTTGGGCCAAGCGAAATAAAAATAAACAAATATTGCCGTAACTGGGATTCGAACCCACAGTGGTGCGAACAGATAAGCTTTGCTGGCTAGTACATGAGAGCACTGGGCTATCGCTGCAGCCAATCACACCTCGTGTTAAACTGCAACATGCACTCTCGCTGTGCATTGCACATTGTCGTCTTCATCAACTTTCATCTGCGGTGCAAAGACAGAATTCTCGGTCTTTGTTGTTATCGTTCATGCAATTGTGCTTTCGTTTGTTTATAGAATTTAGGCGGAAATCCTCTCCATTCTTATCTCCTGTGACCCGGCAAGGTGGATCATTGTTTAGGATGTTTGGCTGGAGAGCATGAGGGCACGGGTTCAGTTCCTGCTGCAATGCCCGCTCTTCAGTGGATGCGAAATGCAGATGGGGCCTAGGTGGCATGTGATGTCATTGCATGTTACAGAACCCCAGGTGGTCGAAATTTATCCGGAGCCCTCCACTATGGCACATCTTCCCTTCACAGCGCTGTTTCCACCCAAACCATTTTCATTTAAATTGCTCCTGTTTACCTTAGAATGTGTGCCAGAAGAGTCCGATAAGTTTGATTTTCACACTTCAAAGTACACTAGACACGAGGGTGAACACGCGTCTTGAGAAAAGAAAAATTCGGCAGCGATTAAGAATGCTTACATGTGGGAATACAAAGGCATTACTGTCCCTGGGTGCATTGTCTAGGCATCAGGTTTGTATGTACATGCATTAAAGTTCTTTTCTACGAGTTTATGTGTTTGTGTATTGGTTGTGTTTCAGACTACAAATGTTTGGACCCTCTCGCTGCATGGCGATCAGGTCAGGCCAAGTTAGCATGTTGTGAACGCAAGGTGTAGACGTTTGCGAACTTTTCAGGCGATGAGTTCTTTGATGCCGAGTGGAAGATCAGTTGTGATAATATCTTCCGCAGTTGCGACAATACCTTCACCATCAGAGAGGTATATATCTGGGGTGTAGTCCTTGGGCTGCAGTAGTCGAGGTGGCGATGGCAGGTTTGGATCTACGGAGACCAACATTGCTTTGTGATCTGTGAAGTACGTCTAGAAGTATTTGACCAAATCCTAATATGAAATGCCAGTTCTATACATGTGCCTCTTGCAGTTGTGATTGCTGTACACGGATTGGCGAGTTGCACTTGCAGGTCTTGTAGTAGAGCGTCGAGGAATGTGTCATTTCTTCGAGCGTCCTGAACGAAGTCCCCTAAAATTATGAGAGGCTTGCTGCAGATTTTGAGCAAAATGTTCCTGAAGACAAATGATGCAGTGTCGTGTTCTGGAATGTTGAGGGCGATAAACGCAGAGGGTGATGAGTCCTGTCGGAAGCGAGCCACCATGGTCATGACCGTTCTGCGAGCTGCACATGTGTGACCTGGCTTCTGGGCATCGCACACATATCTATACCCCTGAATATCGTGGCTATCAATTGGATCCATACAGATTTCCGTGAGGCAGAAGACTGATGTCTGTTTGGCATTGACGCCGTGCGCCACATCATCGTTGTGTTTAGGCAGCGATCTTGCATTCAAGCAGGGGACCAGTAGCTTGGCGATCTGTACCATTCGATCACATTCATTCGTGATGGTCGCGAGAGGGTGCTCATGCAATCTTTGGAATTCATGTGCCAATGCTCGATGGCGGTTTTCTTTTCCAGAACAGAATTTGCCGCGGTATTCTCGGTTTTCTGCGATTTGTCGCAGCCGTGTAGCTCTCGCTTCGGCCTCCTCTCCCCCTCTGTTTTCCTCCTCGGCCTCTCGCTGGCGCGACTCCTCGCCTTCGTTGCGTTTTAGCCAGTTTACTTTGGCGTCTCGTTGTCGGAACAACGGTCAGAAACCAAGCGCCACTCGCACTGGAGCATGGAGGAAGGAAAGAACTCCATGCACTGAAGTCTCTTTGGGCCAGCTCCTTCACTGGGTTTGAAACGCGCGCTCGGACAACATGGTGCGAGCTCGTTTCCGGCTTCAAAAAATGTCACGTGACGGCCTCTTTTCTAAATTTTTCTTCCTCCATGTTTCTTGCCATAGCTAAAATTTTTTATTAAAAAAGCAAGTTTGGAATCTTGCATTGGCTAGTTGGCCAAATGCCGAATTTTTGAAGAGCCAGCTTCCCTGCGTTTGTTTAAGCCAATCCACTTCAATCCAATCCGAGCGGTAGAAAGCATTGGCCATGGAGGCGGCATGATTATGGCGGCTTTGTCAAGTACACGTGCGATGTAATCAAGCGACTTGATTCACCTGAAAGCGCTACAATGAAGAACAAACCGTTAAAACACAAGGCAGAGAACACTTTTCGGGTAAGTAAGACCTTCGGTCTTGGCGTGTCAGTCGGCTATTGCTCTAGCAAATTCTTGTATTGGCGTTCTTTCATTTGCTGGACGCAGCAGTTGACTGTGACGACTGTCGCCTTGCAGCCTTCGTGTTGTATGTTGACTGAGTCGCGGTAGCCCTTGGAGTGTCTTTATAAAAGGCATTCCAAGTATGTCAAGGGACTAAGATTTTTTTTCCTGTGGTTAGTCTGGAAGCTCCTCTAAAGTCAACACTATGTGTCTCAGTGGCTATGGTGCTCGGCTGCTGACCCGAAAGACGCGGGTTCGATCCCGGCCGCGGCGGTCGCATTTCGATGGAGGCGAAATGCTAGAGGCCCGTGTACTGTGCGATGTCAGTGCACGTTCAAGAACCTTCCCAGCGGAAAAAGTCAATTTGGTTGCAATTTGGCCGTGAGATAGAGCAGAGTCTGAACATGCTATCATCCTACGCTGCACTGAAAGCAAAATTTACCCATATCGAGTGTGTCATTCTGGATTTTGACAACCTCCATTGGGCTTCGACAGTTCAGGTTTTTTTGCCACATGGTGTCTCAAACACAGCGACGATGGCTTTGGGTGCTGTGTCAAAGCAAAACGAACAAGTCGCTGCCGTTCGTACAACTAAATGTAGCTGCCCAGCGATTGAATATTCCCATCAGCTCCGTTTGGGATCTGAGAGATGTACTGCCACGTGAGTCGTCAATGGAAGACTCCTGCCAAGCAGAATGCAGTTTGAGCGGGCCATTGTTTTTATCAGGTTGTTTTAGTATTTTCTTCTCGCTGTTTTATGTAAGGCGCTTACATATTCACCTTTGCTGCCAAACTTGAAGGCTACCGTCCGTCCATCACATCTCAGCAGGGAGGAGAGAATTGCAAAAGCGCGTTAGCATTCACATCGTGCCCAGCACTTCAATGTCACCACAAATATTACATGGTCAGACCAGATGATTGTACGCTTCTCTCAGCCTAGTAACGCTCCTATCCGGTTAAGTGCTAGTGCTCTCTGTTGTGCAAGTCAATTGTTTCTAACAAATGAAAATTTAGAGAAGAATATGAAGAACATATGCGATACCTCAGTTTTTGGAGTGGAGCGGTGTATAATATCACTGAACATCATATGCGCTGAACTATCTGGCTCCCTCCATGCATACCAGTGTCTCCTTGGCAAGAAGTAATATAGATCTTTATAGTCGTAGAATGTGAAGACAATCCATTTGTTTTGAACAGTGCAATAATAAAAGTTTTATTTCCGGTACCTGTTCTGCAAATTCTCTAAAATTATGTTTTGCCAAAGATTGAAGTCAGTGTCCAAGGAAATGCAATGCTAAAGAAATCTTCGTACCTTCGAAACTGCTTGCGCAAGCCTAACTGCGCTCATGCACAATCATTTGCAATGTCCTTGCAGCGGCTAATTCATAGCTCGCACTTCAGCGGAATAAAAAAATTAACTACAGAAGCTCATAAAATTTTTGTGAGTGTAACTTAGTCAGTTTGGTGAACGCACTCCACTCGGCTGAAACACTCTTTGTACTGTATGCGTGAACAGTCAGCTTTCATGTGTAACGAAAGCTCTTGTACAGTGCCGGGGTGATCTTACTTTTAAGTTTACTTATTTGAACAAAAAACTACTATTCCATTTCAGGCAAACAAACCGATGGCATGCTTACCCACCTGTCGCACAGGTTTTTTATTTTACGCGCCCCTACAATTTATTTGTGGTCATTTTGGTGTCTTGAGTTTCCGATAGGGGACAGAATCGTGGCATTGATGCTCAGGTGACCTGAAATAATCATTTAAACATTACACCATTCTCCCAGTTTTCATAAAGGGAATTTGTGTATATTTTTGCCTTCGTCCTTCTTGCTTCTGCGCTTTTTGGTCGCAGTGCGAGATAAACTCACCATCATTCGTTGCTTTCATATAAACACACTAATTTGTGTGAATCGTCATACTTAAAAGGGCTATTTTAGTGTAAGCTTTGTTCGCCGTAGTTCATGCCATTGAAGTTTAGTGGATGTCCTGTAATTCGCATTGCCCTCTTGTTTCTGCTTTTCAGTTCCAGTCATTCTCTGAGCGGCTCTCCAATATCAACATCGATGTCATCCACCGTGTGGGTCCCCACAGGCGAGCCACTCCTTTCGAGAGTGAGACATTCCTTGAGGAAGCCCTCAACAAATGGTCTGAACTGAACTGCACCGAAGATTTTGGCAAGCACATTTTTCGGTTTTTAACGAGGCCTCAGCCTGAGAGGCCTTTACCTGTCCATTTGAACAACAGCTAGTTGTTAAGAGTTCTACGGTAAACATCTTCTTTAGCTGTAGCTAAATATGATTTTTCTTGTAATTGAATCTTCATCTCTGCTATAGCACAGCTCGAAATTCTTTTACTAGATAAATTGTTTAAGTTGCCCTTTCACAAAAAGTTGAAGCTTTGAGACCATTGAAATGGGCCTATGCTTTGGTTGAGGTCAATAAGTTATGCAATATTTCATTTGAATCATTATTGTTGTTGTTATTTGGATTTGCTGTTATGTGCATTGTGACTGCTATGCTCTCTTAATTACTAGCACTGAATTCTGCTTTGAATTGTGAATTTGTATTATGATTACTAGTGCAACTTGTGATAGTCACCATGATCGGCTCATGCCATTCTTCATACCAGTGATTGCTTTAGAGCGAAAAGTGGTGGTGTTAGGTTGGGCTGTTTTGGTGAAAACCATGCTATATGCCTGCAGGATAGAAATAACTTAAATCATGCATGGGTAAGCGACCATATGGGAAGCAAATGCTAATCCAGTCCTTACAATGTAGTCAGTTTATAGTTCAGTTTTTCCGCATAGTGTCTCAGCAGCGCACTTCAGTAACGACAGCATCAAGTTGTGATATTTTTTGTGTGAACAAGTTTGTTTATTATGTTCCAGATAAACTTAGGGGAGACATTGGCCCAGAAGTTCATACTTTGCCACAAATTGTGCTTCGAAAGGTCAGTCCTCTGCTTTTCACGCATGCTTGTTTCGCTTGGCATGTACTACACAGGGTGATGTGTTATCCATTATGTGGTTAAAAACTTGTGCAAAAAGACTGTTTCTTTATTTTTCAGTATTTGTTAGCTTTGTTGCTGTGCCTGTTTTATAAAAGGCGCCAATTTGCATGCTTGGCTCCCTTGGGCTTTTTACAGAACATCATTATTTTGTGTGTCAGTGCCGCAGAACTTATCTTCCCCTCAGTGACCTAAAACCATTGATATTGTAACATACTCTGGAATATGCAACCAGGAAGTGCCACCATTTTATTAGCGACATAGGCTACCAACCCCTCTCACTGTTTAATATCGTTATAGTTGCCAGGGCAATATTAGTGGCACAACATTCAAGGAATATGATGCTGTTAGCGGGATGCAGTCTTCCATTCATTTTTCCAATTAATCCATTGAGCTGGTATTGATGGTTTAATTGTGCGTACTATGGGTGTATTTGAGTGTAGCAATAATTACTGTATCTCGTTTTTTTTTTTCACAGGATGCTTTGCTCGACATCATTAAAACACAACTGGGGAATCTGGAGAACAAGGCCCTCGACGCGGTTCTTGAGTAAGTAGCGCAATTTTGCTGAAAACTGTGGTGTGCGACATGTTCGCATTTACCTGGGCGCTTTTTTACTCCTGTAGTGTGGATTTTGTAAATGTTTAGTCACGCTGTTGTCCATTACTGCACAGGACAGTATCAAGCTATATTGAGACACATTGTTAAACTAATTCAAGATGTGCTATGCAGAATGCTGAGTACTTATTTTATTGGAAATCCTTGGCACTGGTAATTTGAAAGCTGGCAGTATGGCAGTCTGTCTGCACTGATATTTTTGGCACTATGTGTCTCTGTTTATAGGCTGTGGGTCTAGGTATTTTATTTCATTAAAGTACTTTAGGCATCGAGAGCTAATGCATGAAGGTATGTCAGGGTTAAGGCTTTTAAGTTGTCTCTGAAGTGCAAAGAGGTCCAGAAACGAGAAGCTACGAGATAGGAGACCTGGAAAACTTGTTTTTTTTTTCTTGCACCTGCAAAAACGAATCTTTGCACTGTACTAATAGAGCTGTTATGAGTGCTCTTTACTTTTTGTTTGCACTTTTAAGGAACTCCAAGGAAAGTGCCGTGCAATTTGTTATGTGTGGTGTTTATTGCCTTGGTGCACTAGAATGGAAATGGTCATATGAATGAAACAAGAGGGGAGGTTAGCAGAAATTGATTGCCTAGCTCTTTATGGCCAGATTGGTGTTATTTTGGCAACCCATTGGTTGTTGAGAAAATTGGATGTAAAAATGAACCAGTCCCCCCCCCCCCCCCCCCCCCTACCTGATTAATACTCCTGACAACAAGACCAAAAAGGACTTTAACTGGGTGAAAAGTGGGGTTGCTTGGTGCATGGTCTTGTGGCGAACATTGGTTAAAGGTCAGCACTTTGAGGTGGAACCAACCTGTTTGTTCGGGGCGTGCGCCTTGGTACTTTCAGCATCACGGTTGCCCTGGCACGGGACCTGCAGTATGACTTCTACCCGAGCTTCCCGGAGGTGTTCCGGCTCGTCTGCGCCCACCTGGGCACGCAGGACCCCGACACCCTGGAGCGGATCTTCGTCTGCCTCTCGTACCTGTTCAAGTTCCTCTGGCGGTACATGGTTAGGGACATCGACCTCATCTTCAAGTGAGCTCTCAGTTATTTTCAGTAGATATCGATTGTCTTTAAGTTGCTTCTATTACACGTCTTTATCTTCGAGATTAATGAACCGACCACCATTGCTTCAGTCTGCGTAGTTATTATTTCTCCTTTTCTTTGCATTCAGAGAGTGTGTTTCAAAAAATCATTACCATTGCCTTTTTTTTTTTTAATCCGAAGTTGATTAAGATCTGCCTGCTCAAATATCACTTTTACAGCTGTGTGTTTTGATTATCTGTAGCATGATAGTCAGTTGTTTCGCAGTTTTCACTGTGGTCACTTCAATCTTACACAATCGTCGTCTATTGGAACCTAGAAATTACATTTCTGAAGCTGCAAGCGACAGGGTAAACGCAGATGACAGAAATGTGCCTTGGAGCCAACCCACGCTAGTGATGGTGCACTGCTGCCCGTACAGTGTTTGCCGCAGTGTAGTTCTGTTTTCACACCTTTAATCATTCGTGCTGCCCATAAGCATGCATGGTGTCAGCATGGGTGCAACACGCCGGAAGCCGCCGACCACAGTGGGGATCAAACGCCAATGTAGTCTAAAGTTCCACTTTGGTGCCTTCGCTGATGTGCTCATACTGAATGTAGGCTGGCATGGGCTAAAGCACTATTGCAAAGTGACGTTCATGTATAGCATATGGAAATGCTGCCACAGCTGCAACGGAATAGTCGAGTTTGTATTGCATGGATTTCTATGGGAGCTTGGGTGGGACTGGCTCATTGCAGCCAAGAAAACACAGAACCCGAGAACGTAGCAGTGAGGCTCTACTGTATTGAGATCTCCGTGTGTGATGTCTCAATTTGAAACGTTTGAAGAGCATACGCAAATAAGTTAGTAAAATATGCTTAAAAGCAAACGTGTAGTGAAATTTCAGTTCACTGACTTCTGTCACTTCGCTGCGTGCCCTGTGGCAAGGGACACTTGAGTTTTGGGCATAGAAGCTCTTGCTCCTCGCGGCATTCGAGATGTCATTTGGTTTGCGTTGAACGACAGCCGTGAAGCTAGGCCTTTTTTCTCTGCACCGTTTCTTGCTGTGGCACTTTACATGTTTTGAACCTTGCTGTGTGCACTGCAGGTTGTACGTTCCCCTTCTCGGGTCTCAGCAGAGGAGGTATGTCCGGGACTTTGCTGCCGAGAGCTTTGCCTTCCTGCTTCGCAAGGCAAGTGCGACGTATCTCTATCATCTCTCCTGTGTGAAACAGGAACCAATTTTCTGTTGTAATTTCATTCATGCAGACGAGTTCACTGGTCATTTAGGGGGTGCAGCAGTTCAGACCGTTTTTGTTGTTTAAGCATCGAATGTAACCACATTTAGCATGGATATGTAGCTTTTCTTATGCTGATTACAGAACAGCATTTTATTGTAGGTTCGCTGGTGTAGTTGTTGAGTAATTACAGTTACACATCCTTGTATAGTCATCTCTGTGGCATTAAAGGTGCACTGAAGAGGATTCTGAACTTGTCTTTTTGCCGCGGGAACTCGATCTACACGTTCCTAGCATTCTTAGAAACTGCGACTTATTGCCCTGTGTGGCCGATTCCTCTAATTAAATCGAATTAACATCTGGCTCCTGCCTTTATTTTTTGAATTCTCCCCGTACGGTGGGCGGAGTCTACCAACGCATGAAGTGCCTTTCAGCCACTCCGTGGAGGCTTTGCTTTCGCTGTATTTTGTTTTTTAGGTTCCACGAATACATAGTTTCATTCGCAGATAATATAGCCGCAAAATAAGCCCGCAGAAATAAAAATACGCGCGGTCTATTTGCTGCTACGGACCACTACGTATTACTCCGCCGATGGCAGAGTGGCAGCCGCCACGGGACTGGGTGAAAGGCACTCCACGCGTTGGTCGACTCCGCCCACCGTACGGGGGAGAATTAAAAAAAAAAAAAGGCGGGAGCCGGACGTTAATTCGATTTAATTACGGAAATCGGCCACACAGGGCAATAAATCGAAGTTTCTAAGAAAGCTCGGAACGTGTAGATCGGGTTCCCGCGGCAAAAAGACAAGTTCAGATTCCTCTTCAGTGCACCTTTAAATAATTAAGGGGAAAGTGTCCAAGTTTTTTATGCCAGCATGTTCACAAAGCCCTTTCCTGTGCAATGATGTTATTAGTTATTTTTTTGTTTGCCTAGTACTTATGGAAGTAAAACTCCTGTGTGCATATTTACATGAAAACGTTCCTTACAAAAATAAGTTTACAAAAATATTGTGTGTGGTCATAGGAAAATCTATAGCTTTAGTGCATTTCTCGACGTCTTGGGATTCTTACTTGTAAATTGGAGTCATTCTGCTGTCATTCATTAGGAATTGTCGAAGGGATGAGTGAAAGCGGTCGCAGAAAAATTGAACGATGAGAAAAATCAGCCTTAAAGTTTATTCCTTTGTTTGCCTCGTTTATCGCCTCTGTGCTTTTGCTTTTGGTCAGAGAAATGAGACACTGCAAATAATTGAATCTGATCTTTTGATCTCAACTCTACATAGTGATACTTAGCTGGGGATGTTGCATCGTCGGAAACTCATGCAATTCACGATGCTCCGAACCCATCAGAAGTGTGATTTGCCCACAATTTTCAGCAACCACGCATTAAAGGAATAGCATTTTTTAAATTTATACTGCATATTTGGGTACAATTTTTTGTCGCTAGACAGATGAAGACCTGAGGGTTATGAAAAAAAATAAATTCATGAATAAAAAATTTCGACGAGTTTGGTCAAATTGATAGGGGGGAAAATTACGTCTTCAGTTTTTTTTTTTTTTAAATGCTTCACAGGCACATCAGCCATGAAGGAAGCACTTTTGTGCTGCATTTCTAACTCCTTGGCAAATGACTTTTTGTGCCAATATAGCAAGCTCTTTTGCTGTCGAGAATAGCCATGGCATTTCATTAGCCATCATTGCTACATTTTGTCGTCTCCATTTTAGAGCCCACATTGCGATGTGCTGAACCGAGCACTCTTTATTATCCATTTTTACAATGTACAGTTCCTGTCAAAAGTATACAGCCCAAGGCGTTCACTTCTGAGCTGTTTAGCGGGGCTTCCTAGAACATCTAGCAATCCAAAGCTTGGGAGGATTGAGGACTCGAAGCCGTTCATCTTTCGAGAGATTGTGGCCGCTGAGTATGCATAATCAGGCACGCTGAAAGCCTTGCAAGCAAACCCCTTGGACTGTGCACTTTCGACGGGGCATGTACATTGGCTAAGTGGAACGGTCTTCTGCACTAATATACCACCATTGCTCATGCTGGCTTATTTGGCTTTTCGTTGTCTAGCTTTTTTGTAACGGTAGACCTTAACACTGTACCCTTGGTGCTGGCTTTCTTTCCCAGCACCTTTGTTGTGGCAAATGCAATGAAATTGATGATGGGTTAACAGTGAACCAATAAACTGCTGCTACAATATTGATTCATGCTGTAATGCCTTGAGTTTTTTATTGTGCGTTTTTTTTACCTCCCTTGTGTAACGTTGTGGGTTGCTTCAGTTTGTGCTCACTTTGCTCTGCTCAGGTTGCAGACAAGGATAAACTTGTAGCCATGCTGTTGGCATACCTTGAAACCAGTCCACAGGTAAGTTTATCACACTTCTGGCCTGTTCGTTTGGCTCAGCCTTCGATTTGGCATTCATTGATTGCCTCTTTGATTTCAGAACACCGATGGCATTGGCCGCCTGCTCTTCGAAGCCGTCAAGGGTGTCAAGGGGCAAACTCACAGTTGCATGGCCACGGTATGTTTGGGTGCACCTTCCTGTACATACGGTTGCAAAAGTTCGCGGGCCACGGGAGCCACAGGCGCGAAAAAACATCATATTTTCTCATGGCCTCAGTGAGCAGCCTAGCATTGAGACTTGCTTAGTAGTGGTTGCATGAGCAAGTTAACGTTGAAGTGGCAAGCTGGGTTAGTTGGTAGGAATTCATTTTGGAAAATGATAAGAGAATCGAACGAAATAAACGCAAAGGTAGAAGGTGCCCGTGCTTCTTCTGTGTTCGTTCATGGTGCGAGCACTGCTTTGTAGAGGTGCATTGCGGATAGAGAGAGTGAGAGGGATTATTATAGAGGCACAGCACGAAGTGTGAGGGTTTGCAGCTACATTGCAGACGCCGCGGTGGCTCAGTGGTTATGGTGCTCGGCTGCTGACCCAAAAGACGCGGGTTCGATCCCGGCCGCAGCGGCTAGAATTTCTTTGGAGGAGAAATTCTTGAGGCCCGTGTACTGTGCGATGTCAGTGCACGTTAAAGAACCCCAGGTGGTCGAAATTTCCAGAGCTCTTCACTACGGCGTCTCTCATAGTCTAAGTCGCTTCGGGACGTTAAACCCCATAAACCAAACCAAACCAAAGCAGCTACAGTGCACTGTGGTACAATGCAAAAAGGCAACATGCAGCAGGTATCGCCGGGTTCTTGCATTATGTGGATGCGGTGTATTGTGAATGTTTGTCGGTGTCTTCTTTATGTGATAGCATTATAGCCCGATGTCCCCCGCACCCACCTCCGGTGTCATACTTTGCCACCTGCAGGGTGAAAAGGGGGACCTTGGCAGGTGCCAAAGTGGAGAGGGGAAATCCCCTTCTCCTATACCAGGGGAGAGGAGGAAGAGACCGGAAGGTGGCTTTCAGATGACCCCCCCCCCGTCACCTACCAAGATTGGCGCACACAAGAGTGCCACAGTTGGCAGGTGCCAAAGTGGAGAGGGAAATCCCCCTCTTCACCTGTTCGGTATTTGTGATCGTGCATGGGAGCTCACAACCAGGTTCTTATGCTTCCGCAGTCTCACAGCTAAAAGTAGTTAGGTACCCTTCATATTTTTTTTTTTTGTTTTCCCAGGTGTTGCCCTTGGCGCTGAAGCGTCTGGATGGCTCTGTGTGTAGCGCGGAGTTCTCGTGCCGGGCCCTCGGGCAGACGTTCACGGCGTTGGCCGAGCATCTTGCCGGCCACCCGGAAAACTCCTCCGGTGTCTGGAACTGTCTCAAGGTGGACATTTTGTTTCTTTTTGATTTCTTAATTGAATTCCTGTTTTTGCACTTGCCCTTACTTTTTGTCGCTTTCCCCTCTACTGTATCGTATTTACACTACCGTATTATTATACCGTATTTACACTATGGCAAACCTTATTCAAACTTTTGCTAATTATGATTTGTTGCTAATTCATTGCTAAAATTATGCTAATTTGTGATTCGTTGCTAACAAATTTGAACATGCATTATTTGATTTGTTGTGTGCTATGATCCACAAGCCGTTTTTCTGCGTGCACATCTTACTGTAGTGATCTAAAACGAGAGGTTCGATGCCAGTTTGGCTTACAGCCAGTTGTCGACTGCACCGTGACACGACACAGTGATATGCTATGCGGTGGCGTGCTTAATTTCTGACCTCTGAGTGCACCGTGGTGGCTCTCGATGTCTGTCAGCGCATCAATTTTATGCAAGGCCTAGCATTATTGCTCAGGGCTTTTGTTGTGGCTGGCAGTCGATTCTATGAGGAAACAGCAAGCTAACTCTAAGCAAGTTAGCTTTCCCTTGTAGTCGTATGGCTGTGCTTGGATGGATGCCAATGAGTAATTACTCTCTTATTAGCGAGCTAACTTGTGTGACAAGTGCAAGATGTTGCCGTTTGGAAAGGTCGCGATGTTTCGCCGCTAGTTTAGGAGCGCATAAATTCGGAATTTCTGGATGTTCAAGAGGTTTGAATAGCTTGAAAATAAACAGCTAATACTATTCACTAGCCATTCGAGGTGTCAAATATTTGCACACTCTTGGTGCTAGTTCAGTGTATTGTCGACGACAAAATTCTCGCCAGACACGTCATCAGCGACCGAAGCCGATAGCTCTGGTATTATTTGGTTGCTCGAAACCACACTTGTAATGAAGAAGTGTAGCTTGTTGGGCCAGTTGTTGCATGGTAAGTGAAAAACCAGCAGAAAGGACGCGTTCACATGGAGAAGTACACAGGACAACGTTGGAAACGCAGAGCCCTTGTAAACTTGTAAAGCCCGAAGCTGGGCACATGTGCCGAGTATATGGTAAAGAGATGAAACAATTGGTGAAGACAGTTAATATATGAGCTTGTCTCAGTTTTTACGCGTCCTGGAGACTTTTGTCCCTGATACAGCGGAACCCTGCTCTTAAGTTCCCGGGTGCTGCGTTTTTCCAGCTTCTACATTTTCTTGAACCACTCCCATTCAAGCTGTTATAGAAACCAATGCAACACAGACTTGACTTTTATATTGCAGCTTTGGCAGTGTTCCCACGTATGTGAGTGCATGTTAAAGAACCCCAGGTGGTTGAAATATCTGGAGCCCTTCACAGCGGCGTCCCTCATGGCCTGAGTTGCTTTGGGACATTAAACCCCCATAAACCATAAGCATGCTACGTCGTGAATGTCACTTCATGATAGCGCTTTACCCTGTGATGGCCTATGGGAGGCGTGAATTTTGTTGCGGCTGTTGGTACAGTTCCAACTGCATCACCGCTGTAGCGTGATCGCAAAAGACTGAAGGTGTGAAAACGAAACTATGCCACGGCAAACGCCGTGTGGGCAGCGCTGTTTGAAATACAGCTGCGCAGGCTGGCACCAAAGCACGTTTCTTTCATCCGCGTCAGCTTGTCGCCTACAGATTAAAAAAATATAAATTTCTGATGCGACTCCTTTTTCTCTTCCTGTCCCAGGAGGTCATAGCAGAAGCAGTTGAAAAGCACAAAAATGCCAACAAGGACTCGGCTCCCACGCACCTGGAGAATCTAGTCGCAGTGGTGAAGGTCTGGGTGCTGTTCAGGAAAGGCCTGTTGTCGCGGAAGAACAGTACAGCATGTGAGGTATGTGTTTCAATCCTGGTTATTGAATTGTTGTTTTTGTATCAAGCGGTGAAAAACATCTTCCCCAAAGTCCCATGCAAAAGTATAGAACTGTGGTATGCGGACTGCCATTCAGCGGAAAATTTGATATATTGAACGGCGCTCCTGCGATCACTCATCGCGCATGAAGCCAGGTCGAGAGCGCAGCCTTGGACATCTGCTGGTGCTGGCAGTGCAGGTCACGTGAAGACATGAAACCACGTGCCGAGGGTAATGTGTGGTTTGCCTGTGTATAGCCTTTGGTCTGGAGCACCTAGTTTCATTGTGACATCGTTGTTATGCAGGGAAGCCGGTGTTTTGTGTTCTGGTAGTCGTGGTGAAGCTGACCTGGCTGACCAGAAGACTGTTGCGGCTCTCGCGGGACTTAAATCATTGCTGAAGGTGTTGTGCAGGTCATCTGTACTTTGATTTTAATGAGCAGTCACTGTGGTTATAGTGTATCTGTAGCAGGATTAGACCTCTTATGATAGGTGGTGGCTGGTATGAAAGCATTGTCCACTGTGGCTTCAGTGCGAAGTGAGCGAGGCCTGTTCCCAAGCAGCACATAAATAGAGCCAATGTTGGTTAATAATGGTCTCACTCTAGTAAGTTATGCAACCGACCTTTGCTAATATATTCCTAATATTGGGTCGATTAGCCGTGCTGCTGGGGTCGGGACACCCAGCGACGGCTACACATCACCACAGGATCCGCACCACTAGTGTGTGCACTGTATTTGTGATTCCATGCTAAAGATTACCTTATCCGCTGCCATGTTGTATACATTGAACAACGTTCGTGAGCCTTGTTGGGATTGACTGTATAAAAGCGAGCGGAGAGATAAGATAGGTGGGAAATGGTAAAAGAAAGGTGGTGTGCGAGTTCGGAACTTTTGTATTGACACAGTAAAAAGAGAGACTCTTGTGGGTACAATACTTACAGATCCTGGACACGCTACTCCAACTTGGCGAGGTGTCTGCTGCACTCACAGCTGCTGTTCTCGAATGTGTAGCAGCACTGCTGAAGAATGGAAGCGTTGGGGTGAGCTCGTCCGGACACGTCGGCAAACTTCTTGAAAAGGTGAGAGCATTTCAGGCTTTTTTTTTTTTATGCGCTGTGTCTTCTAGAGATCGGGGTTTCTTGACCACTTGCCGCATCTTCTGCAGGTGTACTCGGGCGTATTCTCGGCTGGGACCGTGTTTGACTTCACGGGACAAGTTGTGGACTGCTCGACGTTTGAGAAGGTATGCAAACGAGATTTGAAAAGGGTCGCTTGTTAGGCGCCCATTCATGGATTCTGCATTGTCGATATGGTCGGCGTAACACTCCACCTGACAACTGTGGCAGTTAGTAGCGGAGTGAAATGCCACCTTCCACGGCGAGAGCGGAGGAAAGGACAACCGGAAGGTGGCTGCCACAGGAAGATCCCCGAGGGTGACAGGTGTCATGTGAAGAGCTGCGTTCAAATTTCGCATTAGCGACTGTATTAATCGACCACCAATTTTTCTTTCTTGCTGCATGCCAAAGGGTTACTTTTGCCAGTAGCAGATTGCTTGGAATGGTTCTTGTGTTCTTTTAGACGTATTTCTGCAGATAATTTTTTCGGAAACCATCCTTCACTCATTCATCAGCTTATCCTCCACTCATCCTAACTCAAGTCAAGGATGGTTTCCGAAGCGGAAAACAGGCCTTGAGGGCTGCTTGGAGTAGAAGTGCGAGTTGAGGATGTTTAGGAATTCGGCGGTTAGTGCTTAAAGCTCAGAGAGGTTGCTGAAACTATTGTGAATGCGATGGTATTAAAGGTCTCATCGGGGGAAAAAAAATGTGTTGTCGTTCATAAAATTTGCCCATTAGCCGGAAAGAAGTGATGTCACCAGGCTGGACATGACATCGCTTCTGGCAAAGACATCAACATCTTCTAATGCTATGACATTGCCAGCACATAAGGGAATTAGGTGTGTCTGTGGATTTTTTTGTGCTAGCTTGCTGTTTAAGTGGCTTTTTTGCATTGCATACTGTATTAGACTTGATATAAGTGATAGTGCGGTCTCTGATGGCTTTTGGACGGTGGCATTGTTGGCTGCATGGGGAACGGCAATTGGACGCTGCCTCCTCTTTTCTAGGACGTCCTCTGTCATGTGGTTCGGTACTGTGCGAGCTGCAAAGACAGGACACACTCCCTGACCCTCCTTTCTGAGGTGGTCCTCCGTCGGAGGCCAATGTCGGCCACGGCTGAGAAGCTGCTGCGGGAATGGAGGCCCCTCCCCCTCTGCACCTCCGACGACACAAGGCAAGGCTCTGCTGTGGATGATTTCTTTGTTGTTTGATTATTGCTATGGAAGTGACCTTCCATTACACTGTTTGCTATTGTAGACTCACGTTAAGCCTGCGACATCATGCGTGACATCACTTCGTGCTGACCAATCAGAGCGGCATGTTATGCTAATGCTTGTGCTGCAGAACGGGAATGCTGTAAGAGGGTGTCCCAGTTCATAAGCAAAGCACAGTGGTACTTTTTGTTAAGGGGAACAAGAGAGGCGCAGCTCACATGGTCTGAGTCTTCCCTTTCCTCTCATCCTTGCAGGGAGAATGTGGCTTCCCTTGCGGACGTTGTCCTCGAGGCCTTGGCCAAGGATGTGGCTGACCCTGTGCACTGGGCCGCCCTAGTTTGTCTACCCCATCTGAGGTGAGTGTGCTAATTTTAAGGAGTTTGTGACAATCTTTTGCTAGACACACGTTGTGTTTCTAGCGTGAAGCATATGCACAAAAGACGGCCGTTTACAAAGCGGCCAGTGAGTAGCAGAACCACATCGATGGGAGATACCCTGAAAAAAAAATTTGTGCAAAAGAATATCATTGCATCGACGGCCTCATTGTATTCTAGAAAGCTGGGCAGTAAATTTGCTTCTTTGAAGCTGTACTGTAAAGCAGTTGTGGACATGATGTAGGCCTTGTACTCTGATAATTGTACTCTGATAATTGTACTCTGATAACTTGTCATTTGAAAGGCTGCTAGAGCAAGACAATAAGGTGACAGTGTGATTTTAGAGTGAAGAGAGAGGCTTCTCTTTTCCCTTCTTGCTAGCTCGCCCAGATAGCATGGATACTATGTCCTACTACTTAGGCAGCAGCCATTATGCACTATAGATAATGTGTAGCCATGTATATGGTGGAAGCTTAGATATTTTGGTCTGGCCAGATGTGGGTTGCTTTGGTCGAACCTGGTTATAGCAAACAGGTAAAGAATCGTAGAATAGTTCGATGTAGCCGACATTTGTAATGTAAAAGTTATTTAAAAACACGCAAGGGCAGTGGAATTTTGTCAGTGGAGGGATGTCAACTCCGGCTATCGTTGCTAGTGAAACAAAGATAGCTTTTTTCAGGTTTTGGCAGTGTTTCGAAGGTGCTGGGGGTGATTTCCAAGGCCCCAAAAAGCTGAGCATCGGTTAGGCTGGCTTTTTCACACAGCACCAAAGCGCTCAACAGTGAGGTTAAAGGTGCACTGAAGAGGAATCTGAACTTGTCTTCTTGCCGCGGGAACTCGATCTACACGTTTCTAGCATTCTTAGAAACTGCGACTTATTGCCCTGTATGGCCGATTTCCCAAATTAAATCGAATTAACGGTCTGCTCCCGCCCTTTTTTTTTAATTCTCCCGCTTACGGTGGGCGGAGTCGACCAACGCGTGGAGTGCCTTTCACCCAGTCCCGTGGCGGCTTGCCGCTCTGCCATCGGCGGAGTAATACGTAATAGTCCGTAGTAGCAAATAGTCCGCGCGTATTTTTATTTCTGCGGGCTTATTTTGCGGCTATATTATCTGCGAATGAAACTATTTATTCATGGAAACCTAAAAAACAAAATAAAGTGAAAGCAAAGCCTCCACGGAGCTGGCTGAAAGGAACTTCACGCGTTGGTCGACTCCGCCTATCGTACGAGGCAGAATTAAAAAAAAAGGGCGGGAGCCGGACGTTAATTCGATTTAATTAGGGAAATCAGCCATACAGGGCAATAAGTTGCAGTTTCTAAGAATGCTAGGAACGTGTAGATCGAGTTCCCGCGGCAAAAAGACAAGTTCAGAATCCTCTTCAGTGCACCTTTAAGGAGTTTTTGACAATCTTTTGCTAGACACACGGTGTGTTTCTAGTATGAAGCATATGCATAGAAGACGGTGCTTTATAAAACAACCAGTGAGTAGCAGAACCACATCGATGGCAGAGACCCTGAAAAAAAATTTGTGCAAAATAATGTCATTGCATTGACAGCCTCATTATATTCTGGAAAGCTGGGCAGTAAATTTGTGTGTTTGAAGCTGCACTGTAGATCAGGCTGGGACGTGATGAAGGTATTGAACTCTGATAACTTGTAATTGGAAAGGCTGCTATAGCAAGAGAATAAGATGGCATAATGCCTTGTTGTTTTAGAGTGAAGAGGGAGCCCTCTCTTTTTCCCTTCTTGCTAGCTCACCCGGATAGTGTGGATAACCTGTGTCCTACTTACTTAGGCGGCAGCCATTATGCAGTATACACCATATGTGGCTATGTACAATAATCCCTCGTTATAACGAAGTCAGCGGGACGGCAAAAAAATTCGTTACAAGCGATAATTCGATATAAGCGGCTGCTCGAAAAAGCTAAAACAGTTGAGATTTAATTGCACCACAACTGCGAGGAAGTTGGCGGATGACGCTGTGCGGCGTCCGCCAGCTGCGGCGGTTGCTAGGCAACGGCTCAAGGTCGGTCTCTGTGCCTCCTCGCAGCACTGCCACAGCGCAATCGCAAGTTCGTGGCCAATGTAGCTTTCGCTACAAAATTTGCGCGTAGCACATTTGTTACTTCTACCAGCAACTCAGTATTGGTCAGCGATCCTCAAAGATGATACAGTTTTAAAATTTCTTATACCAGAGTTTATTATCTATACCAAGAACAAGTTTTAACTCATTTTTGTGATCCAGACGGGATCCAGGCTGATCGACAAGCCGGCAGGCTCGGCTTACTTCCCGTTCGCTCAAGAAAAATAGAAAGCAGCCATGTTGCCATAAAGTCTGCCTCCTAGATTCGAGCAACGACAGCATGTCTGTGCAAGAGTGGAGGAGCTTTCGGCAACGACGCCGCCTGCAGGAACGCCGCGGGTGGCAAACTGCGCGCTGCTCCCTGACTGCCCTGGTCGGCACTAAGCCTAGCCGGTTTCGCATCGATGCTGCAGCTGTTAGCGCTTTGGGACTGGCCAGCACTCAAATAAAGGCGCTACACTCGGCAACCTTTTACTGTCAACCGGTCCCATAATAAAAGATACGTTAGATTTCCGCGACGCCTTCAGCAACGGAGCTAGCTAGCAGACGGCAGGCGAACCGCATCAGGCAGGAGCAGCGCCAAAGCGGCTATTGGATGAAATTTTCTTGTATCGCAGTCATCACCTCTACCCCCAGGGCTTGCTATGAACTTGAACAAACAATACTATCGCGTTTTCAGACGCCGGCATCAAGGCTGGCAGGCCACGGCCGGTCTCGGCGCGCGCGATCGAGCGAGCGCGTTGAGACCGGCCGTAGGCAGGCCGGCCCGGCTCAAAGGAGCGCGCCCTACGTCATCATGACGCTGCGGCTCTCCGCGCTCGCGTTGGCTCCCGCTACCCGTCGTTGCGTTTGCTGCGGGCGGCCCGTCATTGACATGACGCATGCGGCGAGCTGCGATCGGACGCTGCGACGCCGTTCGCAACTTTGCGCAGTGGTGAATCGCGTTCGCTTTTTGCACATTCAGTGACCCTACGACGCATTTAGACAGTTTGTCTCATCGAATGGCGTGAATCAAGCATGACCGGCCACTTTTCCGCATCCAAGACACCGCAGTTTTCTGGCATCGCAAAGCGAGAGGAAAACTTTATTTTTGTGTGGATTCAGTCACGACGAACACCAGGAATGCGCTTCCGACCGAGATTAACGGTTCGGGCGCGCTGCACCATGGAATTTGACCCCGCTGAGCAGGGGACACTCTTGGTGCCCGCTACTAGGCAGGTCATCGATCGTGGGTTTGGTACTCTTGTGGCCTGTTCAATGCCTGTATGAGTCTAATTCGTCGGCGGTATTAATTTGACACTGCATGCGTAAAGGGTCGCCGCCACGGCGGCGATTCCTACGCACGGTGGCGGCGATGCCTCCGCTTGCCACTTCGCTCTAAGCGGGTCAAGCTCTCCGTGCGCTTCGAGTAATGCGGCTTAAAATGTACGCGTTTGGGTCGAGACCGGAAGAAATTTCGAATAAAGTGATATTTCGAGTAAAGCGATTTCGTTATAACGAGGGATTACTGTATATAGTGGAAGCTTAGATATTTTGGCCTGCTCAAATGTGGTGAGCTGTAGTCGAACCTCGTTATACCAAACAGGTAAAATATCGTAAAATAGTTTGATGTAGCTAAAATTTGTAATGTAAAAATTAGTGAAAATTACACAAGTGCAGTGGAATTTTGTCTGTGGAACGATGACAACTCTGGTTATCGCTGCTAATGAAACACGATAGCATTTCCGAGGTCTTGGCAGTGTTTTGAGGTGCTGGAGGTGATTTCTGAGGCCTCAAAAAGCCGAGTGTCAGTTAGGCTGGCTTTTTCCCACAGCACTGGAAGCGCACAACAGTTGCGCTAGCTAAGGTGGCTTTCCTGCATCACACCTGTGTCACATAGAAAGCGGCTTGTGTACTACGGTGTAACCTGGCGCCTGCAGTTCGGTGTATCTGTTTTATGGCCAACCGCATTCGATATATAGAGTATAAATTGCATATGTTTGTCAACAAAAAATTACTGAGTGCTCGATATAGCCAATAATTCGTAATATTGGTGTTCATATCGAGGTTTGACTGCATAACTGTTTCTTTAGTAAAGATGCCTTTACGAGTAATGGGTAAAAAAAATGAAGAGTCGTCTATGGAAGGCCACATGGGACGGCAGTTTCACTTTACTATACCCTTGTTTTTACTGCTACGTGAGTTTGCTGTAGCATGATTGTACTGTATCACTAGATTCTGATTCAAAATAACTTTTTAATGCTTGAAATGTCCTCGATTTAATGGGGCTCCTTTATGTTGGAGCGCCATAAGGCAAAATGCACAGGACAGGACAGGAACATGAAGAACAGGCTAAATGCTGAGGCACAGTTATTTTGATCCATTATGTTGGCGCAACACAAAGACAAAACACACAGACACAGGAAAGACAGGAAGAGGTGCTCCTTTATCAAATGCATTGTTCCTTTGTCTTTTTACGTAGCATATGCTTTGTTCTTGGCTTTTTTTTTTTTGCACTGGTCTTCAAGAGGAATGCTTTCGCTTTATCTTCTTTCTTTCATTTCTCCAGTGCGTGGGGAGACGTGGCAGAAATGGAGAAGTGTGTGGGCCGAGGTCTGCGAGAACTCGCAGATCGCCTCCTCGTGAACACACCACCGGCTCCATCCATCGCTCGGCTGTTGTTCGTGTTCCTGCAAGCCGTGGCCACTGCTGCCCTGTGCAAGTTTGAAGGCGTCCTGGCGAACATCACCTGCGAGGACCTGGTCAAATTGCTCAGGTGCGTCAAAGGGAGGCCGCATGTCACTTGAAGGGGGGGTTCAGACCATGGCTTTCAAACAGAAGGTTGCTAGTTCAGTCCCAGCTGAGGCAGCTACTTTTCAATGGGGTGAAATGCAAAAAACACCATTGTACCTAGCTCTCTGGGTCTTGTGATAGAAGCCCAGTGGGCTGAAATTATGCTGAGCTTTGGGTTTATGGGGTTTTAACGTCCCAAAGTGACTCAGACTATGAGAGGCGCCACAGTAAAGATGGTGAACTTTCCGCTGCATTGTGTGTCATAACCTTGGGTGTTGCTTGGGCACGTAAAAATTCGTCAGAGCCGCCGCGGTGGCTCAGTGGTTATGGTGCTTGGCTGCTGACCCAAAAGGCGTGAGTTTGACCCCGGCCACAATGGTCGTATTTTTGTGGAGGTGAAAGGGTAGAGACCCATGTACTGTGTGGTGTCAATGCACGTTAAAGAACCCCAGGTGGTCGAAATTATTCGAAGCCCTCCACTGCGGCATCCCTCAAAGTCTGAGACGCTTTGGGATGTTAAACCCCACAAACCAAAGCCCATAAACTGAGAAATTCATCAGTCAATCCTGCCTTTCGTGCTGTTTCCATCAGTTCTTTGCAGCCGCGATCTGACCGGTATAAACTAGCATTATTTCTTCTTTGTGAGGAAAATCACGAGTTGTCTCGAGTTATCTTGTTTTGCAGCTGGAAAAGGGTTCCCTGGTATCTGTTTGTGGGAAAAAAAAGGGCTGATGATGTGTCTCTGTTCTGTTTCTTGTTGTGTGCAGAAGCTCTCCAGGCAATGTCTGCCTGCTGAAGGCCGCGGACATTTACCTGACCCATGCAACCAAGTCCTCGATGCCGGCAGAGTGGCAGCCTGAAGATATGCTGAGATTGTTCTATGGTGTGCTTGAACGTAACCTTGCTTCACCATATAGTGTGGTAAGTCTGCGTCAACATTGCTCTATGAGTGTGTGTATGCATGTGCTTTACTGCACGTTTTTGTACTTATTGCCAGTACTGCTATAGTGAAACAAAGAAAAGTGGAAATTCTTTGGCTGCTGTCATTGTGTTTGTTGTCATTGTAGGTTACACAAATGGCAAAACAATTTACTCATTCTTTGTCATCTTATAGCCATCGTTCCACTACTTTTTCACTAGCATTGATTTCGTGGGTTTCGAGCGGGCTGCTTTCTGGGTGTTATGGATGAAAACTTGTTTTGGTTGCTGCAATGACTTGTGCTGTGGACATTGCGAACTATAGTCTTAGGTTTTAGTGGCTTTTTATCGAAAAAATGGAAGTGTGAAGTCGGGTTTTATTTGAGTAGTTATTTGTGTGCTAGTTAACTTGGGGTTCATCCTTTCTTCTGCGCTTCAGGTTAGGCTGCTCTCCTTGTGGGTCTTGTCGGCATTCAAACCCGAGGCCACTCCCGAAGTTCGAGGAAAGGGCGAAATGGTGAGTGCTGCATTCGGGAAGCTACAGTTTTGGGAGCGATGGGTGCATTTCTACTGGGGTGAAGAACGTGCAAGTTGTCCTGCTAGCCTGTGTTGTGACGTGAATGTTCATAGGGCAACATGAGCGCTTTGTAGGTTGACGGGCATATATACATGCAGTGACGTGTGCATGTTCGTGGGTTGGTATGTACATGATAGCATGCTGTGGTTTGAGTTTACATTGTAGTGCAGTGTACTACACAATTTTTATTTATTTATTTTTTTTTTTTTCAGCAAGGGGAGTTTGCTTCGGCGTGCTACGTGTTTGATGTGTGCCTCTCGGCAGAGGTTGTGCCCCTGACAGTGCAGGACTACCGTGTAAGGCTCAAGCTGCTTCAGGGCCTGAATTCTGAGCAGCTCTCAGCTGCTGGGGTGTCTCTGGGTGCTTATTCAATGGTGAGTGTCCTGAACTACAGTTGCCGACAAATTTTTTGGGTCTGTGCAAGACCTGAAAAATGGTACAAATAACCGAGCAGTCAGAAAATTCCGCGGACTTCAAGAAAAGAAATTACATTGCTGTGAAAAACTGGCTTAAACAATTGTGGATTTTGCTGTTTCTCATGTTTTACTTGCAAGCGATAATATTACCTTGCATTCGAGCCGGAGTTGTGCTTTTGTCGTACCCGGGCCGCACTTGATTCTGCCACAAGTCACGCTGGGAAACGTGTGATGAGAAATTCGGCGTTAGTGTGCCGCAATGAGCGTCCTCGGGCACCTGATGCATGTTGCATGGTGGGAAGACAGGTGCAACCTGCTGGAAGAAGCAGGGTGCCATGTTTCTTCATGTAAAAAGGAACATGCCGACACATGATCCCTCAAAAAATGTTAAATGAATAATGACTGGCTGTACAGCAAAGCAGTCTACAACGAGCAATTACAGGGAGATTAAGTCCCTAACTAAAGTGGTTAAAGGAAAGTTGGGAGTTCAGGTGTGCATGGGGTTTGTAGGTGTTCAGGGGACCCCAATAAGCACTCCAAGGAACCCCAGGGTCCTACAGAACCCTGTTTTAGAGCCCCTGCTTTTGGGTGACAGAGGGGATTCCAAGGGAGGGCAAGCATAGCAGGGGACGGCAGCAAAAAAAAAAAAAGATTTGTTAATGAATTCACAATAATGGAATCTTCAAGAAACGTATTTTTGCATGCCGATTCCAAATATGTAATTTAATTTTATGTAAAACAAGACCTTGTGCACTTATATGTTATTTAACTTTTTTCGAAGAGCTTTCAATAAATTTTTCAGCAGGAAACTTGCTAGGATGCATGCCATTGGCTGGTCTTCACACCAAACTATGCAATAAGGGCAAAATTATTATCCCACCTATCGTAGAAGTTGAGTTACAGGGTTTTGAATTTGCCACTTCACAAACGGGAAGAAACTGACGATTTCAAAATCCTATAACTCGCCTTCTTTGACAGGCAGGATGAAAATTTTACCCTTATTGCATAGCTTGATCTCAAGAGAAACCATTGGCGTGCAATCTAACAAGTTCCCTGCAGTAGAATTTCTTTCAAACTCTCGGCAAAAGTTACCTAACATATTGCATAAGTGCATAAGGACTTGTACATAAAATTATATTACATATTTGGAATCAGCACACAAAAATACATGTTGTGACTTCATGGTTCTTGTGACTTCATGGTTGTGACTTCATTAATAAAAATTTATTTCTAAGACCCTCTTCCCCCCTTAATTGGAGGGATACAGGAGAGGTCTTTAGGTACTGCAACAGCAGCAGTTGAATGGCTTTGTGGGCCATGTAATGGTTAGGCTGCAGTCTCTGTGGCACAGTTTGTGTACGAAGCTTGCGCTGTGGATTAATATTGATCCTTTTGGTTTCAGGCCCCCGTCCACTATTTGCTGGGCACCCTGCTGGTCAACTTCCAGCTCCTCTGGCAGCCCGCCCAGGAGATCCTTGCCAGCCATGCCACCACCGACGGGGCCTTCTGGAGCACCCTCGTGGAGCACCTGACATCTGTGTACGACAAGATAGGTCGGTCTCCTTCTCAGGCAGCACATAGCTTCTCAATCGAGCTGTTAGAGTCGCGAGAGCAACATTACGCCAGCCATGTCGGCTCGTTGCATCATCGCACTTCAGCTGTATGGTGTGGCCCACGAATGACCTTGAGCTACCGTTGCCTAGCAACGCCGCAGCCGCGCTCCACCAGATGGCGCCGCCGTCAACACCGCTGCCGTTGGCGCTCGCTCCACCAGATGGCGCCACCGTCAATGCTGCTGGCTCCAGCAGATGTGGACCGCTGGGGTAGAGGGAGAGGAGGTGTCGCCTCGCGGGGGCTATATGTACATATGCGCTTCGCCTCAGTGGCAACAATGAATGAACGAAGCAAGGAAGAGACAATGCGCTCAATTGCTTTCGCAATTCAACTAGGGTTAACCAGAGCTAAACCACAGCCGTTTTCTAGGCACGTGGTAGAGGCACTCATGTGAACACAGTAAAATCTCATTAAGTTGACACCAATTAATTCGAAAATCCGGTTAATTTAAACTGCTAGCGCAGTCCTGTGCAAGGCCCATGTAAGTCAATGGCGTCAGACACTCCTTAATTCGGATGCAATGGCTCTCACACCGATTTTTCTGAACGGGCTCCCAAAAGGAGGTCATGTTCAGATGTGGCCGGCTTGGCAAGCAGTGGTCAAAGCAGCTTTACTTAAGGGGGGACGCGACCTTTGAAAACCGAAAAATCGCGAAAAAGTCGATTTTTGGAAAAGTATATATTCCGGTTGTATATGCTATAAACTACCTTTTCTGTAATTATCAACGTCTAATTCGCCGTGGAAATATTTAAAATTAGATATACAACAAGCCACGGCAGCCCCAGAGCCACGAGCAAGCGCCGAAAATGCCCCAACTACGCGCGCGCGCCATTCCTCGCCCGCTCAACCGAGCGCCGCCATTTTGGTCTTGTTTTGTTCGTGAATTCTTGCGCTTTTCTTTGCTGCCGGCGGCAGCGTGCTCGAGGCGTGGCTAGCTTTTGATTGGGGGCCTCGCAGCTGCTTTCGAGTTTCCCGCGTCTGAAATCCGAGGCTACGATTGGACCAAGCGCGCGCTCCTCGAGAACGAGGGGGAAAGGGCGGCTGCTATTGGCTGCTGCGCGCGCTGACGCGATGGTCTCCGCCGGCTGCCCCCCGCGCGTCGTCTGCTCCTGGCTCCTGCTTCTTGCTCTTTGTGCGGTGCGTTCGCCTTTCGCCATTTTTGCGATGGCCGTCCTTACAGTCTGTCGCCGCGCCCTTTGAACAGTGTCGTGTAGCTTGTTGATCGTTGCGTGGTCGGCCACGATGCCTACGACGAAATCCAAGACGCGACACGCGTTCGGTGCCCGTAAGCGTTCCATGAGGTCCATCCGCATGGCGAAGCGCGCTGCCGACGACTGCATCGATGCTTCCAACGTGCTAGGACCTGCTGCAACGGTGCAAGACGAATGCGTCGCCGCATCCAGCAACGTACTACCACCTGCTTCATCGGCACAAGAATCCGCGGTTTCAAGTGCGCCTGGTGATCCGAGCCCATCAACATCAGCGATCGCGGCCTTCAGCCCCGGTCCCGCATCTCCTCCCAAGGGCGAGAACGCGTCGTCCACCGTTCGCTTGAGAACACATTTCTTTACGCCCGAGGAAATAGAGGCGGCGGAGGCACAATGTGCTGCCGTTCAGGAGGAACTTGGCGCCATGCCAGCCACACACAGAAAATTCCAAGCCATGACGCCCGATCCCGGACCCACCAGCTGCAGCGCTACAACTGAAGCAACTGAAGGTGGGAAATTTTGCCTTGTGCAAATGGATGTGCTAGGCGACCTGCTCTCCAGCTTCTTGTGCCAGCATTGCCTTGCAAGTGGGCTGAAAATTCAAGAAGGCACTAAACTTGGACTGGCAACAAAACTTGAGGTGATGTGCCCACGTTGTGGGGTTGTTGCGAGTAAGTGGAATTCTGCGCGCCAGAACGAAGGACAGGCTTTTGACGTCAATATTCGAGCAGTTATGGCGATGAAACAAATAGGGAAGGGCCAAACAGCTCTCAATGACTTCTGGGCAGCAATGAACGTGTCGCACCGAGGTCTACACCATCGCACATTTCAGAAGCACTTGAAGAAGACCTTCAGGGACCCAGAGGCTAAGTGCATGGAAAAGTTCTACGCCGAATCGGCTACTGCGGTAAAAGAAGCCTACAAGCAGATGGACCCAGGCTTTTCCAGGGACATTACTGTGATTTACGATGGCACGTGGCACAAGCGGGGTCACACGTCCCACATTGGAGTTGGGGCGATCATCGAATACCACACGGGCCTTATCTTGGACGCTGTAGTCCTATCGAACCAGTGCCTTGGTTGTCAGATAGGACCAAAACCTGGGGACTCGGACTACTTAAGCTGGCATGAGAATCATGTGTGCCAAAAAAACACCGATGCAAAATCCGGGAGGATGGAGGTGGAGGCAGCCCTGATTCTCTTTGCACGTTCTGTCCGCAAACACAACCTTCGTTATGTGACACTTGTGTCTGACGGTGACAGTGCCACTTTCTCTGCCCTTGTACAAGAGAACGTTTATGGCCTTGTTCCCATTGTGAAAGAAGAGTGCCTGAACCACGTTCAGAAAAGGATGGGGACTGCACTACGCAATCTTGTGCAGAAAAGTGAGAAGCCATTAGGAGGCAAGGGCAGGCTTACAAAGGCCCTCATTGACAAATTAACAGGATACTATGGCTGGGCCCTCAGGAACAACTCTAATGATGTGGCTGCCATGCAGCGTGCGGTGATGGCATCATACCACCACGTCACTTCAACTGAAGCAGCGCCTCATCACGAACTTTGCCCTGAGGGTGCCGACTCATGGTGCCGGCATAAGGCTGCTGCAGCAAAAGGAGTAGCCCAGCCGAAACATACATACAATCTTCCAGGCTACGTTGCTGAGGCTATGCTGCCTATATATGAGCGCCTCTCGCAGGATTCGCTGCTCCGACGTTGCCTGGGAGCGAAGACCCAAAACGCGTCGGAGTCGTTTCACTCAGTCTTGTGGTCCCTTATGCCGAAGGAGCAACACGCATCTTTAATTGCTGTGGAGACAGTGCTGCATGAAGCAGTACTAAGGTATAATGCTGGATGCTGCAGGGCCACAAAAGAAATCTCTATGTCAGTGGGGCTCACACCTGGCCACCTAGCCATCCAGCGAGCGGCGGAGAAAGATGCGCTGCGCATGGGCAAGGCTGAGAAACAGAAAGAAGTAAAAACTCAGAGGCGGCAAAAAAAGAAAGAGCACAGAGACAGCTCCAGCTATGCAGCAGGATTGTTCTAGCCTTATAAGTGTCTCACATTTCGAGCCCATTTTCTTTGCATTATTTATTTCTCCCCTTGTATGACGGGCTCATTCGAGCATATCTCAGAAACCACTCATCAGGCTTCCTTGATGTTTAATTAGTGCATGTCTAAGTAATTAAATTCAGTGCTGTGCTAAAATTTTTCACCAAATAAATTTAGAAGGGCCTTGTTGTTGCCTAAGGTGCCTATCCAGGAATTATCATTATTAATTTCACATTGCAAACACGTTCTGCAAATTCTCCTGGCATGTCCCAAAGAACCTATATAAACCACCTCAATATACTCCTGTAACTTAAGAACCAGTGGGCAAAACTCTACGAAACTTGGCAATTCTTCAGATGTCCATGCTGTGGGCCTACCCTGAAAATTTCATCAAGATATCTCAAGAAACAAAAAAGTTTATGTACTGTCAACCTTCTAAGGCCATTTTCGCAGAATCAGTTTTTTGCCTGGCGTGGCTGCTAGGGAAAGCCATATCTTGGGAACCACTTATCAGAATTTCATGGGGTTTCTTTTGCACCATACCTGAATAAATTTCTGAGGGCAAGACAAGCCCGTTTTTTTAAGATATGGTCTCTGGAATTTGTAATAAACAATTAAAATTTGGTTAATGAAGGTCCAATAAGTAACACTAAATTCAGGGCAGCGCAAAAATTTCTTAGCAAAGATATTTAGAAAAACGGCCTTGTCTTGCCCTGGGGTACCTATCCAGGAATGACTATGCTGAATTTCAAAGTGCCAGCACATTTTGCAAAGTCTCCAGGCATGTCCCAAGGAACCCATGTAAACAACCTTGATATACTTCTATAACTTGAGAACCAGTGGGCACAGCTTCATGAAACTTGGTAGTTCTTCAAATGTTTGTGCTACAAGCTCACCCTGAAAATTTCATCCAGATATCTCAAGAAATAAAAAAGTTGATGCTCAAGGGTAGCCTCCCCCCTTAAACATTCATTGTATGCTGCGGAGTAGTCTTCAGACCTCTGACGTGCATGCTTTGGTAGGCATGACGAAAATTGGATGACCCTGTCTCCGATAATAGGACAGCAGCTTGGGCATGTTGATAACTCATTTGTGATGGAACAGCGTAGAACACCACAGCGTTTGTCCCTTGTCCCGGTGTTTTTTGCTGATCCGATTAATAGCCGGACCACTTAGTTTCAGTTTTGCTTTTCCGACACTCCTGACAGTTCACACGTAATAAAGCAATAGTCATTGTCGCTTTGCTCTCATCTCTAAAGCAGGCGACCATTGTCCAGTCTTTCACCAAAGAAATTTGCCGTGGTGCAAGCATTTTATATCAGTTTTTTGTGGGGATAATTCGATAGTGTGTACCTAGGATAATTCATACATTTCTTTTCTGGTGCCCTGAAGTTTGAATCGACGAGCTTTTACTGTAATACTAATTTTATAGTGGGAGAGCTTCTGTGTTTTCCCTGGAACCTTGCACAGAGCCTTGATGCCATATGCTACGCTCTGAGTAGAAAGTTTTGCAGTGTTTGGTAAACTTGCCAGAGAAAGACGTCCTGCTCTAACTCAAATCATGGGAGTATATAATCTTGACCAGGACGTCTAATCCATACAATGCGTGGATTGTAACACCTGAAGTAGGGAGGAGGGTAGCTGAAGTAGTAACGCAACCAACTTAGTGGGCTGATGAAATAAGAGCATTCTTAGGCATGGACTGGATGAAGTTGATGCAGATTGGGAGCTGTTGAGAGTCTTGGGAAAGGCCTTGGTTCAGTATCACTGCCATAACGATGCTTGCACCATTGTAAAATGCACGCTGTTTCCGTTCCGTAGTGAAGCTTGCATTTCTCATCGTGTTTTCTGTTTGTAACTCCATGCTTGGCAAACTTTGTGTACACTGTGCATAGCATAAATCTTGGCCTGCAGTTGCCTTCATAGGAGCCTTTATTGTTTGTAGAAACCGCGCTACCCGTGGCTTCTGAAGAGCAGAACGATGTGGACGGCTTGGCTGGTGAGGGGCTTGCTGGCGTCTTTGACGAAGCGCTCGAGGCTTCCACGAAGCTGGATGACAAGCCTGACTACGTCAACCACCGCCACCTGGTGTGGAACGCTGCTGAACAATTCGCTGGGGTTGCCGAACGGCGCAGCCGGGATGTCGTGGCCTTCTTCTACCGTTTTCTCGAGTGAGTCCCCGCTTGCTTGCCAACTCTGACAGGGGTGTGCGTTTTACACTTTGGCTATTCATTGTAGTAACACTTGTGCCTTTGCTCCAGATCAGTGGCTATCTGCTATGAATACAGTAGTGACCGATTGTTTGGACTTAGATATTTCGGACTTGCAGGGCATTTCGGACTTTGTTGGGGAACTGTCATGCTCCTCTTGGGAGCTTGTACTATCGTGCTCAGTGTGAGCTGCAATGCGCAAGATGTGGTATGAGCTCAGTTCTCGAAACAGTGCGAGCCTGGCAGTGATAAAAATTAGTGCATTTAGCTGTTGATGCAAGAAAAAAAGTACTCTGAATGTTTGTGCAGATTGCATGGCCTGTGTGAAAGATCGTTGATTTTCTATAAATCGAGAACCTCAGTTGGGTCACTCCAGATGTGTTGCGACTGATATTGAATAGTACATATTCAAGAGATATTTTTAGGACTCTGTAGAGCCTGAAAGTTTGCTTTTTAGACTAATTAAGTCGCAAGTGAGCATTGCTGCGGTTGATAAGTGTGAAGATCGGCAATCAGCAGAAGAGTCGGCTTGGATAGGCGTGGAAGTTTCTGCGTTTCATTATGCCATTCGGGGTTACAGCCCCATGCACCAAGGTCTTAATAGTGACAGCAGAGCAAGATAAGCATGTGATTACGCTGATAACATGACAGCGGGAGCGTCAGTTACGGCTCTGATGCCCCTTCCACCACTCTGATGGTGCGTAGGATATTGCATACGGCTCTTGACACTGCAGCCACCGCTCTAGTGATGTGTAGGATATTGCCTTGTGCCCTGCAGTTTGCCTTGGCACCAGTGGAATTATCATGGATCTTCTCCACTTACATGATTTAGAAATAGTGTTGTAGAGCACTGTCGAAAAGTCAAAAGATTATTTATTATACACTTCGTTGTAGTGTGTGGGATCGTAATCAAAGTTCACTTAAGTGTTTATCTAACGTGAGGTCAGTTCACTTAAGGGGGGACACTGGTCTTGAAAAGAAAATTTTATTAATTTAGTCATAGTTATTAAATTTTCAGGGCACATGTATTTTTGTGCGCTGATTCTAGGTATGTCATTTAATTTCATGTAAAACAATTCCTTGAGCACTTATGCACATTTTATGCAACTATTTTGCGGAGAGTTTTGAAGAAAATTTGCTGCAGGAAACTCGCTGAAATGCATGCTATTGGGTTCTCTTGACACCAAGGAATACAATAAGGGTAAAATTATCATCCTGGCTCTCACAGAACTCGACTAATAGGGTACTGAAGCTGCCACTTCAGAAACAGGAATACACACTTTCCTTCTCATTTCTGAAGCGACAACTTCAAAACTCTATAACTTAAGTTCTATGATAGGCAGGAAGACATTTTCACCCTTATTGCATTCCTTGGTGTCAAGAGAACATAATGGCATACATTTCAGTGAGTTTCCCACATCAAATTTTCTTCAAAACTCTCCGCAAAATACTAGCATAAAAAGTGCATAAGTGGTCAAGGAATTGTTTTACATGAAATTAAATGACATATTTAGAATCAGCACACAAAAATACATATTCCCTGAAGATTTCATAACTGTGACTTAATTAATAAAAAAATTTTTTTCAAGACCAGTGTCCCCCCTTAAGGGGGGACACCCCTCTTAGAACTATTTTCTTTATTTATGGACAGATTTGCACCAAATTTTCACTGTTTGTACATTTTCATGTGCTGATTCTAAAACTGCAAACGGTTTGCTCCTGCAGCAGTAAGTTTTATATTTATCATGGAATGTATCTCTTTTGTTTGGAGAAAACTTGGTTAATTAACGTAAGGCTGTGTGATGAACATTACTATTTATAAATGATCTAGAGTCACCAAGGAGTGCAATAAGGCATAAAAGTGCATTCTAGGACGACTTAGACGAAAGTTACAGCCAGTCAAACATGACAGAGAAAAAGCTCATTTTGATGACTGAGACAAAAGATTTATTTTCAAAATTTTCCCAAGGAAGCAGTGGTTTAAACTTAGCTTTATTGCACAACCTGTGCATTTATCTTTCTAGTACAAAAAGAATTATACTAATAGCTGATATAGAACTGGAGATATCGCTCCTCCAAAATTCTGAATGTGCCAAAATTGCAGTTTTGAGAAATCGGAGAAAAATGTTTTTGGCATATTTTTGTGGCACCAAGGGTAACTAGAAATCACTGAAGTGAGTTTTGGCTCGTTTCTGATGTGGAAGAACCATTTCCCGTTGACGTAATTGCACTTGCAACATGGAAACTGCCGGCGAACAGATGGCATAGGCTGGAGGCTGGAACCCGAGATGAGTGCCTTTGCACTGCGACCTCCCCCAAGTTGAGGCGCGCGATTCTACCGGCGCTGTGATCGCAGTCAGCCCCTAACGAACGATACGCGCTGTTTGCTCATCTTGCCCCTAAAAACATTGAAGCAAGTTTATTTCGTCAAGATTTCCGATTCCGCGCTTTGCGGACACCGTTTCGCGGCTGGCACCGCGCCACCAGCTTTACCGGAAAGCTCGATCTGTCGCGCCGTTGCTGGCTGTCAACGGAAGCTGCTTCGGTATCGCTTCTTCATCTGCATAGTCACGATTACGCTGTCTGCAGGCGGCAGGAATCGTCCTGATCACTCCTCGCCGTCGCGCTAAGCACCGCCGCCGACGGCGTTATCAGCGTCGGCACTCTATTGCTGATTGTTAGATAAGGGGAGTCAGCACTCTATCGCTGATTGTTAGATAAAGGGATACGCTGATGCAGCGTACGGAACGCGCTTCGGATCTCTACCTTTCGCTCCCTCGGGATGCGTGCTCAATCCTCGCTGTCACGCTAAGCACCGCTGGTTACGGCGTTGTTGCGCCGTCGCGGAGCGTCGTTGCTGAATGTAGACACCAGGATGCAACGATACAGCGTTCCCAGCGTGCTTCGGACCTCTACCTTTCGTTCCCTTTTAGTATTTTTAGCCTAAGGTTTGCGTAAATTGAAATATTTCGCACTTAGTGCCCGACGAACCTCACTTCGCCGTGACAGTGGGACTGCCCGACCCACTCAAAATGGCGCCGGGCTGCAAGCCGTCAACGCCGTCAACCAACCAAAAGTCGCCATTTTGGTCATGTGATTTCAAGAACCAATAGCAGTGCGCGATTTGCCCAAGTTTGTCTGTTTGTTTACTGCTACTAGGGCTTGCTCATGGTTGCGAAACGGAATATGAGAATAGCCTGAATCGAGACCTTTCAAAGGAAACCAAAATGGCGCCGGCGGAGCGCGTATTTCTCGAACTGCAGGCAGTCAAAGTTTGGTGCGATTAGACCTCAATTTAAAGGGCCGCGCACGCTGTTTCACGTCTTTGGAATGCTATAACGCGTAAATTAGGCGGTATTTTTCAACGAAAATTCGTGGATAGCTGCGCAATGACGTCGGGATCGCAAAAATGGAAAGGTCGAAAATACGATTTTTTGACCAATTTTCGGCCGCAAAGAGCCGTGTCCCCCCTTAATGGGTCGTATATACTGGCAAACTCTGCCACCCTGCTGAGTCGACCGTGGTGGAAACTTCCTTCCAGAAAGGAGGTGTGGCCCAACATGCAGATGGCTCCTCACCACGATATACGAAGAGCGGATGCTGCTCTCCCTGCCGACCCTGCTGATGAAGCAAAGCCGAAGCTGGAAGAGGCCAGCGTCATCATCATTGAAGAGCCGCAACAGGACGAGGCGGAAGGTGGCGAAAATGAAGACGGGGAGAATGAGCCGCGCGACGAGGGCCAACACGTGCCGCTTCGGACGAGGCTGAAACTTGTCAGGTACTGATTGCAATCTGCGCCTCTAGTGACATCACTTTTTTGGTCGCTTGAAACTCTAGGCTGTCATATTAAAAAACAATGTTTTTTCTTCTGTTCTGCGTATTCCAGGAGTCTCTGTGATCATCTCAGGCTGCTGTCGAAGTTTTCCAACCCCAGGGCGGTCTCCAAGCACGAGAAGCTGTACGAGACGTACCTTGACGTAAGGCTTTTCCCGTTTGTCTGCATGACCGGAGATTTATCACATTTGCTCGCATGTCAAATGCAATTTACGCTGTGGTCAATTAAAATTTTAAAAAATTTTGATGTCTTCTACAGGCAGTGCATTTATTATGCGAGGAAGTTCATTATGGGATTAATGTACCTCCTGAAAAAAAAAAAGGGTGGGGGGGGGGGGGGGGGGCGGGAGTGGGGGGGCCGGAAGGAAAGAAAAATGGTTTTAATGGAGGAGGCCAGTCCTGTGATGCTCTTTTGCCTGAACGAGAATGTATTGGGTAATAATCTGAAAAGCAGATCATTTGGGAGGAGAAATGAAGATATAAATAATTACAGTTAAACCTGGATATAACGAAATTGAAAAAAGTACGAGATTTTTCGTTACATGCAGTTTTTGCAAGAAGACCCGAAAGGGCAATGCGGAACGGAAACCAAAATAAGAAATAAATGTAGGTGAAATCACCTTGAAAATTTTGACAGGAAACCCCACTATTCGATGCCTGATAGCGTGACTGCCTCGGCAGCCGCAGCCACCTCCGCCGCGGCTTGCGTACTCGCAAACGTGGGGCACCGAAAGCGGAAACAACAGTGATGCGCTGACGGACTCATTGTCTTTTGCGGTTGCTCGTTGCGATCGTTGACACTCCTCTCATGTCAATCCGTGCTTTTCTTCTCAGCCAAATTTCATAACTCAGCACAAGCTAACAGACAGTCGGCCTAGCAAGTTCGTTACATCAAGGCCAACCGCCGCGAGGCGTTCCTTACATGGAAGTCTCAAATACACGTGCCTCAATGGGGGTGGCGTTGGGGAATTGAAAAACTTCGTTATATCGAGGAATTCACTATATGGAGGTTCGTTAAATCCAGGTTTAACTGTAAAATAATAATCTCGTGATATGATGATAACAAGCCATGAGAGCACAATAAGGCACCTTCCTGTTTGGGTTGACCTTCGTGGCATGGGCCTGGGCCACTGAAAACTGCAGCGACTGGGATTGTTTAGCAGGACATTGTATTTGGCTGGCCCGTTCCTTTACCCCCTTTCCATTTTCTTGTGCCTGTCTTCATGTTACTGAACGGAACAATAATTGGGGCTCGGAAGTCTTGCTGTCCCATCATTGATACACTCCTGCCCCTCTTTCGACAGCTGCTGACTTTCAGAGACGCGGAGGTCCAGAAACTGGCATTTGCCTGCATCCTAAGCTATGGCCAGAAGTTCCTGACACCTTACAGGTAAAGCCAATGTTGAAGTACTTCTTTCTTCTTCCAGAGTGATGGAATCCTCCAGTTAGCAGCAGATGAAATGAAATCTGATCTGTGCTGCACCTCATTGCTTTTCTGCGCAAGCGCGGGCTTTTGCGTCTTTGTACGCATATGCATGCCTGAATGGGACGTGAGGTTCTAAGGCTGGCGGGTGTGCCAACCCTTCCAGTCCTTGTACTGAGCTTTTGAATAGATAAATGCGATAATCGCTGCATGCTTCCTTTGAGCACAAGCAGTGCGCTGCGTTCGGCCTCAGTTTTGGGCAGATTTGCGAGGAGAGCCATGGCTGGCCCGACTGGCTCCATTGTGCAGACGCTCATTCCACCTAGTGGAGTCAGCTGACACCACGGTCGAAAACCTCGCCCGTACTAGCCCAAATGGCATAGGAGGCATTGTGCTTTACCGCCGTCACATTTTCGTCTGCCATGGACTGTACATTTGCCGGCCGGTGGCACCTACTTTCACGTACACGCTCCAGTGTATGCCTGAGTACTTGCTGAGTACGTGCCCTGCTCAGTCATTTGAGCTCGCAGTACAATTTATCCTCAGGTGCATTTCGAGCGAGCAGGGAAATTTCATTACGTTGAAAGTGCGGTAAATTACTTTGTTATATCAAAGCTAGAAATACATGGTGTTCTGTGTACGGTGAAGTTGGGAAAACCAAAATACTTCATTACATTGAGGTTTAAGTGTTTTTTTTTAAATCACTTACTCGTTCTTTTTCCCTTCGTCCCTGTTGCAGGGAGAACTTTGAAAGGCTCCTGGATGAGGCCAGCTTCCGGTCGGAGGTGGTTCTCTTCAACGTGGACGATGCGGGAGAAGGAGCGGTCCAAGAAGAGCACCGTGCGGAGGTCATCCCAATCCTGATGAGGCAAGGAAGTTTATGGAAGCTGCACCATTGTCGTTGCCCGGGCTCTGAAAATGCAATTCATTACGAAGAGCATGCGTACCGAACCCTTTGCTACTTCCAGCTTTCATTGCGCCGTGTTTTTCAGGTGTGTGTTTTATGCCAGGTGATTAGATTATTCAAGAAAAGGTGCTTGTGACCTGTTTAGCACTTCTTATCTATAGCCCGCCACGGTGGCTCAGTGGTTACAGCGGTCGGCTGCTGGCCCGAAAGACGCGGGTTCGATCTTGGCCGCGGCGGTCAAATTTCGATGGAGGCAAAATTCCAGAGGCCCGTGTACTGTGCGATGTCAGTGCACGTTAAAGAACCCCAGGTGGTCGAAATTTCCAGAGCCCTTCACTACGGCGTCCCTCATAGGCTGAATCGCTTCGGGACGTTAAACCCGAATAATTCCAATCCTCTTATCTATACAGTCGGGAAGAGATTGTGCAAACTTTTGTTAGTATAAAAGCTCAAATCGGCAACAAGTGCCTAGACATTGAATGTGCATAAAAGGGAACAGGTGGACAAAATGACAAATTTTGTGGTTGCCATGGGATTGAGTAGCGGCAGAGAATGCGAAAACATTTTATATGGAATGGGGATGAGTGAAAAGGGCCTTTCGATGTGGCAGCAAATCAGGCGCAATGTTTCTACGATGATAGTGGGACGTATTTCCGTGGTGTCACTGTGGGTGTTCTTGGTTGTGTCCTATGCTCAGGGTGCTGTATGGCAAGATGCACACGCGCTCTGGCTTAGCAACCGGAGGCAAGAGCAGCTTCACCGCACGGCAGGGCACTGTGCTGCGCTTCCTGGCCAGCTGCCGGGAGGCTGAACTCGGCGCATTCGTGGACCTCGAGCTGGCAACCCTGAAGGAGTACCTGTCAGGTAAGGCACGCTGCGTACAGAATCACTGCAATCTTGTTGTGGGGAGGTCGGTGCATATCAGTTCCCAAGGACCTCTGTGACGTTGTGTGCTTTTAATATGTTAGCATTACAGTCCAACTCTGCTACAATGAAGTATTTCCGATTCCCTGTATGCAAACCATACAAGGCAGCTGGAGCGAGGCTCTGCTTCAGTGAAGTTTTTGCTAGTGGGCAGTAGGTTTTTTTTTTGCATATCTCAATTCGCCCACAAAGTTGAATATCTCGTGTGGTTTCACTAGAAAAAGCCATCGAAGTCACTTTGCGCTCTCAATATCGCCGCTGACATTCCAAGAGGAACCGAAATGGATGCGTATACTACATGTGTACATACGCATTAGACGTTACTGGGCTTGCACTGCTTATTTTAGAGGGACTCCCGAAGGGGTGGCATGCTGAGGTAAGGCCTGCCTGGCTAGCTATCAGCCAAATATCCACCTTTGGGCATGCATTGATGACCTGTCATGTGCTGACTGCCTTGTCAGTGACATAAGTCATCTTGTGAAGACTTCCTGCTTGTCCAGCACCAGTGTGTGCTTCCTTCTGTGTGATTTTTCTGTTCTCCCAGCGGATCAGAGTTGCGCTTTTGTCATCTGCTGTTTGCTGTTAGTGCGATGAAGCCTCCTCACGTGTGGTGCTGCATGTAGAGAGGCTCCGTCGCTATCTTGTCGCACCGTGGAAGAGGCCACGGAGACCCTTACCATGGAACAGAACAGAACAGTTTTTGACGCTCCCGATATTGTGTATGTTTAAAATATTAGACAGAACTGCAGCAAGTTTGCTGCACAGTTTTCGCCTCTGAAGTGGATGACTTTTTGCCAGGTTTGGCAGGTTTTTTGCGGCCATTTGGAGATTTGACCTTTGGATAACTTGGATATTCATTTCCAGTCCTTTGAGGTCTGAATTAGTGATTTTTCACTACAGTGAAACCTCGATTATACGCCCCCCAGTCATGCGACGACCCGCATTTTACGACGAATTTGTGCGGTCCCGGCAAAACCCCCATAGTGACAATGCATTAAAAACCTTGGTTATACGACGCAAATTTTAGAAGGACCCCGCTTCATACGACGGCTGGCTCGTACCGTCCGTCAAAACAGGTCGTCAGCAAACGCAGGCGGGGATGTACCGTATTTTCGCGATTCTAAGCACCCCCCCCTATTTTCGGGAAAAAATTTCTGAAAAAAAAAAAAAAAACTTCGCATGCGAATCTAAGCACCCCCGTTTTTGCGCAGAAGAGAGCGTTGCCGAGGCCGCCAAGTGCACTTGCTCTCTTTTTCGTCGAGCCTGTGCAGTCGGAGTCCCGAGGAGGCGCGGCCTGCGCGTTGTTGTTGCGACTGAGAGAAGGATGAAAAGGAAAGTGCACGGGCCCGCCGACTGGCTCGAGCCAAGCCACCAGCGCTGCCAAGTGCAGATAGAGGAGAGTTAAAAGATCAGAGGAAAGATAAAGAGAAAAGATAAGACGCGCGTCCCAGCAACAGATGCGTCCGCAGGAGGGGACGCTAATGAAAAAACAGATAAGCGGGCGAGGCCGCGCTCGCCCAAGCGAGGACAGCGGCGTCCACGGCGCTTTTTGTAATGGAAGTAATGGATGCCATGTGCCCCGACGATAAAACTTCCGAAGAGGAAGTGGACAATGATGCAGAGGTTTGCGCTCCCATTCCTAGTTACGCGGACGTGTTGCAGAGTGTCGACAACATCCGGCGCTTTGCTTGTGCGCGCGACGATGTTGGCGACCTACTGCCGGACGTGGCGGCCCTTGAAAGCAAGTTGATGCGCCGAGGTTGGGCAAAAGTGAAAAAAAAAAATTAGCGATTTTTTTTAAACAGTAATAAAGATTTTTTTGCAAATCTGTTTCAAACAAATGCTGGGTTTTGTCTTTTTTAATCTGATTGGTGTACTTGCCGCGGGCTTGAAGCCGGTCAACAGTTTTCGGCGCAAGGCCGAGCGCCACTGGCCGCATTCTTTGATTTTCGATTATACGACACCCGGATTATACGATGGTTTCGCGAGGTCCCCTGAACATCGTATAATCGAGGTTCCACTGTACCTTGCCTGCTCACTAAACTTCCTGATTGCTTGCTTTCAGGTGACATCATGGAAATGGTGAGCAAGATAAGAAGTAACCTGGACCTGTCCAAAGTGGTGCCGATTCGTCGACTGCACGGGTGAGAAACCTGTAGAATATTTCGCTCAATTTTGCTTTTCTGGTTGTGGGTCGGGTATACCGCTCTGAGATTCCTGAATAATTTGCACAACTCTTCCCACAGTTCTTGTTCATTTTAAAAGCCTTCTGTGAAACCGGGTGTTTGCGAACTTCGCCCTGTTGGGCAACGATGATAGAACCTCTTTGATACGTTCCTGGTACTTACTCTCGAAATACAGACAGTGTAAATCTTCCCATGGAGTTTGACTACTTTTCTTTTGGTGAATGCTTTCTCGGATAACATGATTTTCTGGCTACTGCGTTAAAAATTTGGACGGATTCTTGTGTAGTACGTTTAGCGGCCAACTTCACATGTGCAAATGTACGAGCGGGCCGAACTTGGGGGCCACAAGCTGGGATGCAGCGGCAGTCGCCTGCCGTGGTGGCTTCTCTGCAATGCACTGTCATCGCTAGGCCCCAATCACTATCACCTGTCACTGCATGGTCCTTAACAAGTTGATAGCGCCGGTGTTCCATTATAGCCAGGGTTTCTTTCTAGCCTGTGTTTAGCAAATGGAGAGGGGGGGGGGGGAACTCCCCCTAAGCGCCGAAAAAAAATCTTCGAAAACAATCTGACAACAATGAGCAGTGGTCCCGGTTACTTTCGCCATTGCTGTAGACCATACAGTTTCTTACTATTACCTAAAGGGAAAGCTGCCGCCCCGTCTATGGGAGTTTGCATGGCGACCCCTCGAGACCACTTCAGCCACCATGGGCGCTCAAAGCATCATGGGGCGGTGAGCTACTTGTTGCGGAACTGCAACTTTTGGCCAAAAAATAATAGAAAAATAGAGCTGTTTGATAACTACAAACGTCCTAACATTCAATATCTTGTCTAATGATTGCAACAAACGAGCAGAAAAGCATTTAAGTTCAAAGTTTGCCCAAAATAAGAGACGACTCGCTCTCCTATTGGCCAAGTAGTGAACACTATAACAACTAATATTTCGTAATTAACAGGCGCACTTTTAAAAGTAATTATGTTTTCAAAAAAGATGTTGTTGCCTAAATACTATAAGAGGTTTTTTAATGGCATTTTGGAAAAGTGAAACCTTTTATTGGCATCGTGTGTCATCGCGGTTTCACTACTATGGGTTTTGCCCACTGCGTTCACGTGAAAGCCGTCTGCGCACACACGAACAGCTTTTTCGGAATGAAACGTCTTAGTAGTGCCACTCCATGTTCCCAAAAAACTAAGACTGTCTCGCAACAAGTAGCTCACCGCCCCATGATGCTTTGGGCGTCCATGGTAGCTGACGTGCAGCGCCGCCAGCTTTCCCTCTGGGTAATAGTAAGAAACTCTATGCTGTGGACGGACTGGACATGTGGCAAAGTTTCTTCTGTGCTAAGGACTATGCGAGCACTTCGAAAAGGGGCTTGTGTCAGGAAAGGGTGATCGACATTTTTATGAAGTGAAAATGTCAGTGAATGCCTTTGTACCTTATTCAGCACTTTCATTTTTCAGAATTTGGCGGTTTGGATCATACGTTTTCCTGAATAATGTGTTTTTCCCTGCTTTCCTTACAAAAACTCTGGAATGAGGTTCTACTTAGTACTGCGACGCCAAGGTGGTGTATGTCAGCCTGTTGTCCGCTGCAGCTTTGAGCAGTGTGTGGTTGCTAGTTCTGCTGCTGTAAGTTTCTGGGTAGGTTCGTTTTGCAGTCGGTGCTTTTCCTCTGTCGCTGTTTGGCATATTGGTTCATCATCATCTGCTTGGTTGCAGCGCAAAAGTCATCCTGTACATGTGTTCACACGAGACTGAGTTTGTTTTTTGGGGAAGACTGCTATCGCACGCATCTCATTTTATGTTGATTGAGATTTTGTGAGGGCACCCACTGGCTTCTTGATGAATTTCGTATTTTTTTTTAAATGGTTGGGCTGCGTTATGTCTGGTTTCAACAGCAGCTAACAGCACCTACCTGTCAGTGTTGTCATTGCCAAGTTTGTTTGTTTGGAGGGAGGGAGTTAGTGAAGTTAGCCCAACACAGGGTCGGCCTGACAAGGGGTTACGCAGGGAAAGTCTCCTCTGCAAGTCTCCGTCTGCTCACTTGTCACCACCAGATGACACCATTACTGTCTGACATGCTGAATCAATGTGCGAATACAATTGAATGCACTAATAGAATCGAATGGCTTGTGCAGCACACTGGGCACGGTGGAGAACATGCTGCGCCACTTGGGGGCGCTGACGCCCGGGCTTCTGCCCACTCTCCTCAAGCTGCTTGTCGCCGTGGCAACCTACGCTGGCGCCGTCCTCTCCCAGAAGGACCAGGTGGTGCGGGCAGTCATTGGCAACACGCGTGTGCTGCGGTCACGGGCGCTCAGCCTCATTTCTCAGGTTGGTGACGTGTGAATGCATGTTTTGGGCTCCCTGAGCTCTGAAATCGATGCGTGCTTCAACATCTACCCTTTTTTTTTTGCCCACATCATTTTTGCACTTAGTCATACTGTTATTACTTACAGCAGACTGTTTCTCTAGACAGCCAGTCGGCAGTGATTTCATTTGTACAGTTTTTGGAGGTCATGCATCCGCATAAGCTTTTTTTTTTTCATATGCATTAGGCACGAAAAGATGGTAGGGTTCTTCAGCACCTTCCGAAAGCCGTTGCAAGTTTTTCACTATGTGAACTTTGCGCACATAGAGATTTGTATTGGTTGACAGGTTATTTTCTGGAATTTGATTACAAAGAACAAGCCGCTGTGAAAGATTGGCTCCATCCGCTGATCTGTGTTGCCCCGCAGATGATGATTGTTGCACCCCTGAAGCCGCCCTTCGTCGGATGGGCCTTCGGCCTGTCCGCACGATAAAGAGCCGTAACGATATACTGAGCGTATCATGTGCTGTCGGTGAATCTTGGTGCCCGGACCGTGAGCTCTACGCTGGGCGCTGTAAACTCCGACACACACTGCACTCGGCTGCGGCGTCTTCAATGCATTCGGTGCCCGACTTGCCTCGAGACTTGGCAGGTTCGGTTCAGAGATGCGGCAGCGACAGCCCGGAAGAATGGGCACCTGCAAACCATGGGCTCTTTGATGGTACTCTTTAGTAATCTGATGCGGGGCAAGCACAATGGATGCGGTGGAAAGCCAGAAACCAACGAACAGCCTTTTCTTTGTGGAACTTGGTGAAACTGATAAAGCACCTGTCATATCTAGATCTGAGATGTTCGATGTCTGATAAAACTTAAGAGCGGAGTGGAAGCTAGGTGTCCCTTATAGGAGGTCCTCCAATCAATTGCGCCAACTGATTATAATGGTGTGTTGCAGTCAGCCTTTTGCACCTGCCATGCTGGCTAGCAGATGCATGCTAACAGATACAAGACGGTTGACCATAACGTCATAGCCAGAGATCTTTGAGCTTACGAGTTGCATTAAACTACCCGCATTTACTGTGTGTTGAAACCTAGTGGCCTGAGTTGGGGCCAAAACTCGGAGGTTGTAACTGACTGCCACGCCACCTTCGGCATTCAGAGAACTGCTCGGTGCTGCTTAAAATACATGCCCCTGATAACTGACAGCCCAGCTCATAGGTGGTGCGACAGTCTGTTGACTTCGACGAAATGACCTCTTGTATTACGTTTCAAAGTGGGATGATCCCAACTGGTATGATCAGAGAGCTCTGGCATGACAATAGGTCGACACCTTTGATTGTAAGGGCTCCTTTGAGGGACATGTGTTGTGCTATTCTCGAGTTGTATCCTGCTGTAGTTGAAAACTGGTGTAACTGATGGTCATTTTGAGTAGCAGAGTGGAGTACAAGGGAATGAAAGCATCGCAGGGGACGGCAGAGAGTTAGGTGAGTGGATGAGATTAGGAAGTTTGCAGGGGTATGCTGGCCGCAGCTGTCACAAGAGAAGGTTAATTGGAGGATTATGGATGAGGCCTTTGGCCTGCAGTTGGTGTAGTTAGGCTGATGATGGTGATAATGGCAGAGGTGATAGTGAACGGTGATGTGACGTATGGTATTAAGCGGGGATGCCGCTATTAGAACTATTTTCTTTGGTTATACATGAAATGTAACTTTTTGTGTAGTTTCTGAAGCAACATTTATATATAGGCTAGTTTTTTAACGTAGTGAGGTGAGTTTCTGGGGTTTTAGTCGTGGAGAAGAAGCCGCTGTGATAAGTTTGCCCCATCCACCGGTCTGTGTTACCCCGCAGATGATGATTGTCGCACCCCTGAAGCCGCCCTTCGTCGGATGGGCCTTTGGCCTGTCCGCACGATAAAGAGCCACGACGATTACTGAGCGAATCATGCGTTGTCGGTGAATCTTGGTGCCCGGACCGTGAGCTCTACGCTGGGCGCTGTAAACTCCGACACACACTGCACTTGGCTGTAGGCGTCTCTAATGCATTCACTGCCCGACCTGCCTCGAGACCAGTTGGCGGGCTCGGCCAAGAGACGCGGCAGCGACAGCTCGGAAAAATGGGCACCTGTGAACCGTGGGCTCTTTGATGGCATTCTTTAGTAATCTGATGCGGGGTACTCACGGCAGATGCGGTGTGCAAAGCCAGAAACTAGGGAGCGGCCTTTCCTTTGGGCGACTTTGTGAAAACTGATAACGCGTTTTTCGTATCTAGATCTGAGATATCTAATGTTGGATACAACTCGAGAATAGAGAGGCAAATGCTGCTCGAAAGGTTGCCCATTCCTGGGACTTTAAAATGTGCCCTGAAAGGAATTTGGAGTGTAACGAAAGGATAAAAGCAAGAACCTCAGCATTATCAGCAATTTGAGCTGATATCTCTATTCTTGGTCAGAAATTGTGGGCACTGCTGCTAAGAGTGGGGGCTCTACAGAGGTTATTAGGCACTTGCGCTAAAAATCAGCATGCTGTCAGAGTTTAGGCTTTCTCTTATACCCGCTGCAACAGTGTGTCACCGCTGTCTTGGTTGCTTCAGTATCATTCCTTCCCTCCTTGTCCTCTCTTCTGCCGCCTTCTTTCAGTTCTTCGAACGGTTTGACACGTACGAGTTCACGTCCTCGGAGATTGATGCTGTGTTCGAGTCGGTGGTGTGGCCTCAGGTGAGCTTTGTTTGTCACAAACGATTGTTGACTGCCTGGCGCTAGCGTCTGTCGTTGTTTTAATGCTGGTCCGCAACTTTTGATTCCCAGTTGCCACACTTGGCCGAGCTGGCTGGGAAGCAAAAGCCCAACGCCGTGCTGAACTTCTTCCTCACCCTGAGCCGAAATCATAGGCAAGTGCCGGTATCTTTGAAACCAGTTTGCAGTGCAATGTTATTTCTCTAATATTTAAAAATATTTGTGCTGCAATTTATACATAAACACACACGCACACACACATTTTTATTTGACTCGACGTTTCGATCGGAAGACCGATCTTGTAGTGAAAGACAAACCACTCTTGAAGAAGATCGGTCTTCTGATCGAAACGTCGAGTCGAATAAAAATGTTTCCTTTAACGAAGCATATACTTCGCTATATACTCCTGTAAGCAGTCAAGTACTTCATGCTCTGGCAACCTATATATTAACCAGTTATTAATTACTACTCAATTAATAATCATACAGATATATTAAACCTTGTGGTTGGCATTTGGACCTTAGTTGCCTATGTACCATAAAACTCAACACAACTTGACAAAACTTCTGTTTGGGCTAGATGGTGCATAGCTCATATTGAAATGAATTTAAGCGCACAAGAACACGCACACAGGAAGAGGAAACACACAGGACAGGCGCTGTCCTGTGTGTTTCCTCCTCTTGTGTGCGTGTTCTTGCGCGCTTAAATTCATTTCAGTATAATCAACACAACTACCGTATTTACTCGAATCTAGGCCGGCCACGATTCTAAGCCGAGACCCGAAAGTTGAAGGCCACAGAAAAAAAAAAAAAACTTACCTCGATTGTAGGCCGGCCGAAAAAACAACTGCGAACAAGAGGTACAGCACGCAAACGACATTTATTGCCAGGAACCCGCTCAGGCTGATCCCGGGCTGGCGTTTGGGCGAGGAGACATATGCAACGCCAGCCCGGGATCAGCCGTCCCGCCCGGCTTGAAGATTTGACGACTGCTCTGCAGCGAGTACAGACTGTTGCGCAAATCAGAGAAAATCGAAAAAAAATTCTCTCGGTTTAACCGCGCGTATGTTCGGGCTCAAATTTCGCACAGAGGTTGCATTTAGTGGTCAGTTTTGTTTTATATTACATTTAGGTGGGGTACTTGCCTGATTCGGGCAGAATTATTTGGAAATCCCCATCGTCTGTGGCGACGGAGAACCAAAATCAAAAGACTTCGCAGCAATGGTACGCGTAGCGCCATCTCGCAGCCATCGGAGAAACGAGCTCCCCTTCTAGCCACCATACCACCGCCCTCCCCGGTGGAGAGCTCGTTTCTCCGATGGCTGCGAGATGGCGCTACGCGTACCATTGCTGCGAAGTCTTTTGATTTTGGTTCTCCGTCGCCACAGACGATGGGGATTTCCAAATAATTCTGCCCGAATCAGGCAAGTACCCCACCTAAATGTAATATAAAACAAAACTGACCACTAAATGCAACCTCTGTGCGAAATTTGAGCCCGAACATACGCGCGGTTAAGCCGAGAGAATTTTTTTTCGATTTTCTCTGATTTGCGCAACATTCTGTATAACTTTCCGCTTGAAGGCGGCACTATAATGGCACCGCCTGTTTGGTGCCATGGTGTTGGTGATAAAAACCACGCACGAAAACTTCACTGCTGCGAATGTGCTCACGCCACCGCACGAGAACAGAACAAGGCCAAAATGGCAGCCAGTGCTCGTGTGCTTTGATCAGTATCGGCTACGGATAGCAACGGCTACGGATAGCAACGGCTACAGTGCTGTCTTTCGTTGGCGTTTTGTGGGGGCGCCACCTGCGTGCTACATTTATTCGTATTTTGCGAATACGAAACCTCGAAACGAAAATCCTCGAATCTAAGCCGACATAAGAGTTCTACATCTTGTTTTTTTTTAAAAAACTATCGGCCTAGATTCGAATAAATACGGTAATAAATTATTTTGTTGGTTATTGCTTTGGTCTTTAGGGTAATTCAGACTCATGTAAATTGAACAGCTGGCTTATTCTAAGAGTTCTTTGATTCATGTCAGCATTAAGGGTATTAAACTAAAGCTGTTGTTAATTCAAGGTCTGCACGAATTGAACAAATTTTTAGTCCATTTCGAGCTCGAATCACCGGGAAGTTTACTGTAACAGCTAAACAGCTGTTGGTGTAAAATCTACCTTGTCATGTCCTGACGGTACTATCACCCCATGCATGTGTGTACATTGGTGAAACACCAGCTTATGCTGGCAAAACCGAGACATGTCCTGATCTATATTTTGTTGGCTGTCGCTGCTTGCTCTGCCAGGTACTTTGTGCTGTTTGCCAAGTACAAGGCCGACGACCCCAGCATTTCGCCCCTGCCGTGCCTCATATCGCTGTTGAGCAACTCCAACATTTCACCATCCATCCTGAAGCTGCTTCTCTCGATTGTGGACAACATTCTATCGCTCAGCGTGGAGAGCGACGAGGCGGAAGAGGGCAAACGAGCTCCTCCGCTCGTCGTGTCGGACTGCTTCGACATCGAGGCGCGGCGGGCGACTGCCAACTTGCCTGGTCAGTGGTAGCGTTTCTTACAAGCAGAGTCTAAGGAAGCGTCTTGCTTTGTGCAGATGTCTCATAGATGTAATTTGTGGCGTGGTTAGTAGTCAGATAGTCATGGACTTTATTTTTGTTTTGCAGAAAAATGGGATGGTGGTAGTGAATATGGTGCACTGCTGATGCTGCCATACGTGTCCCACGTGTTGCTCAAGTTGAAAGCAGTTGTGGAAGTTGCTGTGAAGACGCAGAAACCGCTGTCACCGGTTGAACTGAACATCTTGTTGAGGTACGTGTCTCATTTCTTCACTTGGCTGTTCTTATATCCTGGTTTCCCCTGATGTAATTCGCCTGGGGATTTTCATGCTTCTGTATTTACTCGAAACTAAGCTGGCCTAGATTGTAAGCCAACCACTGGAAATCATGAGGCTGAAAAACAAAAAGAACCCGCGAGTGCTAGTCGGCAGAAAGCAGATGACCCTGAGTAAGAAAAGTGCACCATCACAGGCTAAAACCGAGCCACTTATGAACCTCTGAAACCAGCCTCTGCTTGCTTTGAATTCAGTGTGGGACACACCTCTTGCTTTTGCGACTTTCCCGGCCTTCGCTTGTATGATCGTCATGGTCCCAGGAGTCGCTGCAGCCCTCTGCGTCTTGGCAAATTGAGCAGCTCCATCTTCTACACCATGGTGGTGGTTTCTGCAGGGTACAGAAAACAAGAGCACATTGTCGCAGCACAGTTGAACAGCTATTCTCTTGCTCTCTCTATTTTTTTTAAAATTCGTTTCATTCGTTGTTTATTTGCAGAATTTCTTTCAAAATACAAAACAGTTGCTGGACCCTTAGCCATTGGCAAGGGTCCAGTGATGACATATGATAGAAATTCTAACACAGCAGAGGAGAAAAGTAACAAAAAAAAAAAAAAATTGACACACACAGCATAGGCAATGCGATAATATTCAGTCAGTTTCATTTAAATATAACAATAGTTTTCAAAAAGGTATTTCTTTAGAGCTGAACTGAGGTTACAGGCTTGTTAAAGTTATTTGTCTCGTCCATGCTGTATTCACACTGTGTCTGAAGATTTGGTGACCGTTCCACTGCTAACACAACTGTCCTCTTAAAATCAGTGATGTAATGACACCGCTGATTTGTTGGAGCCATCACATCGTGACACCAAGCACACTACGCGTACACCCTAACTAGACTGAAAGATATCGTGTACGTGCAAGGCATGCGCCTGATGATAACATGCATGAAGGAGGCCTCTTGCATGCATAATTGCAGCGATGGTATCATAGCGGCATGCTCAAATCTAAGCTGACCCCCCCCGAGTTTTGTGTTCTTCTCAATCCTTTTAGCTCAGGGGTGCCGACGAGTGCCAAGTTTCTTGGCTTCCGTCCCTTCTCACATAACATGCATGCAGAAAAAAAAAAAAGTGCAAACGTATGGTCCCATGGTAGCACAGTGGCTGTGGTGTTATGGTAGCTGATTTCAAAGTCATGCGATTGGATCCTGGCCACGGTTGCAGCATTTTCAGTGTTGGTGCAATGCAAAAAACATCCGTATGCTGTGCGATGTGACGGTTGCACTGCCACCCACCGCATGATTTCAAATGTATCGGTGAAATCCAACCACGGTGTTCCGTGCAAGGAACACGACATGCACAGACAGAAATGGCATTTATTGCTGTCTGCAGCCCTGCCTGCCCCTGAAATTTGCATTGATAGAATAAGAAGTGTGATGTGTCCTTTCTTGCTAGAAAACATGAAGCTTTTATTTTTTCTTTTTTTTTTAGGATAAGTGGACTTCTGACCAACTCGCTCCAGTGTGCGGAGCTGGCCAAGCTCTTTGTTGTTGGATTCCGGAAGCTTCACAGCCAGGCTTATGTGAGTGAACAGGCCTCTCATTTTAAAGTAGCGCAGACGTTGAAACTGCAGCGTTAAATTCTCTTGCGATAATAGATGTGCTGTTGCTAATCATGCTTCAAATGTCATGCTCTCTACAGATTGTTTCTCAAGTTTTTCTGCAGACCTGCTTTGATGGCTTAATGATTGTTGCATTTGGCTGCCAAGTACAAGTTCATGGGTTCAGTAAGGCTGCATTGGGTTAAGCTTGGTATAGTCTGAATACAGGAATGCCTGTGAGCCGAGGTTTCAGTGTGTGATAAATAAACCAAGGTAGAGGCCAAAATTAAACCAGAGTCCAGCATTACAGTGTGTCTTACAGCCGTAGTATTGTTCTGCAAATGGTTGAAGACAGCAAGGAGCGATGGATCTACTCATCAAATAAGACTCATATCTGGGGGGAAAAAATGAGACGTTTCTTCTCATTAGCATATTTCGTGTAGTGAGCCTAATTGGAGACTGCATCTGCGTTACTGTAAAAGAAAGAAAAAAAAAAACTCTCAGTAAGTGTTCTGACATTTCTTCACTTTTAACATTGAGCATTAATTTGTCTCCTACCCCGCAGTATGCATTGCTGTCGTATGTTTTGCATTGGCAATGGCGACAGGTGTTAAAGGTGCACTGAAGAGGAATCTGAACTTGTCTTTTTGCCGCGGGAACTCGATCTACACGTTCCTAGCATTCTTAGAAACTGCCACTTATTGCCCTATGTGGCCAATTTCCCTAATTAAATCGAATTAACGTCCGGCTCCCGCCCTTTTTTTTTAATTCTGCCTCGTACGGTAGGCGGAGTCGACCAACGCGTGGAGTGCCTTTCACCCAGTCCCGTGGCGGCTTGCCACTCTGCCCTCGGCGGAGTAATATGTAGTAGTCCGTAGTAGCAAATAGTCCGCGCGCATTTTTATTTCTGCGGGCTTATTTTGCGGCTATATTATCTGCGAAAGCTAAACAACAAAATAAAGCGAAAGCAAAGCCTCCACGGAGCTGGCTGAAAGGGACTTCACGCGTTGGTCGACTCCGCCCATCGTACGAGGCAGAATTAAAAAAAAAAGGGCGGGAGCCGGACGTTAATTCGATTTAATTAGGTGAATCGGCCATACAGGGCAATAATTTGCAGTTTCTAAGAATGCTAGGAACGTGTAGATCGAGTTCCCGCGGCAAAAAGACAAGTTCAGAATCCTCTTCAGTGCACCTTTAAGGCTTCTTGTGGTTACGCTGGAAGCTACGAAAGCTGAAATTTCACATACAGGTTGCATATAGGTTTTGCCTGGTAGTGAATTACCGTATTTACTCAAATCTAGGCCGGCCACGATTCTAAGCCGAGACCCGAAAGTTGAAGGCCACAGAAAAAAAAAAAACTTACCTCAATTGTAGGCCGGCCGAAAAAATAACTGCGAACAAGAGGTACAGCACGCAAACGACATTTATTGCCAGGAACCCGCTCAGGCTGATCCCGGGCTGGCGTTTGGGCGAGGAGACATATGCAACGGCAGCCCGAGATCAGCTGCCGAAGTCCCGCCCGGCTTGAAGATTTGACGACTGCTCTGCAGCGAGTATAACTTTCCGCTTGAAGGCGGCACTATAATGGCACCGCCTGTTTGGTGCCATGGTGTTGGAGATAAAAACCACGCACGAAAACTTCACTTCTGCGAATGTGCTCACGCCACCGCACGAGAACAGAACAAGGCCAAAATGGCAGCCAGTGCTCATGTGTGCTTTGATCAGTATCGGCTACGGATAGCAACGGCTACGGATAGCAACGGCTACGGATAGCAACGGCTACGGATAGCAACGGCTACAGTGCTGTCTTTCGTTGGCATTTTGTGGGGGCGCCACCTGCGTGCTACATTTATTCGTATTTTACGAATACGAAACCTCGAAACGAAATCCTCGAATCTAAGCCGACATAAGAGTTCTACATCTCGTTTTTTTTAAAAAACTATAGGCCTAGATTCGAATAAATACGATAATTTATGGTGCATACTTGGCGGATTCAAAGGAAACGCATTCTTTGGTTAGCTCTTACAAAGAATGCGCAATTTCACTGCATAAAGGGCGTGGTGCCTCCTATCACCGTGAAAGGCAAGCACCTTGCTCTCCAAGTGACAGAAGCTGCGTCATCTGCACAGTTACTGAATTCTGGGTTACCACTGCGCGTCACAGTTAACAGCATGCACTTTTCCTTTGGTGACGAAATGAGCAGATAGCCCCTGCGGAAACTTTGAGCACAGTTGAAATGGTGGTCAAATCTGGAGTGGTGGTTGTCTGCATTACTAGTGCGACGCACCACACAAACTGTATTGTCATTTATTCATTTATTATTCCTCAAAGGTCCCTTGCGGAATATTACATGGGGGATAGATATGTTCATGACTGTAGATATGTTCATGACTTTCGTCATTCACACTGTCGTTTTCAGGATTCCGACCAGCAAAAGCTCTCAACGGTGCTCAACTTGGCCAAGGTCGCTGACAGCCCGGACAACCTGTTAGGGTATGTCATCAACTCGGGGCACTCTGTTTGAGGGCACCAGGGTACCATGTGTCGTTTGTTTGCTTCTCATCTTCTGCTGCGCATTTCCAGGTACACTGCCGTGCTGTTCTCGAGCCTGACCAACCACCAGTCAAGGCGTCTACTGTGTGACATCTATGCTGTCGTGGCCGAACGGGTTCCCCGCTTTGCGGAGCTGTCGTCGTTTGTCGCCAAGGTTGGCTTCCTTTGTGCGCTTACTCCTTTGTTTTCCACTTCCGTGCAGTTATTGTTCTCAGTTAAAATTGGTTTCTTGGCTCCTGCCTGTGTTCACATTTGTCGGGCAGCAAAAGACGCATCTATTTAAATGTAATTCCACCACCTGTTTGAAACTCAAGGCATCAGTGGTAAAAGGGACTGTGTCGTCAATGGCTGGAAGTGAACGGTGGTATAGTTGGTCCTCGGAGACTCACACGCAGGAAGAAATATGGAGCTCATCGCAGTTTGTGAAAGTGACCGGTGGTGACAACCGCTGTATCAGTTTCTTGGCCTTTTTTTTTGTGTAAAAGCTACGTTTGCAGCAAAAGCAGCCTATCTGTCATTGTAATGCAATAGCCTATCGATACAGGCCGGATTGAATTTGACGCCGATGTCCCTTTAACCTCGTCTCCTTTCTGGTGATTACTTCTATCAGTGATAGCGCTGTCAGAGCTAGCACGCCTCTTCACGCAGGCTAAGTGTGCGCCCTAAAAGTAGTTCGCCATACAACCAAAGCAAACAGGCATATTATTTCGTTGCAACAAGTGCCATGACTGGAAACCTCCTGGACTTCGTTTTACCTCTTGCCACATTTTCGTCCTGTTACCCATTGAGACTTCGAGAAGTAAGATTGACATGGTGGTGTAATTCGCAATTGCTCACACTAAATAAAAATTGTAGCCAGAGGGCCCAGTCACTTGAGTGCCTTGCAGCTTTGACCATGATTTGCAACGCTAGCACTCTTTTTATACCGCTAATTATTTTCGTACATACACTTACCGAGGCTTGGAGAATAATGAACGAACATGACGAAGTAATATGGTTTTGTGGGCACACTGCTTCTGAAGCCTCTGCAGCATTGACTGCTATGTATGAAACAGAGTATAGTTGTCATTTTTAGTCTGGTGCCTTCTAGCTGCATTTACCACATGAGTTCTAGCTAAATACAGTTGGGTTGGGTTTCAAAGGCTGTGCATTACTACATTCGAAGCTCATTACAGCAGATTCACGGGATCCAGAAAGAAAGCATCCGGCTTATCTAGAGTGTACTCGTGCAAAACAGAGAGAGAGGGGGGCAAGAAAATGACTGACTTTTGGGGCACAACTTCACAAATTTTTATTCGTTTTTTTTAAAAGAACTGAGTGATGAAGGACTGCCTTAGTCGTTAAAAAAAAAAAAAAACAGCAACTCTCCATTGCATTTCTAGTATGTATAGTACTCATCAACTACAACAGCTTGGCTTAAAATAAAATGCAGATGCTATGACCCCTGCATAACGAGTTATACAGTGTGCCAAATTTGGTTACGCTTCATGCGTAAATAATGAAAACAGTTTTAATTGCCGCGTTCCCCCTAAAGAGGTTTTTGAAAAGGTGGGACTGTTGGGTACGTCACGCACTGGTGTGGTGTCGTGTCGCACTCCGGTTACGCAGCAATTGAAAGCGGTGCTGACAACTGCAAATAGTCAGCGACGTAATTATGTCTAAACTCTGTTTGTATTCAGTATTGTTATTCCTTAGTTGATAGGAACCGGTCAGACTGCAGGTGAAATGGGCAGCGAGATGTCGTGACAGCTCTAATTCTCACTCCATCACATCTGCTGCTCAGGTGAACTCCTGGAACCCGAGGGCTGCCGAAGAGCCGAACTACCAGATGAGGCTGCAGGGATTCAAGATGGCCGCCCCCCTGGTGGAAGGGCAGAAGGACAGTCCAGACGTTCGGATCGTGCTGGCCGTCATCTGCAATTGCACCTACACCATTCGAGCTGTGAGGGCAATTTGTGCTGTTTGTCTGCCTGCGCCTGCTTGTGGCTTTTCTTTGGAGTGGAACCAGGGTTGGAATGTGGCGTGATGTGTGCACTGTTGGTGCAGGTCGACGACCTTGCCCTGCGAGATGCAGCCTCCCTGGCCCTGGCTCAGATGGGGCCCGTGTTTCGATCCTGGCTGACGGCGGAGAAGGCTGCCTTTGAGAAGTGTGTCACTGGGGCACTGATGGGCGAAATCCGCCAGGGGCTGCGTTGCAAGGCAGAGGTGAGGCCGGCAGTTACTGTTCGACCAGTCATCATTAGCAGTCATTAATCAGGTTGGCATTATGAGAGATGCCGTGTCCCAGGCTTTTTTCTAGTCCTGATGTGGTTGCACTGCTGGTATTGTGTGTGTGACTAAAATTAGCTGGTTTCGTAAAGCTGTCGCAAGTCAGCCTTGCAAGTCCGAAGGCAGGGAGAGATGTTCTTCCTCATTTTGGCTGGTAGCTTCTTTTTTGCAATTCAGGGCAAATTCATAAAGTGTGCAAGCTCTTTGCAGAGTTTACATGATCAGGAGTGTTTACGCTACGGCATAAAAAAAAAAGAAGAAATCTAACGTTTCTATATTGCGGTATGCCGCACAATAGTTTTGGTACACAGCAAAGTACTGACAGTTGCTTTGTGACATTTCACCTTTTGTTCTATGCATCTGCTGTTGTACGGTAACCGAGATTTCTGGTTGTGTGCTCAACAGGCGACTCGCCTGGAGTTTGTCCGCGTCCTCTCACAACTGCTGCGTCACTGTGGCGAGCATCCATCCCTCAGCGGCCTCAGCCAGCTGTGCTGCGAACGGGACGTGGAGCTGGACTTCTGGGAGAACCTCTGCCACATACAGGTGAGTCGTCCTCATTGCTTATTGAAGGGAGAGCTTCACTACGGAACCTCGGGCTTTCTTCGCGGCGCTTGTGGTTTTCATCTTCAAGCAATTTAGAGGTCAAACCACAGTAGAGCCATGGTGTGTCGCTATGGTGCTGCACCAAGGTGGCCCATAAGGTCGTAGGTCAAGGTCATGGGTCAAGGTCAAGTCAAGGTCAAACAAAAAGAAATTGCTCGTGGTTTGTCTTTAGTTAAACGTGGTGTGTAAGCGAAAGCTTCGTTCCCCTGGCTACGAAGGGTGACATGTTGCTGCCTCTGCTTTTCTGCTTCAGATGCATCGGCGTGCTCGGGCCCTGACGCGGCTCGCGACTGCGCTGAGGGCCGGTGAGCTGACCTCACTGGCACCGACGGCCATCTGCGGCGTGATGCTGCCCCTGAGCTCGTGCTACCTGTTCAACAATGCATACACCAAGCACACAGCACTGGTGGACGCGGCCATCGATGTGGTGGGGGCGCTGTGCGGGCGGCTGCCTTGGCGGCACTACGAAGCGTCCCTGTCCCGCTACCTCCTACAGCTGCAGCGGGACTCGGAGCACCACAAGATGGCTGTGCGGTGAGGGCAGAACGCAGTGTAGTTCTTGCAGTTTTGAAGGTGTTCTTATTACGTGACAGTTCTGTAGAAAAGTGAGTGTTGGCGCCATTGTTCTTGTTGTTACCGAAATATCCGAATCGGTCAAAAAAAGTGCCTATTACAAGAGGCTGCCATAGATGGCGTCAACTGCACCAACAACGCATGGGATGTTCAGTGATCAGAGCAACCGCGAGTAAACGCATCAAGCGCTCGGGTCATCGGCCGCCGTCTTCCTCCTCGCACTCATATAAATACACAGCAGATGAGTGTCGCCTCTCAAGCTGTTACGCAGTCAAGCCGTTGCTGTACAGTGCAGTCCACTTATAACGATATCGAAAAATCCGGAAAAAACGATCGTTATAACCGATCATCGCTATATCTGGACTGCCATAAAAATGGCTGCCAAACTTACCTCTGTAGCTCCTGACTCAAGTTTTACACTTGCGCTGAAGAACAGTAATTGCAGAACGTACGATTTGTGAAACAACGCGTTTATTCGTCACGTTTAACAAGCGCCTCAAGCGTTAGGTGCGCTAAAGTAATTTGATATGGGCACTTGCTTGCGTGGCATGGCAGTTGCAGTCATCCAGCTGCTGCGCGTACACTGGCGGCAACCCTTTCGCGTGCATAAAGTCGATCAGTGATTCTATCTTGCACAGCGCACTTTGCGTAGTCATCGGTGTCGAAGGTGGGCCAGTGTCAGTTTCGTCGTCGCTGTCGCTGCTGCCGCCGCACTCTGCCGTAACAACACATTCTCGGTGACCTCCTCGCAGAACGTAGCAGCACTATCTGCACTTAGGAACTCCTCCATGGACGTACCGTATTTTCCGGTGTATAAGACGCACCCTTGTATAAGACGCACCTGCCCTATATGCAAGCTGTCACTGAAAAAGTTCGTATATAAGACGCACCCGTGTATAAGACGCACCCCAGTTTACCCAGTTAGGCTTAATTAAACACGCTTGCGCGACTATCGCGAAATGCACCGTACCTGTGAGCAATTCTTAAGCAACGCTAAGTGATCGAAAAAGGCAACACTCACGCCATACCCGTCCACGTTTTAGCAAAAAAGAAAGAAAAAACGATACAGCTCCCCATATGCCCATAACAACATTTTATTTCTACTTGAAACCTTCGAAGTCTTCATCTTCAGATGCGCTATCAAAAGGCTCACCCATTTCTGGAAGCAACTCGGCTGAAACATGCACTACGTACACGGAGCAAAAAAAGTTGCAAAGGGTGACTAAAAAAGAACGCCGGCTTGTCTTGACAATGGCGAGAAGCGCGATTGCCACCATCTTTTGGCGCTTCTCATTACTTTTGCTTGGAGCCTCCGAAACAGCCGTGCGTTTGTGATCCCGGAAGTCGTCATCCTCGCCGTTTCATGATAAAGATCACCTAGAATGTCGCGCACGGCGGTCCCGGTATTGAAGTATTAACCGCGTTACAACCGCGTTATTGGTAGTGATATTTTTTAGGTGAAAAAAGCTTGAGCATGAACCGGAGTAATCAATCAACTCGCAAAAAAAGATGAAAAATTCGCATATAAGACGCACCCTTGTATAGGACGCACCAGCAAGATTTTCGAAAAAAAGCCGCGTTTTATACACCGGAAAATACGGTACCATTCATTTCGTCGACATTTGCTGCGTGCTCCCAGAGCTCAGTAATGTCCGCAGCTTCCACCGTATCAGTTTCCACGTCAGGGGGGGTTTCGTCCTGGCGCACAAAGCCCGCCTTCTTGAAGCTTGATCTTCAAGTCCGCGGCCTGCTCTGACGTGCCAGAAACACGATCGGTTGCTAAAATTAGCCATTCCAGCACGCGTCGCCGATACAGTGCTTTGAAATAGGCGATCACGCCGGCATCCAACGGCTGCAGGCACTGCGCTTGTTCTGCTCTCGTACAGGCGCGCGAGGGGCGCCCCGCTTCTCTTTTTTTTTTTTCCCCCCTCTCTCTCTCTCTCATCGGCTGCAGGCACTGCGCTTGTTCTCCTCTCTTACAGGGGCGCGAAGGGCGCCCCCGCTTCGGTTTTTTTTCTCCCCCCTCTCTCTTTCCCATCGTCTTCCGTAGCCTAGGCGATGCGGCCGACGCGCGGACGCGCGGAGCAACTCGCGCTATCTTGCGGCGCTTATCTTGCGGCGCTATCTTGCGGCCGCGATCTCCTCCAGCGGCGGCGCGCCCCACGATCACGGAGGCCACGGCTCGCTCTCCGTGGCTTTCGCAATCGGCGCGCACGGAAAAAATGGCGGCAGGCACGGCGAACTCGCGTATCCGAAGTTTTCGCCCGATCTCGGCATCGTTCAAGGGAACTTTGCACCGCGAATGTCACGCTCAGCATGGAAAACGATGTCCAGAAGAAAAAATTCTGATCGTTGTATCCGATATTCGGTCACGGACATATCGTTATACAGTGAAACCTCGTTAAACCGTAGTTGGCCGGAACCCGGAAAAAGTACGTACTAAACGGTAGTACCGCTTAACAGGAGTAGCATAAAATCGCCCACTTACCTACCAAAAAACAAAACCAGAGATCAGTAGTAGTTGAAAGAAGGAAAAAAAACATGCAGCCTTTATTTTGCACTGAAAAAGTCGGCAATCTTCGTTTGACGCCGCGGTGTTCTGGCAGCGACAACAGCAGCCTCAAACTCATTTAGGCCGCGAGCCAGCTTCTCGGCCAGTCCCCTTTTTTCAGCGAACAGCCGCATCACGTTTACAGCGCGCGCAGCCTCTGCCACTGTTGGGCCCAAATCACCCTCACTTTCCACGTCGTCCTCATCAGTCGTCCTCATCACTGTCCGGCGCGCAGGCACTGCGCGCTACCCACTCGAAAGTAGCGCGGGGAGGAGGTGAAGCAAGCGAGTGCGGCTTTGGCCGCTTATCTGTTCTTTCAGCCAGCGCGGCTTCGGGGTTGTTGCTGCGACACGCGTCTTATCTTTTCTCTTTATCTTTCCTCTGATCTTTTAACTCTCCTCTATCTGCACTAGGCAGCGGTGGTGGCTCGGCTGAGCCAGTAGGCAGGGTGCAATTTCCTTTCACCCTTCTCTCAGTCGCAACAAAACAGCAACAAGCAGCGCACGACTGCTGCGACACAACAAAGCACAAAAAAAAGACGCCAGCTGCTTCGGCCGCCGCTAACCTCGCTTCCCTCGCCCTTTCTCACGCTGCTGATGACGATGACCATACCGATCGCCTATGAGCAGTACAGTAGCGCCGCTCGTGGCAGTATTTTTTTCTTTTTGCTCTCGGCGCACCGGCTTTGCGGGCTGCGGAGTGAAGTCGAATTAACCGACGCACGACAAAATTTGTTCGAATTAACGAGAGTTTCGCCCCATAGACTCTTATGTATAATTGTAGGGACCTCGCGTGCGCGTCGAGTTATCCGATTTTCCGAATTATGGCCTCCGCGATCGGCTCCGGCGGCTCGCCGTCGCGGAGGCCACGGGTAGTTATTGCTGCCGCGGCAATAAAACCCCCAAAGATGGCACTAGTTGTATGATTACCAACTTTGGCGCCAATTTGTCATTAGAACCGTCCTTTGGGTCGGTGCTACCGGCGTGAATTCGTCACGCGCGAGTGCGACGAAAACTGAAAATGGTACGTGCTAACCGATACGACCGCGATAAGCTGGTACGGTTTATGCGGATGCAAAATGCATTATGTTCAATGGGTGCTCAGTCGGGGACTTGACTTCACTACTTTTAAAACGAAAGTACTGTTTAAGCGGGTACGTTTTAACGAGGTTTTACTGTATATGGTTTTTTTTTCCATAGCCTCAATACATAAATTGATGCTCTTAAGTCAACTTATTGTTATAACCGATATATCGTTATATGTGGTATCGTTATAAGTGGACTGCACTGTACCCCTGACCCTCCTTGAGTTGCGAGTCAGACACACTACCGCTAAGCCACGCAGGCACATTAATACGGCTTGCCTAAAGAGGGGCTTTACATGTATGTCACGTAGTCTTTGTGAAAGACTACAGACCCCCCCCCCCCCCACTTTCGCATTGTTTCTGCCCTATCTGATCAAAAATTGAGGCTTGAGTTACCAAACTCGTTGTGCAGATTTGTGCGTGCACGAAGTGTGGTCCTAGCCGCTGCTTTCCCGATAGCTCTTTAGACCCTGCAAATGGGTTGGCTGTGCATGTAGGCCAGTTCACATGATATCGGATGCTTAGTTTTCATTAAAAGAACAATTACCTTAAACGTGATGCTTTACGGTTTCTGTGGCCACCCATCAAGACAATTTTAAGAAAGTGATGTCAACTTTATTGCCCGTTCTGCACTTGCACAGTCTCGTTCACCTTTGGGCACAAAGACACGCTTTTGTTTCGTGGACAGGTTAGTGGTGGGCATCCTGGATGCGTTCCACTTTGATCTCAGCAAGTCCAAAGGCATCCGCCAGAAGCCGGGAGCAGCCAATCCGTCTGAGGATGCAAGCCAAGCCGAGAAAGGAGCCGCGGAGGAAGGTGATGAAAAGGTTGATGCAGAGCCTGACCAGGAGGAGACTGCTGCGGATGAAAATGAACTTCCTCAGGAAAATGGTGAGAGGGAGTGTTTAATCATCTTGTCAGCCTTGTGGAAACGGAAACTGGGGCTCTTTTTTTTCAAGCAGAGGATGAAATATTGTTTCATCTATTTCTACTTGTTCTCTGAAAGGAGAGGCGGAAGAGGCTTCGGACGACAGCAAGGACAGCAAGGCCCTGAGCGAAAAGGTAGCCACGAGCATTCACACGGCCATAGCCACCCGCCTCCTGCCAAGGCTACACAGGGTCTTGAACCAGAAGGTAGGCTCTTGCTGCGACAGTGTTATTCTACATTTGTAGAGTTGTTTGAAAAGTTGAATGTTTAGACCGAAACGAATAATGCTGTACTCGGGTCGGGCTTTGAAGCAAACAGGAATGTTAGAAAAAACAGCTTGGGTTCAACATGGCTTGAACCTAGTTATACGAGCGAAAGCTCTGCATGGTCTCCATTGTCTGAAATCAAATGTCAAGGCCATGGGTCAAGGTCAAAGGACTTGAATAAAAAAAGTTCTTTAGCTGTGAGTCGGCGCACACTTAAGGGTGAGGGAGTGGACTCCAAGAGAAGGCAAGCGTAGCAGGGGGCGGCAGAAAGTTAGGTGGGCGGATGAGATTAAGAAGTTTGCGGAGATACGGTGGCCGCAACTGGCAAAGGGCAGGGTTGATTGGAGAGACATGGGAGAGGCCTTTGCCCTGCATTGGGCGTAGTCAGGTTGACGATGATGATGATGATGACCGCACGTCCTGTCTAATCCTTTCCTGGTGTCCTGCATCCCTTTAATGCTGCTCTTATTCCTCGGGATAAAGGCGGCATACCGGTGGGCTTGTCACCAGTTGGGGTCGGGCTGTTACAGCGTGGCGGTTGTTTTGATCTCCTCAGGTGCGTGCTGACGACGAGCACAAGGCGGTGAAGCTGATGTACCCGGAGGAGCAGGAGATCCTCCGGATCCCGATAGCAGTGGCAATGGTCAAGCTGCTGCAGGCACTCCCGGATGGGATGCTGCAGCGACACCTGCCAGGGTGAGTGATCCCTCTCTTTTGTTAGTTTAGTCATTAATTCATTGCCCGCATTAACCTTTCAGGCATTACAGTGGGGTTGGGCAGCCAGTTATGACGATTGCGAATGGATCCAGAAAATTGGTTGATCGTCCTCTGAAGCCCAGCTAGCCTGAAAGTGAACATTGTTGGCTGAGAGGAGAGGCTGGGCGTGTTGGCTGCAAGGGAGTTATAAGGAGAGGAAAGGCATGTAGCACTCTGAAGCTTGGCCACACTTTTTTGCATTGTGAGGAAGAAGAGGATATATATACAAAAAGAAGGTACCTTATATCACAAGTCATGGAGGAAGGAAAGCTTAGCAGGGGCCCTCGCTATCCGAGCTGCATGACAGAAAGCTGCATGACAGAGGAAGCATCAAAAGCATGCCAGGTCAGAGGCCAGGTAGCCAAGCATGGCTGCAATCAGAATGGCGCCAAGGACTACAACCCTGGTTACAACCTTGGTGCCCTCTGGATAAGTAAACATGGTGCTCAGCTTTGAATGCCCTTTGGTGCGAAGGCGCTACTTCACTAGCAATCCTGAAGAAGGCGATGTCTGTCTCAGGCCTCTCAGATGCCTGTAGAAATAAAATCATCTGCGGCGTGAACTGATCAGCTTTGCTGGCCAGTGCACGAGAGCGGTATGCTATTCCCGCAGCCAATAATGCCTCATGTTAAACTGTCACTCTCTCGTGCATTGCACATTGTTGTCTTTGTCACAGGAAAGGAAATGAAACACACAACTGGCTCCCTGGTTCAGCACCTCAATCGTGCTTTGAACTATGTGGGGGTGGTGACAGAGATGTTTGTTGCTTGCATTTGTGTTGACAGTGTTTTGGTACCAACACAGCACAGGGGCAGTAGATTGGTGTTTTTGGGTTCATTGACTTTGGTGTTAACAAGGATGTAGACTCAGTTGATTTTGAGGAAAGGAAAGGCACTTAACTGGCTTCCTAGGTCAGGCTTCCTCAGTCACGCTTTCAGGTACATGGTAGTGGTGTCCACCTGCAAAAAAAAAAAAAAAATTGCTTTCACTCAATATTTGGTGCTTAGGCTTGTGTGTACCCCCTGTGATTATTTTTCTAAATGATGCTTTTCTGGGCTGTTGCTTACCTTGTGGAGCTGATTTCATCATAGCTGTTTAGTCTATTTTGACCCCGTTTGTTTTGTTGCACTCTCTGAACCACATCAGATGCAATGAGATTCATAGGTCTTGAGTATGATGGTTTGTTTTTTTGGATACGGCCATGGAAATTGACTATGCTGGGGGGGTGGGGGGGGGGGGGATCAAATGTATGATTGTCATGATGCATGGCATACATTCAGAAATCCAGTGAAGGTTGAAGCAGTCTTTTTCCATATTTTGTCTAGTGCGCAGGCTTTCCAATAGGTATAGGAGAGGAAAAACTTGCGGAAAAAAATTTCTTGCGATATAAGGCTGAAATTTTGTGCACTTGGTTTTGGAAGAGCTACTTAAATGGGAAAAAAAAAGTATCATCTAAATCCATAAAAAAACAACAAGAAAGTGGAGCGAGCAACTCTTATTTGTGTGTGCTGTCTTTTCAGTGTCCTGCTGAGGATTTGTGAGTTCCTCAAGTCGCGCTCTCGGGACGTCCGGGAGGCTGCCCGGAGCACGCTGGTGAAGGTGATGTCGCTGCTGGTGCTCCGTACCTGCGCTACCTCTTCTCCCAGATGCGGGCCGTCCTCAAGAGAGGATACCAGGTGAGAGGACGCGCTGCTCATCCACTTTGGAATCCTGCTTGGTCCACATCACTTTCAGCATTAAAGCGGAATTGATGGTTTAAATGGCAAAGTTATACGAAATGCTAAGGAGTATAGTTCAATCATCATGAAATGCATATTCTCACAATTGTATCATCATGGTGTACTACTGGAAGACTGCTGGGACATTAAGGCCTCTCCAGTCTTGTCGGTTTTCGAACTGACCCTCCTGAGTGGTGACTGATCGACATGGCAAGATTAGCATTTGTAATGCAGTTATACCTGGATGTAACAAACCTTCACGTGGCGAATTTCTCAATATTACGAAGTTTTTGTATTCCCCAGTGCCATCCCCATCGAAGTGTGTGTATTTGTGAACTCCATGTAACGAAGGTGTTGTGGTGATTGACCTTGATAAAGCGAACTCGCCATGCTAACCATCCATTAACTATAGTCGGATACAACTCAAGAATGAACGAAGTGGCTTTTTCCCCGCCAAAGGACCCCCCCCCCCCCCCCCCCCCCCCCAGCCAATGGCGTCGGCTGATTCTCATGACCCTGCTAGCGTGACAATGCAGGGAGTGGCGCAACAGTGCAGAGAGGGAGGGCTGTCTCTCTTCATCTGCCACTCATTGCGTTGTCACTTTCTGCATTGTCCCTTTGATTGGGAAAAGTCGCTTCGTTCTTGCGTTCTATCTTAGTGTAATGCCGTGTTACTGGAAATTTGGTTGAGCCATGCAAAAGTTTAATGATATTAAAACATGAACCACCATGAGAAGAAAGTATGCGATTGCAACAAGCGAATGCAGTTTTATAGAGTGCATATGCTCTAGTGGTATCGGCGCCTCTGTAGCGCCTTTCCATGGTGAAATGCAAGCAGTCTCAGCATCTTTTGTCTTTATAGTGTTGCACCAAGTGGCAATAGTACAATTAATGTCCGTAAGCAGCAAAAATCAAGTGGGGATGGTGGGGAGTACCATCCCCCGCCTCCCCCAATCTCCCCACCTCGCACGTAGCAGCGTTGCGTCAGTGCATAGTACAATTTGCAGTGAAGACAGGGGCAGCTGCTGCTGAACTTTCTTTGTCGACATACAATGTAAAATGTCCCTTCATGGTTATGTTGCCGGGCCATTTCATCTACATTTATTTCTCTTTTTGGCTTCTGTGCTACACTGTCCTTCCTAGTTTTCACGCGAAAGCTGGATGTAATGAAAACCTGTGTGTAACAAAAAATAGCTGGCTTTTCTCGATTTCATTACATCCAAGTTTAACTGTATTATAAACAGTTGTGAGTGTGCGCTTCATGTGTGCAAATTCGTTTTCTTATGTGAGTTTTGGCTAGTGCACAGTAGGCAAGAATTGTAGTACAACAAACTGTCCGCCTCTGCCGGTAGAATGAGCAGTACATGCGTTCCTCGTGCCTTTGGTTTATGACACTTTTTTTTTTTTTTCACGAATCGTCCTCCTACACCATGCTCCCTGTTTATTCTGTAGGTTGCTAGTGCCTTCCAGGGCACTGCAACTACAGCGATGTCATACTCCCATAGAGTAGTGACATTTCTAACGCACATGGGCCACACCACTGTTCTATTTTGCCTATTCACTTCCATCCCATCCTGCCGGTCTTTTCCCGCAACTTGCTCCCTGCCGTGACACTTCCTGCAACTAGGCCTAGCTAGCGTGACAGCTGCCTTCATCACTGCACACTCGTAACAGTGAAACCGCTGCTAATTGAGGCTTAGAAGCGGTCGAAAATTTTGTCAGTCAGTGCGGAGTATGAACTAAAGGGTGCCGCTTAGATGGGAGGGTTGATGCAGCAGGAATTCAGTGCACGGCTCTCGTTCTGCCCAGGTTCACGTGCTGACTTACACCGTGCACGCCGTGCTTTCATCGATGTCCTCGGTGCTTGTTTCCGGAGATTTGGATGCCTGCTTTGATGACATCATACAGGTAAGTTGCCTGCAGTCATTTTTTTCTTGTTTCGATGAAGCATTTATAGGAGCTTGTGTGGTCAAAACTACCTCTGGAGCCCTCTGCTGTGGGGAGCCTCAAAGTTGCTCCCTCTGACTCGGCACATATAAATTCCTTGACTAGTGTTTACTGTTCTCAGCTTAACTTCCTTGTTTGCAACAATTTTTTTTATTCCTTTCTTCGTCCGGTTTATGCATTGTAAGTTCTTTTCAGGTGAAAGGCCTCAATTTCTAAGGATCCTTTTCTTTTGTTCTGCGGTTCTTGTCTTGCGAGAGTGACTCGGGTCAAAAACGTGCGATGCAGGTGTGCCAGGCAGAGCTCTTCTCGGACATTGCCGAGGAGAAGGAGGTCGCCCAGATAGGCAGCAAGGTCAGGGAGGCCAAGGCCACCAAGAGCTTCACCATCTACAACATCCTCGCCTCGGTGGCATCCACAGACAGCCTGTCCCAGCTGAGCCCCGCCCTCTCTGAGGTGGGTCTCTTCAGAACTCTTTTCGCTCGGATTAGGCTTCGTTGTGTCTGTCTGTCGCCTTGTGGGACTCATTTTGCTGCTGTCCGATGTTCCTGCAGGTTCTCCTGTCGACGTCGAGCCACAAGACGGTCAAGAAGTGTGACGACTGCCTGCACAACATCGTCCTGGGCCTCTCCGTTAACAAGGGTGTGCCCATAGAAGACCTGCTCATCTACACGCACCGGACCATCAGCGAGAATGCTCCAAACCTCGTCGAAAAGTGGGTTGCCTCTTCGTGCCTCTTGTGTAGCCCAACATTGGGTAGCCCAACATTGGGTAGCCCAACATTGGGTAGCCCAACATTGTGTAGCCCAACATTGACAACATTGTAACGTCACTAGACCGTTCTATTGTACATCACTATCGCTTTTGCCTGTCGGTAAGTGCACTCGTAAGTGCAATTGGCAATCATACACTAAAATATATCCTGCGTCTCCGCTCAAGCCCTTGCCCACAAAGGCCAAAACATGTTTTGTTGTGTATACTTTTGTCTGAAGCTGGTAAGTGATGATCCTTGCGCCGTGCATGCAGTGTGCGATGAAAAAGTAACAGTTGCGTTCCTTTGGAATACAGACTGATGCATTGCCTTGCAGAGGCAGCTATGCATGGATGCTTCTTGCCAAACTAGGGGATTGCTGGTACTTGAATTCTGCTCAGAGGTGGCTCTTAGATTGGGGTTTTGCTTAGTAGCATGTTTCATTGAGATGCTTGTCTGTTTTATTTACCGTATATATTGTCACATATAAGTCGGCTGTGATTATAAGTTGACCCTAATCCTCGCCGGCCAAAAAAAGATTACTGCAAAAAATAAGTCAGTGCTCCAGCTGCCCTGGCTAGCCAAAGACAGATGTATGCATGTACATCTGTAGTGCATTCCTTGTTGCATAGTTCTCATGATATGATAGTGCAGCGTGCAAGTAGCTCAAAGCAAATACATCAAAGGCAGTTAAGTGATGCACCTTCCTGCCTTCCACAGCGGCCCGTCTGACTAGACTGGAAAACAGCTAACCGAGCTGCCAACTGCCCTCTACATTAGAACCCCTTGATAGTAAAGTTACTCAGACTAACGAAAATCTAGTTTTTGGTGATGGCATGGATCTGAGGATGCTCTCTGGTAATTATTTGGCGCACTTACTGTACAAAAATTTGTTGGTTTATGAAAGAAACGCTCGGAAATACCTTCCATCCTGCTCTTATTGTTTATATGCGATAATTATTCATTTTCAGTTCTCACATCTTATGTTATGCTTTTGATTTCGTTTACATGGTGTGAAAGTACCGCATTTGCACGAATACAGTGTGGCTATAATGCGAGTTTGATTCCATGTGAAAACCAATGCTTTGTGTGATTACAGCATCGTCATTGCAGATTCAGGATCATTTAAGAAGCAACAGTTAGGTATTCATGTGACACAGTTAAGCGCAACAACACTGTTTACGCAGTGCCGCTGCTTCCCTGTGCTTCACACTTCCCCTCCCTACTCCGCATTGCTCTTTTACTCACTTTCCTTTATTCGCGATCCATGCTGCCTTCTTCCTATGTTCAAAACCAGCTTTAAATTTTTTTTTTTCTGTGCATGCCACACACTTTGCCTCACAACACCAAGGATGTCAAAAAGTTCAAAATTGCGCTTATTTAGACATGGACTGCTGAACGCGGACTTTTGTTTGTTTGTTTTTTTGCAAAATAGGCACCTACAACAAGTGATAGTGGTGCAGTCGGCGTTTGTCTTTTGAGCTTGGAAAAGTCCCAAAGTTTGTCCAAATCAGGACCAAAGTGTCAGTTTGAATAGGTAGGAAATTTAAAATAACCGTAGTCCACTGTACTACACAAAACCCACCCCTAAATGTCACTTTTGTGCAAAAATTTGATGACATGCACAAAGAGTAGAATGGCCACAAAAAAAAAAAGAAGAAGAAATAAATATGTCCAGTTAGACCGGAATGAAACGCCAACAGCCCATGTCAACAAAACACATTATCTTGCGTGTCTTCTTTATGTTGCAGAATAGAAGTAGCCAGAATAATATTTATAGGTAAAGGATCTATCAAATTGCGTATTTATAAACCAGTTCTATAAGAATATCTCGGAGAACAGTAGAAAAGTATGGCATCTGCATGTTCGTGTTTTATTCCGGCCTGACTGTACTGGTGGTTTAAGTGGTAAATTAATGCATAGGTGTCCCCAGTAGTGACGCAAAAGTCTCTGTAATCGGAGATACCGGTTACTGGGGGCTTTGTCTTTGCATTTTGTTGGCTCAAAATGCTACCCGATGGTGCAGGCCTCGAGAGCCCGTGCCAGAACCGAAGCTACTGGAGGAGAAGACGGACGTGTACCTGGTGCCTCAGGAGCCGTCCCGCAGTGGACTGCCGGTGCGCACCAACAAGCGGGCCAATGCCCACGTCTTGGTCGAGTACGGCCTCAAGGTGAGCATCTTGAGGAACACCACCTGGAGCATGGATTAGTTTAGCCAGTACCAATATTGACCCCAAAGACGGGGCTTCATTAGGATATCAAGGGTGCTTCCATTGGGCAGGTCTATTGGCAGTGTGTTGTTGGGTAGTGACATAGCATGTAGGGTTTGCAGAAACCTTATGAGACAGGCACTACACAGGTGATTGCGTAGTTCCTGTGCATTCAACGTCTGCTTTCTTTTGTTGTGTTAGCAGCACTACGCCAGGTTTTCGCCTCGTCGCGTAGCCGGTGGCCGGTAGGCACGAATGGCCTTGTACAGCCGTTGCCTAGCAACCGTTGCTGCCGAGCTCCACCAGGTGGCGTTGCCGTCGGCAGCGGCGCGCGTAGTCACTCGCTCCCGCCAAATGCGTGCTCTCCGCCGAGGTAGACGGTGAGGAGGTGGCTCTCCGTAGGGGTATGTGCGCGCTTCGCCTCGGTGGAATCTTGTCGTTATGGAAAGCGCTACAGAGAAGCAACGGCAACGGGACCATGCTGGAAAGAGACAATGCGCTCGAGAGATAGCAGAAGAATGCGCTGCATGACTCGAAAAGCGTCACAGCTAAAGCAACTGACCAGGCTTAGCCAGAGCTAAACCACGCCTAACTTTTTTTGGTGTGTCACACCCATTTAGCACAGTTGTAGAAGTGGTAGACAGGCCAAATACCTAGGTACCTAATTATGAAGGCAGTGCCACTTGTTGAGGCAGAATAGTTTGTTGGGCAAGTTGGTTCATAGTGAATGGAACGTGATCACAAATGTGGACTAAAGGCGGCTACAAGAGCGCGGGGACTTCGCCAAGTAAATTCACTTGGTAGTCGCTGCATGCCCATTGTCGTTGTGTGTTCTTCTCTCGTCCACGTTTCTGTTCACGCTGCAGCTTGTTCCGTGCACTGGTTGAAACCCTGGTTTAGACGCGTCTTCCCCTCAACCAAATGGTCTTGGTTTCTCCCTCTCCAGCATTCACTTTTATTTCCTCTGTCATGCAGCCTAGCCTTGTGCTACTGGCTAGTTCATTTCTGTGGTGTGGTTATCGTCCACTTGCCCCTCCAAATAGTACGCACTAACTTTTAGTTACCTCGACAAGTACTGATTTACCTAATCTCACATTTGAAACTTCTGTGCGAAAGCTGAGTGTTTGTATGACTGCGCAGTTTCATTGGCTTCGTTTTTAGAATTGAGCAGCTTCTCTGCCTTCCTCCCCACTTAGTTGTGAGAAAACACTGCAGTTGCGGAGTTCACTCGCTGAAAACGTTAGTTGTGTTCGTCGACAGCCATCACTGAGCCGGGTTTCACACGCTTTCTCTCAGCTTCTGCATGCCCTCCTGAAGAGGGAGCGGATGGTGGCGACCGACCAGAAGCACCTGGAGATGCTGGACCCGTTTGTGAGTCTCCTGGCTGGCTTCCTGGACTCCACGTACGTCAAGGTGAGGCTGCTGTGTCATTCTCCATAGCCATTGATGTGTGAGACATTTTCTACAAGGAAAATGTCTGTTTCACTATGTTTTTTCGTAAATGAGTAAGAGTCCTGCATTTCCCTGCCAGTCAGAGAAGCTATTGAGGTTGGTCTGGGAGTGGGTGCACTTGGGGGTGCTATAAAGTGGGGAAGTTTTGATGTAGAAATGCATTCTGTTGCTCGCTTCTGTGCGAGATTTTTACCCAGGGCAACAAAGCTTATGTTTTAGCAAGCTGCATATCAGGAAGGCCGCCGTGAGAACAGAAACAAGACAAAAAAAAGAAAGGTGAATGAAGAAAGAGGAAAAAATTCTCATAGGATAGTCATTAGTGTGTAATGTGAGCCTCAGTAGCAGCTTTTTGTATTGGTGAATACAATATTGTTTATTAATTATTGTTTGTCTTCTTATCTGAAAAGTAAATTGTGCGTGATGTTACTGTGTTTGCTGTGTGATGTGTTGCCGTGGCACATTGGATTGTCAGTGTAAATTTTCCCACTCACTTGCTAAAGTTCTACAGAAATGCATTCCCACCAAGTTGCTCATAGAAGCCCATGCTGGTTATCCAGGCTGTTTGGCTGTTTTCTCATTCATCCACTGTGCTCTCTTGGCTTTGTGTGGTGCTGGTGGGGGTAACAAGGGTAGTGATGCTGAGTGGCTTGGGAACGAGGCTATGCTGTGCGCTGGAGGACAATATGGCGTCAGGACGACAGAGGTGCTGTGTATGATCTATGATGTGATGTCGCTAAGTAGTGTTTGTTCAGTCTATAGTTCAATAAACTAGTTCCATCTCTAGACCCCTGACAGCTTCGTTCTCCTCTTCTTCCAAGCTCAGCTGAATAACGTGGCCATGCATGCATGCAGTAGTGTGCCTTTGAAAACATCGGCAGGTATAAGTTATACAATTCAGTTCTGCATTGAGAATGTGATTGTTGATGCGATGTGGAGGTACAGAAGTGGGTGACAAAGCCTGGTGTGCAAACCTTAGAGTGCATTTCTGCATTGAAACTCCCGCATTGACTATCTGGGTGAGCTGTGCAGGGTGGATGTAAAGAGTGCTGCTTCAAAGTGCGGATGCAAAACTTGGTTCACGAGGATTAGACGTGTGAGCTCTAGAGTTCATTTCTGGAATGAAACCACTAATCCATCCCCCCCTTCCCCCCCTCCCCTTCTTTGTTGGGTGCAGGTGTTGACGGTGACATTGCGCTGCTATGGCCAGCTGCTGCGGCTTCCCCTGCCCTCACTGTCCCGATACGTCCGCAAGCTGGGCAAGGCGCTGTTCGTGCTGTTGCACAAGTACGCCGGTGCCGGCATGAAGCAGGGGCAGAACTTTGAGCTGCTGGTCCTCTCCTTCAAGGTGAGTTGACGAGGATGACTGCTTGTTTTTTCATTTGTAGTGCGTCTTCCAGAGTCCCGCTTTTGCCGCATGCACCTTGTGGGCATATGCCCCCTGTGATTGCTGGCCATTTGGTTTCTTCTCAGTACTGTTATGGCCAGACCTCCCTCGGAGGTCTTGTGGATGTGCATGAAATGCACCCCACAACAAAGTCATATGACCCGTTACTGTTGTCAGTCACGTGAACACCCGCATTAATCTAGTGGTTGTGATCTACATGAAATGATGTCACCACATACTAGTAAGGTCAGCCGCCGTGATGGCTCAGTGGTTGTGGTGCTCGGCTGCTGACCCGGAAGACACGGCCGGCCACCGTGGTCGAATTCTAGAGGCCCGTGTACTGTACGATGCCAGTGCACATTAAAGAACCCCAGGTGGTCGAAATTTCCGGAGACCTTCACTGCGGCGTCCCTCATAGCCTGAGTCGCTTTGGGACGTCAATCCCCGTAAATTAAACTAAGCACAGTAAGGTCACATGACGTGCTGTCATTGGACACATGATCAATGAACCTCTTGCTTATCATGACCCCCCAAAACAGCTGACGTTAAAGTTTATGCCAGTGTCTGTCCCTCCTTGGCTTTTTTTCTTCAAATGTGTGTATGTGTGTGTGCTGGCAAGTGCTGGCATCTTTAGGCCTGTTCTGTCATCATGTGTTAGGAATAACATGCTTTTAAAATAAGAAAATGGGTCACCAAAGGGAATATGTTCAAGTGGAGTCATTGCTGATACAGTGAAAGCTCGTTAATTCGACCCCCGTTAATTCGGCAAATCGGATAATTCGACGCGCGCGCGAGGTCCCTACAATTATACATAGGAGTCTGTGGGGCGAAACTCTCGTTAATTCGAACGAATTCTGCCGTGCATCGGTTAATTCGACTTCACTCCGCAGCCCGCCAAGCCGGTGTGCCGAGAGCAAAAAGAAAAAAACACTGCCATGAGCGGCGCTACTGTACGGCTGATAGGCCATCCCTATGGTCATATCATCCATCCATCCGTCCATCCATCCGAGGAAGCGAGTTAGCGGTGGCTCGGCTGGCGTCTTTTTTTTTTTTTGTGCTTTGTTGTGTCGCAGCAGTCGCTATCACGGTTATTTACGGCGCCTTTTTTGGTAAATGCGTGCTTTGTCAGCGTGTTTACTGCGCTACTTGTTGTTGCTGTTTTGTTGCGACTGAGAGAAGGGTGAAAGGAAATCGCAAGGGATTGCCTACTGGCTCAGCCACCACCGCTGCCATGTGCAGATAGAGGAGAGTTAAAAGATCAGAGAAAAAGATAGAGAAAAGATAAGACACCCGTCCACAGTCCCTGTGCAGATAAGAGGAGAGTTAAAAGATCAGAGGAAAGATAAGACGGGGGTGTGCCGTTCCCGGGGACGCTGGTTGAAAAAACAGATAAGCGGGGAGCAGCGCTCCCTTCACCTCCTCCCCGCGCTGCTTTCCGGGTAGCGCGCCGCCTCGCCTTCGTGTTCTGTCAGCTGACCGAGGATGAAATAATTGAAGTGACAGGCGCTGACAACGACGACGATTTACGATTGTGAGCAGTTGCACCAAATGCCGAAGTGCACGGTGAAAGAAGCCGCAGAAGCCTTGTCCGTGCGGGAGGACTTCTGTGAACAAATCCCTGACGGCGCGTGTGCCGCGGAGCACCTGGCAGCTGTTAGAGCTATCGTAGTCGCTCAAATTCGCTCGAAAAAGCAGACGGTGATTACAGATTTCCTTGCCAACTAAAGGTATACGTCCTGTTGCGGCAAACATTGTTTTTTGTTGTTCATTCGATAATTCGACATTCGGATAATTCGACAATTTTTCGCGGTCCCGTCAGTGTCGAATTAACGAGCTTTTACTGTATATTCTTCTTGCATGTACACAGATGTGACGTGCGGAATAGAGTATACTGCAGGTTAAAAATTCGCTGCCAATGTATGAGCCATATAACGGAGCTTTGGTACTGTTTCATTCTTCGGATGGCTCAGAAAACCCAATGAAGCATTATTGTGCACCTCTGTGGAGCGTTTTGTTGGCTGTAGACCTAGAGATATTGCAGTGGACAGGTACTATAATAGAAAATCGTCATTAGGTTTTTCATGGGACCCAGGGGGAGAAAAAGAAACAGTGGCAGGCGGGAAATGTTGAAGCCAAATAATAGGTGCAAAAAGAATGTGCATCATTGTCTGACACTTTATTTTTGTTTATTTATTGTAGGTGTAACATGCTTCTTTGGAATTTGCATGCGATGCGATTTCTCTCCGTCTGCCTGAGCAGCTGTCAGTGGAAGGAAGGAAGGCAGCAGCGTGAAGGGAGCAGTTGCAGAATAGGCAAAGTTGTGCCAAGCGTGCGATTTTGGGCTGTTATCACTCTGACTACTTTAACCCCTCACAGTCATCTAGAGATTGGAATCTAGAGATTGCGTCTTTTTAAGGGGGGACACTGGTCATGAAAAAAAAAATTTTATTAATGAAGTCACAGTTACAAAATCTTCAGGACATATGTATTTTTGTGTGCTGATTCTAAATATGTCATTTAATTTCATGTAAAACAATTCCTTGCGCACTTATGCACTTTATATGCTAGTATTTTGCGGAGAGTTATGAAGAAAATTTGCTGCGGGAAACTCGCTGAAATGTATGCCATTGGGTTCTCTTGACACCAAGGAATACAATAAGGGTGAAAATGTCTTCCTGCTTATCATAGAACTTAAGTTATAGAGTTTTGAAGTTGTCGCTTCGGAAATGGAAAATGTGTATTCCTATGTGTGAAGTGGCAGCTTCAGTACCCTATCACTCAAGTTCTATGAGAGCCAGGGTGACAATTTTACCCTTATTGTATTCCTTGGTGTCAAGAGAACCCAATGGCATACATTTCAGCGAGTTTCCTTCAGCAAATTTTCTTCAAAACTCTCCGCAAAATACTTGCATAAAATGGGCATAAGTGCTCTAGGAATTGTTTTACATGAAATTAAATGACATACCTAGAATCAGTGCACAAAAATACATGTGCCCTGAAAATTTCATAACTATGACTAAATTAATAAAATTTTCTTTTCAAGACCAGTGTCCCCCCTTAAGCTTTTAAACAGATTGCAGAAATTAAAGCTTTGGAACCAACCCACGCAACTGCAGCACATCTCGTACAGAGCTGTCCGGGTGCCTTTTAGCAACCTTTTAAGCACTCACTGATCAGATGTGATTGTTATAGCTGATAATGTGCTATGGCAGCATTGTTATAGGCGGTTTATTTTACCATAGACCATGCGGTAAAGCTGACTGTGCCACAGTTGTCCATTGTTATATCCGATATATCTAACTGGTATTGTTATACGTGGGTTCTGCTGTATATATATATATATACACTGGCCATACAAAGACTTGTCATTTCTTTGGTGTAATGAGGGCTTACCACGACCAAAAGTCATGAGATTTGCTCAATGGCCTTCTATGTATGTACACGAGAGCAACAACCTTTCTCTGTTGACACTTTATAACAGTGGTGATGGTTAGTGTATTGTGTGACAGCATGTGGTGCCATATATGTGTAACAATTCACAACAGCATGTGTAAATTGCTGCTAGAAGTGTCACCAGGGGGCGTTGGGCAGCGAGGGTTTCCCTCTGGTTCGTGAGAGTCCCTCTGGTGTCGTTCCGCAGGTGATGACCACGCTGGTGCGGGACTCGCCCCTGTACCAGCTGAGCAGGAAGCAGCTGCTGGTGCTGCTCACCTACATCGAGCAGGACGTGTACGACCACTCGAGGCAGAGCGTGGCCTTCGCCTTGCTCAAGGTGAGTGCCGTGCTTGTCTCCCCAGTTGGACTACTCGGCGAGAAAGGTTCCTCCATTCCTTCCGTCTTGTGCGGATGCCTAAGAGTGATTGCCTTCACCTGGAGACCGTGCTAGGAAAGTGCTTCTCAAGTTTTGTCCGATTACTGGAGTGAAATGGGTCATTGTGAAACTGTTGCAGTGCTTGGTATTTTTTGTCTATTGCTGTGATGGGACCAGGTCTGCTACAGTGCACTACCTTTGGCATGACCTTGGAGTGACTGCTCAGAAACTGCGGTTTCTTATCTGGATTTCCCCTCCAATAGGATGTGTGAGCTTGCTGTGTACGTACAAATACCTGTCACATGAATACGATGAACAAATTATTGCCGCCGCAGTGGCTCAGTGGTTATGGCGCTCGGCTGTTGACCCGAAAGACGCGGGCTCTATCCCGGCCACAGTGGCCGAATTTCGATGCAGGCTAAATTCTAGAGGCTCGTGTACTGTGCGTGCGATGTCAGTGGTCGAAATTTTTGGAGCCCTTCACTATGGCGTCACTCATAGCCTGAGTCACTTTGGGACGTCAAACCCCCATAAACCATAGCCAAACAAAATGTTCTTGCAGTTATAAATTGATTGCTAAAAGGGAATTTTTTTTTTGCAATGTCCGCGACCAAAAGAAATGCAGTTGGAGCATGGTTTTCTAACTGTCTACATACTTGTTGTGTCTGGTTGTACTTGTCGATAAAAGCTTCTTTCTGGCCAGAACATTTAATGTAGCATCATAGCATTCCCTCTGGCCTGTGAGAAAACTCTGGAATGCGCACAAAAAAACTTTCAAAGGAATTTCAATGTAGCCATGTGAAACTGGTCTCTGCTTTATTTGAATATACTGTTTGATACCATTAGAATCTCGATAAGAATCTCTCTTGGGAACTGTTTTCGCACAAGTCTGTTTACAGTTGACGGCATTTATTTACGGTGTGTATTGAGCGACTGTACTGCTTTCTCCCATATAGGCAGTACTGCTTGCTCCCATGTACGTATGAGCTATAGGGTGCAGAAGTGTTTGGGACACTGAAATTTTGCACATTGTATATACTATTCACTGTGGCCAGGCGATTTTACGAATTCATATCAGCCATGTTTGTATGAACAAGATTTTACTGTCTGTTCTTTCAGGGCATTATTCAGGCCATGCTGTGCTTGATTTTTTTTTTATTGGAGAAAATGGGAAAGGCTTTCTTTTTGTGTGTGCATTTGTGTGCGCGTGCATGTGGCATGCGTGCATGTGCCACAGCATGTTTCGTGGCGTGCACTGTCTCTGCTTTGTTTGTTTATTTATTATTTACTCACCCCATGGAGTGGCGGTGCTTCTCTTAGCACCTTTTCTGCGTTGCAGTGAAGTTATGATTTCACCGCAGTCTTTTTAATTTTTTTCTTCTTCTTTTTGACTGGGTAACTGCGTGACACATTTGTGAGTGCGCTGCTTCTGTGGTACTCCTGAGGCCCCTGTGAAACAAATGGACCGAAATTGCCTGCAGGCAATCCTTCAGCGGAGGATCCAGGCAGAAGAGGTTCACGACCTGATGGACAAAGTGGCGACGATGAGCGTCGAGAACGAGCAGGCCCACATCCGCAGCCAGTGTCGGGAGGTGAGGATATGGAGGAGGGAATTAATGTTGAGGAGATGCCAGGATGAAAAACAAATCGTTGCAACCAAAAGCGGGCAAAAATTAAGGAGACAATTAAGCTCCACCCTTTCAGGCGCCATTTTTTATTTTATTGAAATCAGTTTATTTTTTTTCACCTCAGTAGTATATTCAGGCCTCAAGAAAGGGAATTTGTTAGTTCTTGAGCGTGAAAGAGTAGTGGGTAAGTTTTTACAATGATATGGAGAATTCCGTACAAAGTGTCAAATTGGTTAGAAATAGTAACATCGAAATGTTGTCATGTCTCAGGTAAGCAGCCTAGGAGCCTTGGAATCATTTTGCCTTTCGAAGATGCACATTATGCCCGAAATTGAGCAAAAACAATCAAATGTTTTCACTTGCAACAAAATCCGTCTGCACAAAATTGGTGGACAGAGTGCTACCTAGCTCATTGTTGAGTGACATATTATTTACTGCGTTCGCTACATGGCACAGAAAACCAACTTATTAGCAACAAGAAGGGTGCTCAATTCGGCTGGAACAGTGAAATCACTGCTAGGTGAACCAGTCTGTCAGAAAAAATTGTGAGTTTGATGTTTACACAATTGTGTACAAAGTGCCTGAAAGGGTTAAGGGTGTGACACGGTAGTGGCCTGTGGTCCTGTCTAATTACACATACTATTTAGCGCACAGCAGTGAAGTACCACTTTACATGAAAGGCCACACGACATTCATATAAACCCCCGCCTGTTCCCAAGCCGTACAAGTGTGCCTTGTGTGCCCTAGTCGGTAGCGTGTCAAGCTCGTGACCCAAGGGTCGTGGGTTTGAATCCCGCCTAAAATCTAAAATTCTTGAAATTTTTCTTTACTCTATAAAATGATTTGAGACATGCGATTACCATTAATTCTCATTACATATCCAGTTTTAATCACTTTCATTTTGTGTTTAACATCGCTGTCATCGCTGACATCGATGTCATGACCCTATTGACCAATCAGCATTTTTCACTCACGGCCAGTGCCAAAGATGACGTTTTTTCTGCGACACAGGACCCTTAAGCTATCGCTTAAAATCTTGAGCAGACAGATTCGCGACTGGTAGTTGGCTTGAAAGCGGCACCAGCAGCAGCTAGCCCTGTACACCGCTCATGCCTTTCTCCATGCTGTGTTCAGGCCTACCTGCAGTACGTGCTGGACTACCCGATGCTGCGGCGGATGAAGAAGGCGGTGGGCTTCTTCACTGCGCAGCTCGACTATGTCACCGAGGAAGGACGCCTCTCAGCCCTGGAGATGCTGCATGCCTATTCGGCAAAGTTCCCACTGGTGGGCTTTTTGTTCCGCATACGAGTTATTTTTAACTATATTTTTCTTCATTTCTGAAGTAGCGACTACAAAATCCTATAACTCCAGTTGTATGGAAAGGAGGATTTGCCTTGTCACATGAGCAAAAACCAGTGGCGCTGGTTTTAGCAAGTTCCTTGCAGCAGATGTCTTGAAAAAAATTTTGCAAAAATTTTACATGACACACCGCATGAGACAGTGGGGACATGTCTTGCTTTGTGAAAATAAATAGCATGGTATTGGAATTGGCGCACTAAAATACATGTTCCCTGAACCTTTCGTTTTTGTAACTTCACTAATAAAATCTGTTGGTCAAATATTTAGGGTCAAATATTTTTTAACTGTGAAATTTATGAGAAAGCAGTATAGCTTTCCTTAGTGGCCGTATGGCTGCACTCGGGTGGATGTCAATGAGTAATTACTCCCTTATTACTAATAAAATCTGCAGCTTCGTGACAAACTGAGCTGATTAAGCTGAGTTTGATTAAGTTCTGATTACGGCTCAGTCTAAGTTTCTCGAGCACGCATTGATGCGCTTTGGGCATCTTTCACCTACCTGTCCAATAAACTTAGTTGATGCCTAGCGTGCTTCCCATCAGTATTTTTTCGTTGTCCCTTGTGTTTCTTAAAAAGCACTAGTTACCATGTTTCAGCCAGCTAAACTTTGCTTGTGGTATTTACTGGAAGCTGAATTTGCTAATAATGAATGGAATCTTATCCTGCGTTTTTGGTAATGAATAGGCTTCATCGCAAAGGGCACAGTAACGCTGGCTGTGAGGGATTTTTGTTAGAGTTCAAACGGATCTTGGCCAATTTTTGTTTGTTTTTTTGACATTTTTTTTTTCTTGTGAACATCATGCAGTGGCTAATCGAGTGCTTTTCTCGCAGAAAACGCTGTCGCACTATGCGGGCACCCTGTTTGTGCCCATAGCGGCACGTCTGGTGAATGACACGTCACCAAACGTGCGCCGGGTAGCTGCAGCTGGAATCCGAAGCCTTCTGGAAAAGGTACTTGCTTTTTTTTCATAGACTTCGCAGCGTCGTGCTCCACGCTGGATTGGCCTAGTGGAAGTATCTGGAGGGCAGGAGATTAAGGAATTCTAAAGTGTGGTTCAGTTTGATACACTCGAAGCGGACACTTGAACCATGATGTGAGGGTAAAGATGACGGATTATTTTTGAAGTGGGCAGGGAGAAAGGGTGGCCATAATGGAAGGCTCCAGATCAATTTTCATATTTGTTTGAAATGTTGAAAAGTATAGCGCGTATTTTCAGGAGATATAACTTGTCTGTTATGGAGCTGTCGGGATACGCTGTCATCTAGCATTAGTGAAACGTGCATGGTTTTTATTGACTTTGTTGAGACCCTCGTGTATCACTTGTTGGATTATGTCATCTTTACGGGGCTCAGCGTGTGGCTGTCATCTGTGTATCTTACTCTCTCTCTCTTCCTTTTTTGCTTTTTATTTTTATTTTCTCAGCTGGACGAAGCCACCAGGAATTCCCTGCTCTCAGTGGTCCTGACTTGGTGCGAGCAAAAAATGGTGAATACCGTTGGGCCACTTGCTCTTCTTTGGCCAACATTTAGATTATTGCAAAGTCATAATTTATCTCTGTACTTTGATGGGTTCCCTGTTGTACTTTATTAGAAAAGTGGGCTATCCCTTTTTGTGCACTGACAAGTTCTTATTTTCTGTCATGCAGAACCTGAAGTTTGAATTTAGGGGTGATTGTCTCATTTTGTGTTTCTGATGCATGCAGAAGGATGTTGCTTCATGGAGTTGCGCTTACCTAGTCAGATTTCGGTACCATTTTGCTTGTTGTCCACTCTATTTGGATCATGTCTGTTGCGACGTCAAAGCGACTGTTGGGAGGAGGCCCTCTCTCCATCTGCAGTGCAGCCACAATGTCACGCAACTTGTCTTGCACTCACCTACCTGCTGTCATGAAAAGATTCTCAGATCAGTGTGCACAGGCCATTATCAGTTTACCTACCTTTCGGTCAAACAACTTTGTCAATATGCTTACGTGAACTTGAGTGCAATAGTGCCGCTCTTCCTTGTTTCTTCGTCATCTACTATCTCAGTACAGTACTGGCTGTACTGCACTGTAACATTTGCAGTTATACTTTGTGACAACTTTCTCTGGCAATGGAGCGGGTGTTACACAGCTGAAACACACCTTCTCTTCCTTTTTAGTGGAGCTTAGTCCCCACTTGCAGTTATTAGTTTTCTCTGAAAAACGTAGCATATACAGTAGAATCTCGATAAACGGAAATCGGTTAAACGGAACTACCGCTTAAACGGAACAAACGCCTCGCGATTGGTTGGTTTTGTATTAAGCCAATGTAAAAAAAATCTCGTTAATCGGAACTCAAATTTTGCGACCACCGCGTTAACGGAACCGAAAAACTCGAAACCGCAACTAGTTGGACAAGCGCAGTGCCATCGCGGTACGCATCAATGCTCCCCTCCTCCTCCTCCCCGCGTCACCTCTCCGGTTTCCGTCTCCGGCGGTTTCCGGTTTGCTCGTACACTGCCCTCCGCATCGCTCGCTCGCGTTCACGGCGGTTGTGTTCAGTTAGGCCTAAGCCCTAGAGCTTTTGTTCGGTCCGATGGCAGCGCAAAAACGACCGCACAATGCACTTGCGTTGGAAAGGAAGATGGAGATCATCAACGACTTCGAGAGTGGTCGCTTCACGAAAACGGCGCTAGCGACGAAGTACGCCGTCCCCAAAAGCAGCCTAACAAGAATTCTTCAGGACAAGGACAAGCTGCGGGAGGCGTTCGAGACGTCACGCTTTGGTCCTCAAAGAAAACGACTGCGAGCGGCTGACCACGAAGACTTGGAGAAATGCCTGGTGCTTTGGCTGCGCAGAGCCCGCAGTGAAAACATCCCAATCAGCGGGCCACTAATTCGTGCAAAAGCGGAAGAATTTGTTCTTCACCTCGGCATCGAGGGTTTCTCGTGCAGCGAGGGGTGGCTGACCCGGTTTAAAGAGCGCAATGGACTGGTGTTTCGTGCTGTTTCAGGGGAAGCTGCCGCTGCTGACGCGACGGCATGCGGAGACTGGCGAGAAAGACGGCTGCCCGAGATTCTGGAGGAATACGATCCAGAGAACATCTACAATGTATAGATGAGACTGCACTCTTTTACAAGTTGCTCCCCTCAAAATCGCTATCATTTAGAGGAGAGAAATGCACCGGAGGGAAACTGAGCAAGGACAGGCTGACCGTCCTTATCGGTGCCAACATGACGGGCAGCGATAAGTTGAAGCCGCTAGTGATCGGCAAATCGAAGCATCCTCGTTGCTTCAAAAACATCGCAACCTTGCCCGTTTCCTACCAGGCCAATGGCAAGGCGTGGATGACGCAAGCCATTTTTAGTGAGTGGATTTATCGCGAGGATGCGCGCTTCTCTCGCAACAAGCGGAAAGTTTTGTTCCTGGTGGATAACTGCCCTGGACACGGAACTGTGCCAGGTTTGAAGTCCATACAGCTGGAATTCCTGCCAGCGAACACCACAGCACTGCTGCAGCCTATGGATCAGGGTGTGATTCAAGCGCTCAAGTCGCGCTTCCGCAAAAATCTTCTTAGGAGGATGCTCTTATGCATGGACCTGGGGAAAGAGTACAAGGTATCTAGATGTACTGCGTGCCGTTTACCTCCTGGATGATGCTTGGCGGCAGGTTAGTGCAACCACCATTGCCAGCTGCTTCAGGCATGCGGGGTTTGCCGCAACCACAGAAAAACCCAGCACACAGAGTGAGCCTGATGATGTTCACGACGCTGCCGAGGAAGATTTGCTACTAGAGAATTGTGCTGCGATGGGCATTCAACTTGATGAATATGTCCAGATCGACAGCGATGTGGCAACGTGCCCAGAAAATACCGTGCACAGCATTATAGCTGATGTCTGCCCCCCTGATGAAAGTGAAGACGAGGAGGAAGAGCTTGAAAACGAGACCGCTGACTCTGATCCTGTGGTGACACCTGCGCAGGCGGAATCGGCAGTCCAAATGCTGAAGAGTTTCTTCCAACGAGAAGAAGGTTCGGAAGTGTTTCTGCACAGCCTGTCAAGTATGGGTGATGCCATTAACAAAAAACGGCTGCGAGAGCTCAAACAAGCAAATATAAAATCCTTTTTCACTAGCCAATAAGTGGTAATTCCCACTCTTTTGACATTTTTTTTTTTAATTTCAGCACTAGTACTACTGGAAAAAAAATTCACTGCTTATTTTTCTCTAATAAAGTTCTCATAGTGTACCGTTCTCCTTATTACCTAGATTTCGCAAATTGAGATCCGCTGAGACTGCCAACTGCGCGCGCGCGCGCCAGCCGCGTAGGGATCACGCGGAAGCGGATTGCGCAATGCTGAACCTATTCTCTCTCTAAACGAAACTCCTGATAAACGGAACATATTTTCCCGGTCCCTTGAGGTTCCGTTTAACGAGAGTCCACTGTAGTCAATATTTGTTGTTTAAAGCATGTTTCTAACAGAACAGCCAAATTTCAGTGTTGAAAGTCGAGGAAAAAAAAACAGTTTTCTTGGTTACAACAAATTTTCTAGGCACGTCTAGTTACAAGAAGCTTCCATAGAGGGCACCAGCTACAGAGTGAATGTACCATGGAGAGAGCAATGAGTCAGCAGCCTGGCACACAATCTGGCTGCTCAACTATTTGGTGGAATGACGCAGTTACGGACGCTCTTCCCATGCAGCGTTCCCTTCATTGCCGAGACAAGCTGTCTCCAAGTATAGTGCAACTTCTTAGCGTACTGCTGCCATTGCCAAGCCTGCTAGGAACTTCAGCTGCGCAGCTAGCACTTGGTAGTATTGGCGGCACGGCAAACCCGAGCTCTTTGATCATACCGATTGTGAAACTCCGCTTTGAAACCTGTAGTGGTTAGGGGATTGTGGCGCCACCTATGAGGTGGGCTACCAGCTAATGATGGTGAACTGTTTTGAGGAGCAGCGCTTAGCACTTTGTCTGGACACCATAAGTGGCGAGACAGTCTGCTCAACTGAGAGTTTTAATCCATTCACACCACGAGATTTCAATGTTTCAGTCTTTTGGGAAGTTTCCCAATCAGCGTGATCAAAAAGCTCTGGCCAATGCTGTATGCTATGTGTGACATAGCTGTTGGAATGAGAACTGGCGCAAAAGCCGAGACAGGAAAACTAGACGGCTGGCACTATTGAAGCTAAGATGCTCTGCTAAAACACTGCATACCCTCTTCCTTTCTTGCAGTTTGCGACCCGACGGCTGGCAGCTCAGGTGTTGGGCCTGTTTGCAGATGTGGAGAAGGAGCGCTTTGAGCGCCACCTTCCCGATCTGCTGCCTGTCCTCGTCAGAGAGATGCACCCCGACAAGTTCGAGGAGGTACTTGTCCGATTACATTTTTGCGAGAGGGTGTCACTGAATCGGAAGGCTACTCCTATTTACATATGTTGGCCCTTGCTGATTGTACCATCCGGGCAAATGATTGGTCTTTGTGGGTTTGCACTGCGGCTCTGACTTTGGTGTTGTGTTCTGTCTTGTGCTTTTTTTCATGTTTTCCTGTTATGTGTGTTTTGTTGTTCTGTACTTGTGCGCTACTTGAAGGGTAAACAGCTTTAAAGAAAAATGTGAGGGAACACATAAAAAGCATTTCTGAATTTATGGTAAGCAAATACGATTAAACCTGGATATACAGTACAATTCATTGTGTGAATACGGTTTATATGAATTCATAAAATTCCCTGGCCTGTGTGTATCGTGCACATAGTGCAGAATTATGGCTGTTCCGATTACTCTCCTGTGCCACCATGGATGGTACGAACACGCGAGCCCCGACTTCTCCCTAGAGCACTATCCGCTACTCATACATCGTTGACTCCGTGTTTGCTAATGACTCTGTACGTACCACGAGCTGTGAGTGGCAGTGCCCGCCCTACACATCGCCAACTCCTTAGTTGCTGGTTGCTCGTAAATCATGCTGTACATACAGAGCAAAGGGCTGCGTTGGAGGATTAAGAAACATAGTAATGTCGAAGAAGTTGCTGCATGGAGGTTCGTTACATTCATGTTTAACTGTATCACTGTCTTTACTATACCACTGTCTTTGCTGCATCGGTTGTTGGCGGTGCTTCCTCGATTTCATTGCCAGCCTGGTGGGCCAGTATCTCCAAATTGAGCTCTCTCCTTCTACCCTTTCTGACGCTCTCCCATTTGCCAGCACTTTCCACAAATGCAGTAAGAGAGTGCGGGCTTCCCGTTACCAGTGACATATGACGGAAAATCAGTAAAAAAAAATTCTGATTCTTCTTGTTTGCGAAGCAACGCCACCTAGAGGTGCATTCACCAGACATCCCAACAGATTGGGCTGTGACCTAAATTGCCGCTCCCCATAAGTGGCGCCACATCGTGACGGGTAAAGGAACCAAAGCAACCTAATGGGTTCTGTTGTGAAATGGGAGACAGCGCTGGCATTAAGATGGAGGAGGCATTGAATTGGCATTGAGCACCTTTGTGGAGGGTTCTGCCACTGCTGCTGCCTGTGTTTCAGCTTACGGTGGAAGACATTGAGCGCACCAAGGACCACATCATCTACCTGTACCTGGTCTCGCTGTCCAAGGTGGCCATGGTGTGCAACCTGGTGCGAGCCCCTGCATTGCAGGAGAACTTTGGGACGCTGTGTGGTGAGTGTGAGGGAACAAACGCGGGTTAATGACATCTTAGTTAAAATCAAGAGGAAGAAATGGGCTTGGGCAGGGCATGTAATGCGAAGGCAAGATATCCGCTGGTCCTTAAGGGTAACGGAGTGGATTCCAAGAGAAGGCAAGCGTAGCAGGGGGCGGCAGAAAGTTAGGTGGGCGGATGAGATTCAGAAGTTTGCAGGGATACAGTGGCGGCAACTGGCAAAGGACAGGGTTAATTGGAGAGACATGGGAGAGGCCTTTGCCCTGCAGTGGGTGTAGTCAGGCTGATGATGATGATGTTACTGCTTATGTCCTCATTTGCAATGTGCCTTGTGTGGCTGTTCCCACACTCAGATCTTGCTGCTTGCTTGTAATGTGGTGCATCAACATTATCTTTAGTCCCTTCTTGTTAACGGTTCTCTTTCAATCAACTCTTGGGTGGACCGTCTGTCCAGGCTATGCAGAGACGTACCTGCTCCATCCGCACGCCTGGGTGAAGTTGGCAGCCTCACAGTTTTATGGCGCCGTGTTTGCCGCCTACAAGCCGGAAGAGGTGGCGACCGCCTGTGGTCCCAGTGCGGACGAGTCTTCCCCAGAGTACTTGTTGACTGAATCTCCCTCAAAGGTGCGTCACCCTGTGTCCTTGCTAGTACTGAGTTGCTTGTTGTGTGGTGGCTTTTGGACTGACGGCCTGTGTGTAAGAAGCATTTAGTGCCGTTTCGCTGCTGTTCATTAAGTTGACCGGACGGTTGGCCATATTTTGTGGTTATTGTGTTGAAAGCCGTGCCTCGATATTTTGTGGTATTTTTGGAGGCATGAGTTAAAAGAAGAAAACTAATGTAACTGGTAGCGAATATGCATTCAGTATTCATAACCACTGTTCGGAAAACTACTTGGGACTGCTGAAACAAACACATAAAAATAAAAGCCTTGCTATCAGAATCTGGTTTTGGAACACCCGTCTGCCTTTTCTTCTTTGGGAAAAAAATGAGTTTTACTGGGGGAGAAAGGTGTTTTATGTGTTTATTTTTTTTTTCGTGTCTGGTTCTAGCTGAGAAAAAAAACAAAAGCAAAAGAAACCTGTATTCTGATTTTGTGTATTGTCACATGCATGGCTTTGGTTTGGTTTGGTTTATGGGGTTTAACGTCCCGAAGCGACTAAGGCTATGAGAGACGCCGTAGTGGAGGGCTCCGGAAATTTCGACCACCTGGGGTTCTTTAACGTGCACTGACATCGCACAGTACACGGGCCTCTAGAATTTCTCCTCCAAAGAAATTCTGCCACCGCTGCCGGCATGCATGGCTTTGCTTATGCGTAACTAAATCCAACATAACAACCTTTGGTACACCTGTTTGTGGTGCATTGTAGCTGTGTGCCCCCATATAACGAATGCGAACCCTTGCGTGTAAATTGTGCGGTGGTCAAGATGTTTTGTCCTTTGCGTTACAGGTTCGAAGCCTGACTGAAAAGTTCTGCTCCCAGCTTCAGCCCGACAACGTCCTTCCCGAAATAGCTGAACAGGTACTGCAACTTTTCGAGCTCTTTTTACGCGGGTTTTTGTAGCTTTGAAGCATTGAAAGAGGCGTAGTTACTAGGGGTGCTTTTGCAGGTACTTTTGAAGCTTTTACTACAGTCATGAGTTTGAAAACGAAGCAAGTTCCTTGTTGTTGTCGGAATGTAGCAGTCATTGGATAATTTGCCCAGATATTGGTAGTTTTTTGTGGCCAGATTTCTGAAAGTTGGCACAGTATTTGATTGCTGGGGAATATTTGAAAATTCTCTAATTAAATATGAACCGAATAACAAGCATAATCAGTTTGTGCTCGAAATTTCGAATATTCACACACCCCGTATTTAGAGCTATGCTTTTATTTCCTCACTGTAACCTTCCCCTCTAATCTCTACCATCATGTTGTAGTTCCACTCTTCTGTTGAGAGGTCTATAGGGCTTGGGCGTTGCCTGAGCTCACTTGGCTTATTTAGCGACCAATGACACTATGCCTGCATGAACTGACCGTGGTGATGCTTTTGTTCTGCAGGGTATTCGAAACCTGGTGTTCCTGACGAAGGTCTCGGTACGTGCCTCTCGCGAAGGCATAGACACTGTGCATTCTGTGGACTGGATTCTGAAGAAGGTGTCAAGGGAGGCGCATTCAGAGGTGGTGTCTGATCCCCGATGCACCGTCAAGGTTTGTTGGATTGTTGAAACTCGTTCACCTGTTGGAAGCTACTACTTTATATTGCCATGTTTAAGTTGACCTTTTTATTAACAAAAACGACCATCTGAAATGGGGGGGGGGGGGGGGGGGTTGACCTGTATGTTAAGGAAACTTGCTGGCAGGTTGTGAGGTCCTGCCCGTGATTCATGTGCTCTATATAAATATATTTTACCTTGTTAATTCAGATGCAAGTGGTTTCCACCAACAAAAATTCAAAGTATGTGCCATCGTGGCCGTTTACCAGACTCACTTATGCTGGCAGTCGCTTTCCCAAATGAGTGGCAGAGTGCAAACTTCTTGTAACCTTTGGAGCATGTGTTCCTTCAGAATCCAAAATTTCAGAATCATTCAGGACAGCAGCTTGGGCATGTTGGTTATTCATTCTTGATGGAACAGCGCAAAACATCGGGACAAGAGACAAGCGCTGTTTCCGGATGCAAAACGACATGGTCCGTGCTCGGCACACGGTGTTGACGATGAGGGAAATGAGAGTTTGGAAGTCGAGAGTGAAACACTGAAAAGAGCCCGAGGTACTAGAAATGAAATCAGCCAGGACAGCAGCTTGGGCATGTTGGTTATTCATTCTTGATGGAACAGCGCAAAACATCGGGACAAGAGACAAGCGCTGTTTTCCGGATGCAAAACGACATGGTCCGTGCTCGGCACACGGCGTTGACGATGAGGGAAATGAGAGTTTGGAAGTCGAGAGTGAAACACTGAAAAGAGCCCGAGGTACTAGAAATGAAATCAGCCAGGACAGCAGCTTGGGCATGTTGGTTATTCATTCTTGATGGAACAGCGCAAAACATCGGGACAAGAGACAGCGCTTGTCTCTTGTCCCGATGTTTTGCGCTGTTCCATCAAGTCAGAATCATTGGCAGTTTGATTTGCAGCTTATAGGCCAGCGAGTGCGGAAGGCATGGAAGGTGATGAACCGTTTTATTGCCCTGTCAGCAGGAAATTTTGTGGGAAATTGCCCTCGGAAAACTTTTGCAACTCTTTGAGAAGTCGATGAAGGAGAGGTGGGCAAGGAAAAGAAATTCAAAACCTTCCTGAAAGGAGAAAAAAAATACTGTGCATTTAAAACAAATCGGTGATCTTTCATCAAGATGTGGTCACATGATGGGATCATGGGTAAGGGCAGGATTTCACTGCAAGATGGCACATCAGTTTGTTTTATGCGATTTCCAGTCTCAAATTAAAACGATAAGTCCTCATTTCTTCGATATTGCATATGAGGCACATTCTTTTCATTTCTGCCATAATCTTGTGACACGTTCGGCAGTGGTTGGTTTCTTTAACACAACGCAAATGCAGACAGAATTCTGCAAGCACTAGAAAAGGAGCTGCTCAGACATTGTGCCAAGGAATGCTAAATGAAGTTTTTATGAAGTGGAATTGTCAGTAAAAGCCTTTGTACCTTATTAAACAGTTTTGTTTCTTTAAGTCGGGTAGTGAGTGTTATGCATTTGTCTATCAATGTTTCCGACTATTCATGGATTGCTAAGTGCTCGTTGAGAACAATTAGCTTGTTTGCATTGCACTATGCTTTGTTTGAGTCAGGCTTTGGCGCTTAATCTTTTGATTTGGTTTGGTTTGGTTTAAGGGGTTTAACGTCCCAAAGCGACTAAGGCTATGAGGGAAGCCGTAGTGAAGGGCTCTGGAAATTTCGACCACCTGGGGTTCTTTAACATGCACTGACATCGCACAGTACACGGGCCTCTAGAATTTCTCCTCCAAAGAAATTCTAGCCGCCACGGCCGGGATCGAACCCGCGTCTTCCGGGTCAGCAGCCGAGCGCCGTAACAGGTGAGCCACCGCGGCGGCTAATCTTTTGACATCGTCAAACCAAACAGGCCATGTTCAGTGCAAGTCATTTGTCTAATCTAGTGCATTGCTTGCACTGGTTTAAAGTTTTCATATTTTTTTCGCAGTGTTGTGCGACAACATAAACACTGCCTGAGACGCAGTCATACAGGGTGTTGATGGAGATATAAACAGAGTTTTGCAGCTTGTCATGGTGCACATTGGTGTCGGGGCTCTTTCTCAGTGCACGGGGCTGTCTTCGCAATGCAGCGTTCCAACGTGTTCAAGTTCTTGGCCGCTGTTTCCTTGGACCTGACCAGGCCCGAGCTTCACTCCCACCTAGAGCTCATCCTCATGCCCATCTGCCGAGAACTCGAGGACCAGTCACCGAGTCAGAGTAAGTGCCCGTGGAACTTTGTGCCCACGGCTTTATTATCCCACTGGAGTGTCAAAGGGTTTGGTCTGTCTCAAAAGTGAACAAGAACACATTCAGTGTTGTGCATTAAACGGCTTGGCTGGCAAAAAATATTGAGACCAGCATCATCTGCTTCATGACTGAAACTAAGGCAGGGACTTGTGGTTGCGTATGACGTGTAAAAATGATCCAATTTTATGAGCATTATAACGAAGCACCCTACTACAACACACCCCTTTGCTGTAGCACCATCCAGTGATGGTGGATGCTGTAATCACAAGGCACTGCTGAACTGTGCTATATGATCTTTCTATGAGGTTTTAGAGGATTTTATTTCCTGCTGGGTTCAGCTGTTCTAAAACGCTGACAGCTAAAAAGCTGCCGTATGACATATAATGAAAATGGTGCCAGATATTCGGCCACTGTGAAGTTATTGTCCGCATTGAAGTGTCAGTTGCCTTCGGAGACGCCTCTTGTAGAGTGATGCCTTGCATGGGATTCCAATGTGTAAGAAACTTGCGTGAAGATTCGCTGTATTGAATTTGGTGCTTGAGTACCTTTGAAGGGAGACTATATAAAGGAGGATTGAAAGCATTGAAAGAACTGGACAGTGTCAACCGAGAAACAATTCAGTGACTGCGGGGCTGCACGCTTTGCATGTTCTACAATGTGCATTGTTAACTTCAAGATTGTCAGTAGTGTGGGGGCTTGCATTTTCGTGTTCTGAGGTGAACGAGGATACAACTTTTTCCTCTCGGGGTTTGCATTGTGTTTGGATCACAAGTGAAACACAATTTTAGAAGCCTTTTATGAACTTTTTTTGATGGCCCTGGAACTAGCATTGTTATCCTGATTTTTTTTTGTTATCTGATGAAGCCGGTTCCTGACAGACACACTTTATGCATGACTGGCGCGCGTGTCACTCATTTCTGTCTCTACGCCGACAGGTGATGAGATGAAACAGCTGGCAAACGAAGTGACGGGCGTTGTGAAGAAAGCGGCCGGTGTGGAGGCCTTTGGCGCCGCCCTGGTGGCCTTGCAAGGAAAGCTGGCCGGCAAGAAGATGAAACGGAAAAGGGACAAGGCCCTCGAGGTGAGTTGGTGGAGCCGAGGATTGGATGCGGGGATGGAAACCATGCAGGCAGTGCTTGTACATGATGCCTTCGATGCATTAGTGCAGAAAACATTCGCTTTTTCTTTCTTCCCTTCATTGGGAGAGGTTGAACTGTGCAGTGAAGTTCTAATTATGATGTCTATTTTTTTTTCTCAAAAGTTGAGCCTCAATACTGTATGCTCAGTGCAGACATGTACTAAACTATAGCACCAGCCCTTATTGCCATCACATGATGGGCTTCTTCGATTAACCGCGCTCGGGCAGCCCGCTGGCTGCCCGCAAGTTCGTCTCTGACAGGAAAACGCATCATGGTCACGTGGGCTGGCAGCCACCGGAACCAGCCCCGCCGGCAATCACGGCGGCACGCAAGTCGCGGATCACGGAGGGCAGATGCTCTTTCTCGCTTCGCGTTCTGCGTCTCATTGCTACGCACGCGTACGGTAGAAATAGGCTGCTTGGTATCGAAAACAACGACTTGCAGTTATTGAGGGCTGCGTGCCGCAGACTGCAGAATATGCAGCTGATCAAGCTCGCACTCGTATACATTGGCAACGACAACGCGTGCGTGTGCCTTCGGTGCACTGTGTAAGCTTCAAGAAATCCTCAAAAGCATGCGATGAGCAATCGCAATCGAACGTGTTTCAGTCCACACCACATAGGACGGAAAAACTGCCCGTGCGTTGTTTATCAAACGACAAGCCGTACTCTCGGATTATTGCGTGTTTGCTTACTACGCAGTAAGTATGACCGCCGAAGATCTACCCTGGTGGACTCTGCTGTGGTCGTTGCGATTTCTACGCTCGTAGCCTGCTTCCTGTAAGCTGTAAGCAGAAAAGAATCGGGATACGTTCGTTCAACTGTCGTCTGTCGGCCGCCGGCTTTTGCTGCCAGCAAGGAACACATAATCTCGGCAAAATTTGCGCATATCAGCTTGTTAACGTCCACCTAGAACAAGCGGGTGCACGGTATAAATTTAGCTGCGTATCGCTTCTGTAATAATACAGCTTTATAGCAGAGAACTGGCACTGAAATGAAAGGCGCTACAATAAAGCCCTGCGTGTCGGCGCCTCACGTTCCGCGTGTGTTTGCATGTCGATCAGCGCTACAGAGCTCATTTTATCTATTTTTTAAATATGAGCCAAACGCGAGGAAGTGCATGCCTGCGGTACTTCTCAGATATTTTGAGAATATGTGGCAGAAGGCCCGAGCATGAAGCTGTACAACAGTTGGCGACGACAGAATCAGCACTTGGTCGGCGCGACAATTCTGTGTGGCCACATATATGCCCGCAGAGATGTCTCGAGCAATGTGCTCGTGAGGGCTTTTAAGGGGGGACACGGCTCTTTGCGGCCGAAAATTGGTCAAAAAATCGCATTTTCAATCTTTTCATTTTCGCGATCCTGAGGTGATTGCGCAGCTATCTACAAATTTTCGTTGAAAAATACTGCCTAATTCATGAGTTATAGCGTTCCAAAGACGTGAAACCGCGCGCGCGGCCCTTTAAATTGAGGTTTAATCGCACCGAACTTTGACTGCCCGCAGTTCGAAAAATACGCGCTCCGCCGGCGCCATTTTGGTTTCGTTTGAAAGGTCTCGATTCAGGCTTTTTTCATACTCCGGTTGGCAACTATGAGCAAGCCCAAGCAGCGGCAAACCAAGAAACAAAATTGAGCAAAACGCGCTCTGCTATTGGTTCTCAAAATCACGTGACCAAAATGGCGACTTTTGGTTGGTTGACGGCGTCGACCGTTTGCAGCACGGCGCCATTTTGTGTGGGTCGGGCAGTCCCACTGTCACGGCGAAGTGAGGTTTGTGGGGCGCTAAGTGCGAAATATTTCAATTTACGCAAGTCTTAGTCTAAAAGCACTAAAAGATATTGATCCGAAGCAAGCGCGCTGGGAACGCTGTATCGTTGCATCCTTGTGTCTACATTCAGCAGCCACGCTCCACGATGGTCTGATAACGCCGTAACCAGCGATGCTTAGCGCGAAAGGTATAGATAGGAAGCGCGTTGTGTACGCTGTTGTGTACGCTGCATCGTCGCATCCCGTTATCTATAATCAGCCATGCGGCGCCGACCCGTTATCTATAATCAGCGATAAAGCGCCCACCCTTCCTGATGACCTGATAACGCCCACGCTGGCGACGGCGAGGAGTGATCAGGGCGATTCCTGCAGCACAGCGTAATCGTGACTGTGCAGATGAAAAAGCGATACCTAAGCAGCTTCCGTTGACAGCCAACAACAGCGTGCGCGATAGATCGAGCTCTCCGATAAACCTCATGACGCAGCGGCGGCCGTGAAACGGCGTCCCTCAAAGCGCGGAATGGGAAACCTTGACGAAATAAATTTGCTTCTCAATGTTTTGGGGGGCAAGATGAGCAAAGAGCACGTATCGTTTGTTAGGGGCTGACTGCAATCACAGCGCCGTTGTGAGGTAGAATCGCGCGCTGCAGCTTGGGGGAGGTCACAGTGCAAAGGCACTCCTCCAAACAATGCCATCTATTCGCCGGCAATTTGCTTGTTGCAACTGCAGTTATGTCGACGGGAAATGGTGCTTTTATATGAGAAACTAGCCAGAACTCACTTCAGTGATTTCTAGTTACCCTTAGTGCCACAAAAATATGCCAAAAACGTTTTTTTCGATTTCTCAAAACTGAAATTTTGGCATGCACAGAATTTTGGAGGAGCGATATCTCCAATTCTATATTAGCTATTACTACAATTCTTTTTGTGCTAGAAAGATAAATGCACAGGTTGTGCAATAAGGCTAAATTTAAACTACTGCTTCCTCAGGAAAATTTTGGAAATAAATCGTTTGTCTCAGTAGTCAAAATGAGCTTTTTCTCTGTAATGTTTGACCAGCTGTAACTTTCGTCCAAGTCGTCCTAGAATGCTCATTTATGCCTTATTGCACTCCTTGGTGATTCTAGATCATTTATAAATAGTAATCTTCTCAACAAGATCTTATGTTAATTAACCAAACTTCCTCCAAACAAAAGACATATTTTTCATGATAAATACAAAACTTACTGCTGCAGGGGGAAACTGTTTGCAGTTTTAGAATCAGCACATGAAAATGTACAAACAGTGAAAATTTGGTGTAAATCTGTCCATAAATAAAAAAAATAGTTCTAAGAGGGGTGTCCCCCCTTAATAAGGGACATGTTTCAGTCAAGCGTTTATCAAAGCATATACAGTCGCCGACTGATTTTTCGGACTCCAAAAATTCGGACATGCTCGATTATTCAGACTGCTTCGTGGCACCGCCACTCTCCCCATAGACCGTAATGTATAACAACTGCCGAAAGTTCGGACATCTTGCAGCCTCTCGTTTGATTTTTCGGACACTCCTTGAGCCAACTCGACCGGCAGCACTTGCCGCACCGACGCTCACCGACGCGCGGTTCACTTCGCTCAGCGCCATTTTTGTTTTGAACTGAGCCTCCTTGCTGCCCCGCGAGGTGGCGCTACTGCAAATTCCCGCTCATCATCATCGTTTCCGTGTGGTTCGGTAGCGCGCCGCATGGTGGCGCGCCACACCAGTTCCGGCCGCAGCTTAGTAAGCCATCTCAAGGCAATCCAGGAGCCGCTTTGTTTGTTTATCCGGCAGCAAGCCCGCGAGAGCGCCGTGGTAGCACGCAGCGCTGGAGATGCGATATTAGCCTAGGGCGGCTTACAGCCGGCGTTTTGTCATCGAAAGGGGTCTGTTGAACCCCGAGTAGCAGTATCAAGACGTTTCGTTGAAGCGCGCGTGAGCATTGACTTATGCAACGCCAGGCCGGCGGCAGCAAGCCCGCGAGAGCGCCGTGGTAGCACGCAGCGATGCAGATGCGATGAGGCCCGACGGCTCTCGAAACGATGTCGGGGAGGAGGCAAGTAGAGGAGGTGGTGAAAGAAAGAACGGAGATGAGGAGGAGGAGGAGAGGCGGCGTTGGGCGAGGAGACATATGCAACGCCAGCCCGGGATCAGCCAGTGCATGTAAATAAACGATTTCTTTCTCTTTTTTTTTTAATTTGTTTTTTCGGACACCTGTTTATTCGGACATTTCCGCGGTCCCCGTGAGGTCCGAATAAACAGTCGGCGACTGTACACTTTTGCACTGCGCCAAACGCAATGAAGACCATACGCTCCCGTATCGCGCTCAACCAACACTTCGTAAAACACGGTCAGCACATGCATATATACGCGCGTCTGAACGCGTACTCGGAACTGGAGTCCGGCTGCTCTCGCGAAAGGCGTCGAACACCATCGCAATATCCGCCGGGCGCACGAAATTAACAGCCGAAATATTTTGTGAATCAGAAGTATGCGATCGTAATATGAAGCTAGCAATTGTGCTTTCGAGGTGGTGAGACGATCGAAATATGATCGCGCATACGCACGCAAAACATATCAATAAACGGCGAGAACTACCGCAAAAGGTGTCATTGCAGGCGACACAGTCGATATGCACCGTGGCCTAGTCGAAACAAGCGCCTGCATCGCGCAAAACATCGCATGAAGAACCGCGGTCCTTCTAGTCCTTATAAAAATGGCCGCGCGAGCTTCCCGCTACCGTACACCTCTCTGTCGTCTGCTAGCTGCCCGAGCGCTGCCAGCACAAAATCGTCCTGGCGAGTCTGGCCGCCGGCTGGGAGCCCGAAACCGCCCAGCCAGAGAAAAACAAACGCGTTCCGGGCAGCCACCGGAAGTGGGCGGAGCAACCCGAGAAAATCGAGCGCGCTCGGGCAGCCCGCAAGCAACCCGCGGGCTGCCAGAGGCGGATAATCGAAGAAGCCCAATAGCAGTTAAGGGGGAAGCTGGTCTTAGAAAAAAAAATCTTTGTTAATAAAGTCACAATAATGGAACCATCAAGAAACATGTATTTTTGCGTGCTGACTCCAAATAGGTATGTAATTTAATTTTATGTAAACAAGTCCTCATGCACTTATATGTGATGTAATTTATTTATTGTTTCCTCAAGGTTCCACAGGGGACATTACATGAGGGGTGGGCAAACGAAAGAGTTAATATGAACACAGATGGTCTTCAATGGCGGTTTTGAATGGAACAGGATTGATGATGGTCGCCACTTCGGATGGAAGGTCATTCCAGTCATTGGCTGTTCGAAGAAAAAATGACTTTTTATATGTTTCGGTGCAGGCCCATTCAGGGTAGACGGCGTTAGGGTGACTATTTTATTTATTTATAAATAACTTTTTGCCAAGAACTTTCAATAAATTTTGCTGCAGGAAACTTGCTAGAACGCATGCCATTGGCTTGTCTTGACATCAAACTATGCAATAAGGGCAAAATTATTATCCCACCTATCATAGAAGTTGGGTTACAGGGTTTTGAATTTGCCACTTCACAAACAGGAAGGATGATAATTTTACCCTTATCTTATTGCATAGCTTGATGTCAAGAGAAACCAATGGCATGCACTGTAACAAGTTCCCCGCAGAAGAATATCTTTTGAACTCTCGGCAGAAGTTACCTAACATATTGCACAAGTGCACAAGGACTTGTTGTACATGAAATTAAATTACATATTTGGAATCAGCATGCAAAAATGTATGTTCCCAGAAGATTTTATAGTTGGGACTTCATTAATAAAAAATTTATTTCTAAGATCCTCTTCCCCCAGCCTCCTTAGGCATTAGGCACTACTACACCACTGTGCTTACCGCTTTAAATTGTATCAAACTATAGTAAAATGTACAGTGGCCCACAAAGTTATCTAGAGAGCTCGAACAGCACGCTCTGTTCTTATTTATGATGACTGCCGCAGCCTGACGGGCCCAGTACAGATTTGAATGACATTGGGAGTTAAAACATCGTTCATGGGGATGTGCGTGCACCATATGGTCTTGCTTCGGGCCCCTACATCGCTCGTAAATGACGCAAGTGTGCTCTCCGGTCCGCCGTTCATGCGCTCTAGACGGTTGCATGGAAACTGTACACATGATGACCTGCCTTAATTTGACTTTCTCTGCAGATGGTGAGGAACCCCGAGGCGGGGGCACGCAAGAAAATCAAGCATCAGCTGAGGAAGAAGGAAGCACTGAAGCGAAAGAAGACAATACAGTTTGGCAAGAAGGTTAAGAAGCGGAAGGTCAGCTAGCCCCTTAGGTGCCTAGGATCTTCCTCTCTCTCTCGTGCAGCTCATCGAGAGCTGCCACTTGTCAAATAAAAGTAATGTACATAGGCCATTTTGGCCAGCTTGTTCCTCTAAATAAATGTTTCCATCGCCACCAGCTCGTTCCTCTTCCTCTGTTTATGGTGGTAGTATTTCTTTCAGAAGTGCATCAGAAGTCAAAAGCATTGTGGTCTCATGCATATCACCATCATTTTGTTCACTTCCCCGCAGCAGTCTGATCGTTTGTGGCATTGTTGTTCTCATTAGGTGGGTGGGCTGCCACGATCTTAATTTCTTTTTCTTGGCAGTAATTGGGTCTATTTCAGATGGTGTTCCTAGTTGTCTTTGAGGATGTAAATGAGAGGAGATCAGACTTTTCTGGGGAAGATTTTAGCCCTAAGTTTGCTGAGTGCTGGTTTAACTGGGCTGTTGCCTAGGTATAGTTTAGCCAATTTTTTGTTATTGAACAACATTTTTGCTTGAAGCCTGACGTAGAATTTTCAAGTTGTCCATTCTCAAGCTGCGATGTCTCCTTCGCACTGATGCTTCCTAAGGCCTCACTGTTGCACAGTCCTTCTAGCACGAACCTCGTCCGAGACAGCAGTCCAGCCTTCTTCATGTTGCTGCCGGCGCTCTCCGCGAGTCTGCCTGATAGCCTGAAGAGCTCGGAGGAGAGTTAACCAGGTCTTTCTTTAGAATTTTATTGCTCCCCAAGACAGAAAAGCGCGAATCTGACTCGCAATCCCATTTCTTTAGTCATTAATTTCTCTCTGCCTGTGACTTCTTGTGTGCCTGCTCACTACGATTCCTACACGAACCTGACAGTACTCCTAAGACAAGCTTAACATGGACCAAGTCCAAGACGGCCTGCATCGGACTGTAGACCTCGGAACAGCCATTTGATTCTGCAAATGCACGCAGTCTGTGTGTGTGGAAATAGGTGTGAGAGAGAGGCATGTAAGCTTGCCAGTGCTGAGGAAGGCGATGTCGGTGAAGAACATGGGCTCCGGGCAGCACACGAGGAATCCCGTGAGCTGCGAGGAGGCCGAGTTATCGCCAGCGTTTTCCCGGTTGCCAGTTCCTCGGTCATCTCGGCCGCCACCAGAGCTCTCCCGGCCCGACGGCACCATGAATGTCATACACAGGACGAACATGCAGCAGCTCAACACTGGGATCATCCGAAAACAGGTGAAGGCAAAGACGGAGCGAGACATGTCGCAGGGATAGTTCATGGTTCATTGTTGCCTGATAGAAGGTAGACAAGAAGAACTGTGCTAGTGAAGCGCCGTTGCTTCCCGTCCTTCCTATACTTTGTTGTTATCCCTTATTGCCTCCCCATGGTGCAGAGCACAGAGGAGAGGTGATGCAGTTGCTCACTTGGATAGTAGTTTGTCTAGGTATAAATAAGTGCTACTCCTATCTGGACAAATGAACCGAGTCAGTAACTACGGCTTCTCTTAGCTGTGCATCGTGCATTTTAGAGATCTATGAAAATTATTCCATCGAGGAGTGTTGTGGTAGCTACGGATGTTTGCTTGATTGTGTACTCATTTAATTGGACCCTTCTCGAAACAAGAGCAGAGGTCTGAGATACGAGTGACTTAAAACACAAAAAAAGTGAACAACCAGTTCTGTGCCAAAAGCAGCACAGATCTAACAATAAAAAATGAACAATGCAAGAAGTAAAGTTTAAATATTTGGTAAGAGACTTATAGGCTGGCAAAATGAGTTAATAGTTGCATAGACCCGTAACGCCAGAAAATACGCGTCAGGAATATGCTATGAACACTCCCGAATAACTAGAAAATAATTTACAGCTGTGTATTATTTCGATAAGTGTTATGTACCAATGCAACATAAGGTCTTCTCATGTTCGATTATAATTAACTGAGATGTTCCTGTACATATTACTTCGTGAAAAAAAAAAACAGTTCAGGGAGGTATAGATTTAATCACTAAACACAAGTGCGGCAAAAATTAGCTTTCAAAATTACTTGCCTCTAATGTAAAGACAGTCCATCACTAGCGGTTGCCTTCCCTTTTGCATGTAGTTCTATAGTCTGCTGCAAGCGCAGAATTCATGTGCTGTAAATCTCGTATTACTGTTAAACAGGCCTGAATGTAGCACAGAGCACCCTAAACCGGAAAGCCGCAGTTAAACTAGAAGTAACTCTTCAGTTTCGAAAGACGCTATTCCGCCTATGACATATAGCACCGCTGCTCTACGTTGTTCTGAGTGATCCAACTGCATAAGCATTTCATGATGTCATCCTTGCAGCCGTACTCAGTAGAAAAACATTCTCGTCTGCAGCGAAAACAGAAACGGTGCGAAGGAGTTGAAAAAATTGGCTGTGGTTTAGCTTGGAGCGACGCGAGAGCGAGCGCTCTCCCCCTCTCCACAACCTCTCCCCCCCACTCGACATGGCGCATGCGCACAGCTGTTGCAACTCGGTTTCGCCGGCCGCAGCAGCGGCTCCGCACCACGTGACCAACGGGCTCAAGGCCACGGAGTTCAAGGGGTGCCACGCTGAAGGCTCGAAGATCTGGCGTAGTGTAGCTCTCGCTACGAAATGAAGAAACAACGGGGCACTAACCGCGTCCGACGTACGGCTCCAAGCAGCACACACTGCCAGAAGCGGTGCCAGAACAGGTGGTACTTCAGGTTGAGCGCCACGGTGAACACCACCACAGGCATGTACAGGTACCAGCAGCTCGCCAACGTGGAAGTCGGTGACTGGCAGGAAGCTCTCCTTGTACCCGTAGCGGTCTACCAGCAAGCCGGCGATGAAGCCCCAGAGCACCGTGACAGCCACCACGGGAACGTTCCCGGGACACTGCCTTCATCATGCGTAGCAGCGCTGAATAGAACACATTTACGTCTAAGAAAGTGCAGGACTGATCTCAACATTGATACAGTGTACACGACTCTACATTAATGTCAGTTATCATTGTTTATCACTTATTCTAATTAAATTATCTATGTTTTGGCAATTTATTGTTCTCTGCGGTTGTTTGTATTTTCAGTGTTGTGTTACCCACTCCCTTCTGTAATGCTTTGCCCTGAGGGTAAAGTAAATAAATAAATGAGATGTTCGTTCGTATTGTGTTAAAAGAAAAATACCCGAGACGTAAAACCGGACGAGCCTGTTAGAGAAAGCAAGTCTCTTTGTTACGATGTATGCATGGATATTGACGAAAACGGGTACTTAACCCTGTTGACCCATGCGATTAAAAGGTCAGATAAAAGTGAAAAAGTTGCACAGTTTCGTATTTACTGCTCTCAACATTGCAGAAATATAAAAAGTATAGACATTATAATGGGAACGACCGGCAGCCGTTCACGCGGTGGGACGAAGAGGTCGACGAAGTGCAGTTCTGGTTCCTGAGTGACTCCTGCCTGAGGACATCATCATCATCATCCTGGGTGTGTGCCTGTCTTGTCACTCTTCGATCAACGACCACCGACCAGCGCTTCGAAGACGCACCTTTACAATATATTAATAAAAGTGAGTTCTCCGGCTAATGAACTAGTAGTGACAATTTCTGAACATACAACAAAGATAGCGCTAGGTACAGATTCTCGGGACTACATTACAAAAAGCAGAATTGAAAATCATTGTACCACTTGCCGGTATTCTGAACGGGCTTGCTCACACCTGAGCGACTAAATGGCTCGGAATTTCTCGCCCATGATCTATCTGCCTTGCAATCTGATTGGTGTTTTAGGCACCACAGTGCATGCTATTGGAATGAATCTGAAGTCCGATAGAGGGCTAAGTGCACAAGCTTCTTTCCATATTTTGCCTGACTCAGCGTTATTGAAGATACATCACTAATACTAATCGTGTCACAGTGCACAGCTGATCGCAACTTACCGCTGACAATGACGACTAGAAGTAGGAGCAAGGTTCTATACTCAGGTTCGTTCCCGTATTAGGTGGCGGTGCTGGAACTCTCCACGATGTAACGACAGCGATTTATTCACTTTTCTATGTTTTTTCCGTCAGCACGTGTGCATTAAAACGGCACTCCGTTCTATATTGTTTCGGTAATGCCTACCTCACAAGGATGATGATGTCATCAGGCTTAATGGCACATACCCACGGCCATTAAGCCTGAGGAGATCATCACCATCCTCGTGAGGTAGGCTTATTGCCTTCGAGTCCCGAAAGCATTCGTGGCTTTGCATGTTCTTGCTTCTTTATGGACAAATGCCTTCCCGCGGTCGCGATACGTCGTGTATTAGTATCCACTCCGCTTCGTATCGTCTTTGGTCCGAGGATGAACGGCGCTTGGAACATCTTTTTTCTCTTCGCTTTCGCTTCCATGCTCCTTCTTGTTGTTGTCTTTGCCTGTTATCTGACGCCCAGTGCGACACAAAATGCGTCTCCTTTCTGTTTCTGAAGGAAAGCTTATGCAAAAAAAAAACCACCAGTACCACATTTTATAAATATTTTTGAAGCAGTTTCTGATGATGACAGCATTCCAGGGACGTTGCTGACGCCGGCAGGATATGTTTTCAGCGAAAAAAAAATATCTAGAAGTATGCACTCGCCAGTGATTGAAGAGCGGTGTATAATAATAGGTAAATGAGGACCACGTGATCCGTAGTGAACGACAGGGCAGTAGAGGAAGCGGAAGAAGAACTGTCGCGCGCTGGTTGTCCTCAACGAATCCCCTGCGGCTCAGTGCGGGTTTTCCTTCTAGAACGGTTCCTCCTGCGCCATTCGTTTCGAACAGCACCCAGAGCCAACGGGCACATTGGTGAGTACATGCTCATTTCGTATGATAATCGGAAATGAGGCAGTACAGAGCATCGTGAACGGCCTTACCGGCACATCGCAAGGCTTAGCATGCATGCGCTAGCATAAGAGGAAAAGGACTGAGACGGAAGTCATATATTATAAGTTCCTTGATGTCCCTCCGCTGAAATGGCACTGAAATGCTTTCATTGTCACTTGAACTCCAGCCCACGTGCTGTTCAGTCATTCTGACTGGTCAGTCATGGCGGTGGTCAATGTTCAAGCGTGTGCTTGGAGTATGTCTTTCCTACGTTCTCTATGACGCACCTTCAAAACGTACTCTCCCTGAAGTCCAGGTTAATTCGCTATGAGACTCTTCCTATTCGAATCTTATCTACCGTGATGGCCCACTGCGTGTGGCGTTGGGATGTTTGGCCCAAGGTTGAGGTATCGAGTCCTGGCTGTAGAAGTTGGACTTCGGTCGAGGCAAAATAGAAAAAAAAATTGTCCATGTACTTAGACTCGGACACCCCTTAAGGAATTCTAGGTGGTCAAAATTAATCCTAAGTCCGGTACTACGACCTCCCTCAGATTACTGCCTTGCTCTCCAAGGTTTGCCACAAAGTCAGGCTATGCTTTAAAAATGAAATGAGATGCTTTTGAAAGCAGTCGGTTTTGGTGCATGGCTTCACAGGAAGTTGTACGCGACGCTCCGTCGGCAGCCCTGAAGACCTGCCAGCTTTTGCGACGTGGCGTGAAGCTCTGGAGAAACCGCGAGGCGATGCTGCCTGTGTTGCTGCTGCTGCCTCCACTGCTGTCCTCGCTGGCCACAGTGGCGCGCGCGGCCGAGCCTCTGCGGTGCATCGTGCAGCCCGTGCGGGGCTCGGTGCTGGAGACCAGCTTCCTGCTCGGCTGCACGGGAGGAGAAGAAGGCACCGAGCTGCGCGTCTACCTCGCTGACGACGGTACCGAGGAGCCCTACAAGGTACCACTCATTAGCTGTGTTTTAATGCGACAGCCAAACAGTTCTCATCACACCGAAACGCCGGCGATATCTGAGATGAAATTTGCTGATTTGTCGAGAGATGTCACGTGACCTTGTAACGTCATTCCAACCTGCCCTGATGGGCAACCCTGATTGGTTGAGAGTGGCCGCGTGACTTTGTGACGTCATTCCAACCTGACCACCATGGCAGGTGACAACTTGGCCACCGGATTGTGAGCAACCTTTCCGCCGTGGCAAGTGGCAATTAATGATTGATCGAGAGAGGTCACGTGATCTTGTGACGTAATCACAACTTGCCAACTTAGTTTTGAGCACCCTGGTTTCTAGACAGCAACGTCAATAAAGAATCGAAGTAAAAAATCAGACAAAAGAATGCAATATGTGCAAATGTCGGCTCCGTCACAGCATAGCGGATACCTGCTATACTGCAGTTAGCAGACCGAACATGGCGGTTGATGGACCGACAATTGCAACGAAACTGACTCAAACACATACCTACATAAGTTGCAACAGAAGCTGCGAAGAATGTGAAATCTAGTGCTATCCTGTTCCACTCTTAAAGGGACTTAAACATCCCCGCAGTTTTCTTTATCGATTTATTCTTCAGCTTGTCTTCCTTAGTTGCTGCCGCCTGTGATGTCACGTTGGTCGATCAGTGTTATCCGCCGGCTCTGTTATCAAGGGCTTTAGACTGACCAACTGCAAGGATTCAAAAGAATGGATCGGCAAAAGAACCGTTACAAAAATGTGTCTACTAATGATTCTTCTCCTTCTAGCTTATTCTATTTTGGTTCAACGGGATGAACGCGCTCAACCGTGGGGAAGAAGGGAGGGTGATTGGGTAACACTTACTGCTCTTGGCATCCACGTGTCCTGTGTTGCAGGGCCGCCTGGTGCACGTACTTCCGGGACCAGGCGCGTACCGCGTCAAGCTGCCCATGGGCGACCCCGAGCGGAGGTACGCGGTGCAGTTGCGCGTGCAGGGCGCCGCTTCGTCGCCGGAGAACGTCACCGTCGCGCCCCCGCAACACTGCCAACCACTGGCTCAGCTGGTAAATAAACTGCAGACACGCGCCATTAGTTCGTGTTCCTCGCACCAGGTGGCGCAAGCGAATTTGTCTTCAATTTTGTCCCTTTTAAAGCGAGAGTGTTAAGGGTCTTACAAACCCCACTGGTTAGTACCTGTCATTGTAGGGCAGTGACGCATCGCTTAACCACTGCACCATTGCGCCAGATAGTATGGGAACTCCCAGGGATTAACCCATTAATGTTATCGCGTCGTACCCTTAGGGCTGAGCGTAATTGTTGCCTGCAGTTTTTTCGTCGTTTTTGCGCACATGGTCTGTGCATTGATGCGATGCTCACCCATTGCACAGGATAAGGCCACAGGATTTCCCTCGACATTTGGATTTTTCACCAGGGTTCGAAGACTACAGCATCTTTAACACATATGTCTTGTGCTGATCGAATCTGCTGAAATCTCTTATCTTAAAAGTCGGCTGAAATCTTCAAGGCCCACGTGCTGCACGACAAAGCCTCGCCGGCCACATGCCCGAGACCCTTTGGTGAGTGGCGTCCAATTTTCTCCGGCATCAGGTGGCGACCTCTGTCGAAGAGGCGCCCGGCGGCAGCCTTGTGCACCCGACGCTGTCCCTGGTTGCCGTCGCAGCAAGCTACGCGGCCGCCTGCGGACATTCGTCGACCGCCACCGCGGCGCTGCTGTTGCCACTTCTTCAGAGAGTGCGGCTGCGTACGGCGCTCCAGCTCGAGCACGGCGCCGAGGCCTTGCGATCCATGGGGTTCGCACTGCCGGGTAAGCGGACAAAACGCAGGAAAATGTTGCGCAAGCAGCCTTCTCTACAATCCAGGGGGCGCTACCGGTCTGTCACTGCAACTGACAACCTAGATATGTTTCCTAAGCATGACAAACCGCGTTCAGGGCACTTTATCTCACTTGTAGGCAGAACGTAGTCAAATAGTGTTAGTCTCCTGATCAACGCAGACTTCCGTCGTGTCTCTTAAAAAGGCCCTGAAGATAAAAAAGCGTTGGTCATTATCGTTAAGGCACCACGTTCTAATCACAAATACACAAATTCCACCAAAAATTGAGCTTTTATAAGCTAGAAAACGCACAAAAACGAAATACAGGTGTCGCCATCACCGGCCAGTTTCGCAAGTAAACTGCATGCGTCTACACCGACTTTTTCGCGCGGATCTCAGAGGCTACGTTAAAACTGCATTCACTTAGAAACAGTGACAACCGGTGTTTTCGGTAATGACGTCACGAGTATGAATCCACGGGCGGGAATATTTTTAAATCCAGTTTTCTCCCAGAGAAATAAGCACGGGGCTCTCCTTGCCAAAATCAGGCTGACGGCGGTGCAACAGCACTGCGGTCACCAGTGCGAGGATAACCTGCGTGACGGGGATCGGTTCAGTCGCTATCCCCCTCTAAAGGGTAATGGACCCCTGATAGCATGAGAAGGGGTGAGGACAGCTCGGTTGCTTATGGCGAAGACGGTACATTTTCCTGCTTGCCTAGCGGGTCTTTACTAGCCAGCTTCAGCATACCCTGTACCCTGTTACGTAGTTTAAAAGAGTGTGTTGTTGGGCGAGTCGGTCACACACGTCTTCAAAGTATACTTAGGGTTGTTCGTTTTCGAGTAAAACCCGATTTTTGCACCCCGAACGTGTTCCTAAAATATCGGGTGAAACCCGATTTTTCCCGATTTCTGAAACAATCGTGCCCACGGAATTGTTGTGCCTCCAGTCTCAGACAAAGAAGAAAACCAGTTGACATTGTGGAAACTGAGAGCCGTACTCGATCTGTACCAGAAGCGGCTGCTGAGTCAGTCGTTTGATGACTACCGACCTCTCTTTATTTTCGTGATGGACGATGTAGGCTCGCTTCGCGAGGAGTTTAACCAGTACTTGCTGGAAGCAAGCCCCACAAATGAAGGTGTTGAAGTGATGTGGAACGACGCAACTGTGTTACCCAAGGCTAGCAAATGCAGTGTTGCCATTGTTGTGCCTAGCTAATGGCAGCTGTGACGTTGAGCGAACGTTCTCTCAGCTAAGGTACCTGCACAGACCAGACAGGTCTCGGATGCAAACCAAGATGTTGCGCATGCAGATTATAATGTATGTTAATAAGGACGTGTAGAACGTCGATGAACAGCCCTCGTGAATAAAATGTTTCTTTTCTCAAAACTGACCGTTGCCTCTCACTGCGAGTAATTTTTAATTACCAAAGAAAGGCCAAATTTTGCAATACTTCCTTGAAAGCAGCCCAAAATATAGCCCTAATTGTTACCTACCGCTTAGAGCAAATGAAATAAATTATTAGTTTGCAAATTTAACCCGATAAAACCCGAATTTCGGAGATTTTCCACAAAAAACCCGATTTCTCCCCTATTATCAAGCCGAAAAATAATGCCCGATTTTTACCCCCCGAATTTGAAAAAAATATAAAACCCGAAAACGAAGAACCCTAAGTATACTGCGCACACAAAAACAAGGGCGTGAAGGTACGCACGACATGCGCAGACTCGCGACTGAATTCAAACGAAAGGAAACACATCTTATATACCTTCAAGCGTCATATCTAACACCATGCGCTGTTCAGATATCTGCCTTCTTTTTAATAAAGGTTGATCGAACGGTCGCTTACACAATCATACTCCTGCTTACTGATGAAAAACGCCTCGGCAAGTTCACGTGTGACCTGATCTCTGCTTCTCTATAAAATTTTTGTTTTCGTTAGCAAAGGTAGGCATGGTGTGTTGCCTACCGATTACTGTCATTGCCGCTGTGGCAGAGAAGCTCCTACGGAAGCTGAAAGCTAGACCGTGCCAGAAGGGTGGCCGGTCAGAGAAAAGAAGGCCAGCGGTGCTGCCCTGCCTTCACAGGGTTTCCCACAATTTGAGAATGTGGCGAAGCGGTACGATGTGCCGGTAGTGCTTTCCACACCGTGCAAATTGGCCTCGTTATGCCCACTTGTCATGTCCGAAGGGAAAAGTATACGCAAGACTGCGTAAAGCGTCATGCAAACCCATATGTCAGGTGTCCGACGGGCGTTGTATATGAGGTTCCCCTAACCTGTGGAAGCGCATACATCGGTCAGACGGGCTGATGTTTAAATGACCGCTTATCGGAACACCAGCTTTCTATGAAGACAAATACAGGGTCGAATTTAGCCCTGCACGGCGGCGCTTGCCCGGAAGCTACACGCGACAAGCCATGCCTACCTTTGCTAACGAAAACAAAAAAAATTTAAAGAGAAGCAGAGATCAGGTCGCACGTGAACTTGCCGGGGCGTTTTTCACGAGTAAGCGTGGGGATGATTGTGTAAGCGACCGTTCGATCAACCATCATCAAAAAGAATGCAGATATCTGAGCTTCGCATGGTCCGAGATATGACGCTTGAAGGTATATGTGTTTCCTTTCATAGGAATTCAGTCGCGAGTCCGCGCTTGTTGTGTGTACTTTCACGTCCTTGTTTTTGTGTGCGCAGTATACGTTGAACATACCATGTTACCGTTACCGGACTACCAGGAGCCCCCCCCCCCCCCCCCCCGCCAGTTCACACGCACTGATTGGTCCTGCCGGGTACCTGGCGCCATCTGGCGCCGTCACGGCGATTTGCGCACGCCACTGACTGCGCGCGGGCGCCCGGTACTCCGGTACCGGTACGAGTAGTACGGTATGCTAAAGGTGTCTACTTAGGCAATGACGGTACTTGTTTCATCTCGCCTAGTGAGTCCCGCCACTGATACGGCACCGTTTCTTTATCCAGGCCTCTCCCCCGGTGGGCAGCTCGGCGTCTCTCGATTGGCCTCCCGTTGGGCGGACGCCCTGCGCTCGCGGGGTCTGCTGTCGGCGCCGCAGGAACCCCGACTGTCCGCGTCCGTGGCTCTGCTGAGGGCCGTGGCCACGCTCCACCGCAGCGTGATGCAGGACAGTGGCCTGTCGTCCTGTCACCACGGTGCTTCGAGGACTGTGCCCAGGTGAGCGACCTCCCACTTCCCCAACTTGCCAAGGCCACACTTCTTCAGCGCGGATTATGGGGTTAATGAACATTCCCGCGCATCATGGTGGAGGGGAGGGTGCAGGTTTCGCTTCGCCCTTGGCACAACTAAAGTATGTGATGGCTTTGCTTCCTTGCCCAACTGTCGATCGATAACAATGTAATTCAAATGGGCTTGAAATTGGCCACTTCACAGCTAAAGTGACACCACATGTGAAATCTGAGAAGGAATCCTTACTTCTGCTTTTTATATGTGAGGTATAATAATAATAATCATGTTTATTTTCACCACTCTATACAAGTGAGCGAAAAGAGGTGGCTGAAGTAAAAGCTGCTGTCTCCGCAGCTTGACAAAGCCTCAGCCACCTTTACATCAGCAGCAGTGACATGGCGAAAGCAAATGCATGCGTTAGAAGACATATTCAATAAACCCAATCTGAACTTGCAAAAATGAATAAAAAAAAACTGAAGGCAGTATAACTGTTACACAAACAGTTTCGCTATGTGCCTATGCGTCATTGTAATAACATCTATGTGCTGGAAGTCAATATCGTTCAGAAGAGAAGGTAATGAACACTTTATCTTTTCAACCCCAAAGCCAGTCCGTGAAAAAGGAACAAACCATGGTGGTTGGTACCTGAAAGAGTAGGTTTTTGTCACTGTTTTCAGGTTTGCTAAATTTAAAACAATTTTTGACTTACCTTGTGCTGCTTTTTTATAGGCACACAGCAGTTTGTATGCGTAAATATTTTCCGCTGTTATGATCCTGTGCTTTCGGAAAAGAGGTAGTGTGTGCTCAAACCTAGGCGTATTCTCTATAGCACGGACAGCTTTCTTTTGTAGTAGTAGAAGCTTATTAATGTTTGTTATAGAGGTATTTGCCCATACTAAGCAGCAGTAGTAAATCTGAGAGTTAAAAAGTGCATTGTAAATAAGTTTCTTGATATTAGCAGGAAGCATTCGGCGACTTCGGTTCAGGATACCGACAACCTTGCTCAGTTTTGATGAAATTCTTTTAATATGCTCGTTCCATGAAAAATGCTCAGAGAAACTACTCCTAGAGTTTTTATGTTTCACTGGTTTTATGCAATAGGGACCTAAGTGAAAGCTATCAGGAGGTGTAATTGATGTTCCCGGTGTGCGGAATAAGACCCAAAATGTTTTACTCTCATTCAAGATTAATCTATTGCTTTGACACCATTCCTGGGGTCTACAGCAGAAGATATCTGCTGTTTCTTTAATCTGAGTTAGGTCCTTGCCAGAAACCAGAACCGTGCAGTCGTCTGCGTAAATTATGTACTTACAGTTGCCCGCAATTCTAGGGTAGGGCATCGTAGCGAAGCATGCACCAGCTACACTGTAAATAGCAGCTCGCGATTTCACGCAACATGCCGCTGCCTTGAAGTGATGCCACACCGCGGTGATTAGACGAACAGTGAGCCTCAAAAGGGATCCATTAGCGAAGTAAGGGACATTACAAAGGGTACAGTCTAAACAAGGAGTGTCCCAAATGAGAGTAAAATGGAGTACACATTCTTCTAGCACACTCCCTTTTAGAGGCAGGGTATCGTGCCCAAGCACAGGGGTATATTTCCATCAATGAAAATGCAAAATACACACGGTTGGCAACGGAAATGAATTCCCTTTTCAAAAGATTCAAAATTCTTGGAGTTGGGAAAGTTTTAACCGATCTTTCAATCTCCTCTTTCTAACCACACAATCTCCGGTGTCGCGTTCATAAGCTTCTTCCGATTACTATCTGCATTCGCTTACTATGCTATGCGGTGGTAATATACGTCCACTGCCAAGAGCAAGCATTCCGTATATTTAGTGGTCGAAATCTAATCCGGGACTTGGGCGGCATACCGTGCCCCTTAAAGGGAGAATGTTAGAGGACAGCTTACTCCCTTATTACTCCCATACATATGGATTTGTGTCTAAGAGTGCAGGCGTCGGAGTGAAGAGGGCGCTACTTGACGCAGGGCGCTGCTGTCGACCCTGGACGAGGTGCAGCGCTCCCTGGCGCCGTCGGTGCAGGACTCGCTGTCGCTGCAGCTGCCCGGCTACGTGGTGTGCGTGCGTGGGGCTCAACCGCGTCAGCGCGTCACCACGCTGGGGCTTCGCAGCGCGAGCCTCGTCAATCTGGAGCCAGCCGCACCGGCAAGGTGGGATGCGTAGTCCTCGGACCGCAAGGGTGTCTAGCTTTGAGCTCGAAATATAACCAAAAGGCGGTTGACGTTTCAACGTTCACTACCCTTTCCAACCCTACTCCGCCGTATATGTGGTGTGCGCTGTAAGTGGCCATTTATATACAATCTGTGTTTATACACGAGTTCCTACGTTAATTATGACACAGGTACTCAATGAGTCACATGATATATTGGTCACATGTCACATGGCTCACGCGGTACATGACAACGGATAACGTGGCCTTGCTAAGTGGTGACGTCATTTGATGCGCACCACGGCAACGATACGTTGGGATAGCCTGACAAAGAAACCCCTACGCAGTATGGAAGACACTTGGCCGTCCCTCGCAGGTGCCTGGTGATGGACGTGAGCCCGTTCCCGTGCGCCGACGACGCGCTGCTGAACACGCAGTTCGTGATGGTGAAACGGGCCGACGGCCGCTCCGAGGCCTCGGTCGAGCTCTTCCTCCGCAAGCTGCGGCCCGAGAGGCGGGAGGCGAGCCGGGCCTACGCCTCCCGCGGTATGGTCACTCTGCACAGGGTGGACGTCCCATCCGCAGCCGCCGGCTTCGACCTGCTCGTCCACATCGAGCCCGAGCAGCCCATCGACCTGCTGCAGGTGGGCTGGTCTGTGGGACGCGGTGGGAGGCGATATTGCACAGCTGTACCCTGATCAAGCATGCTTTCCGGTAAGATGGTAAAAATGTTGAGAACTTATTCGAAATGGGTACGAAAAAAGGGCAGGGAATAGGGACAGCGAGACCCGGTCGACGAACAGCTGCTCGACGAATAGTCGCTCAACGATTAACTACTCCACGGAGAGCTGCTCAGTGAAGAGTTGCTCTTTCTCCAGTTCCTGTACTTCTTCGTTAGTCGATATAGGCACACTATTTGCATGACCTTTTCGTCTACGAGAGGAGCGAGCCTGCATTAGAGGCTGCTGTAGCACCAGATACACTTATACGAAGGCATGTTGAACCATTTGAACCCATGGCACGTGGCTCGAGTGGTAACATCACAATGGGCGTGAAATTTCTTCCTCCGCTCGGTTCCTATCTCGCTTGTTGCAGGCCTTCAACATGTTTTGACTAGGTGGATCCTGAACTACCCGTACAGGCGGTGGTTCCGAGCTCCATCTCCGATCCAGGACAAATTTTCAACTACTCCATTTTTCTGAACCCTGTACTGGCTCCCTTTGTAATCGTATGGCTGCAATTGGGTTGATGCTAATGAATAATTGCATCCTTATATCTAACCTACCCCAACTTGGGGTATTTTCTTTAAATAAGTTAGGCAACACACTACTGCCTCTCTTCCAAAGGACCCAGACCTGCTGGACGCTCGACGGTGGCGCAGGTGACGTTCAGCGCCGGCCGCGAGCCCACGGAGGCCGAGCTCCTGCGCAGCCCCGGTCCCGAGTGGCACGCCAACCGGACCCTGGCCCCCCGCCTGGCGCTGGGCGGCATGCCCCTCTTCGTGGCCGTGCGCCTCAAGCTGGAGTGGGGCGTGGGCGCCCTGCGGCCCGCCGACCCGCGCCGCGTGCGCTACCGGCTGTGGACGGCGCTGGTGGCCTGCCGGAGCTGGCACCGGCCCTCGTGGTCGGGCCGCGGCTGCTCCGCCGCCATCGACTCGTCGGACGAGACGCTGCACTGCCGCTGCTCGCACCTCTCCTGGTTCTCCGGGGCACACTGGGTGGCGCCCAACGAGATCTCCTGGCGAAAGGTCACTGCAGCCGCCACATTCCGCACCCGTTGTAGATTGGAATCTGTGAGGCGTTAATCACCATCGCCATTGGCCTAAATACGTCTGGTGCAGAGCAGATGTCTCTCCGGTTGATTTCTAATCAACCCTGAGCAGGCTGCGGCCAATTTGTCCTCGCAAACTTCCTAACTTCAACCGCCCACCTGAGTCGGTCACTTCGTGCTATGTTTACGCTCGTTTGAAATCCACTGTTACCCAAAACGAAGATCCATTATCTGCTCCTTGCACCAAATATTTTACGCACGTCCATAACTTTTCTTTACCTCAGTGTTTCCGAAATCATTTCGAATCAAGTTTATTTTGGGCTAATAAAATTTTGATGGTTTTTCTGGCAAGAAGCTATCAGCATAGTATGACTAGGCCAGGCACCCATTTCGGCAGCGACAATGTCACGGAAAGGGAGAATACAAAGTAGTGAATATTGGTGATTGACTATTTTGAAGGTTTAATGGCGCTCAATAGGGGTCGAGACGCGAAGATACGCACGCAATATTCCTGCGCGTCCCGGGTCTCTTCCTGCGCTATTAGTGTTCAGGATGTTCGATCACCAACTCAACCAGACCATTTTCACTCGTCATAACAGAAATTCGTTTGCAAGGGTTAATTGCCTTTTACTTGCTATAGATATGCTGTTGGTTACGACGCAGGTCACCGTAGTGGAGGGCACCTGGTTAATTTCGGTTACCTAGCTTTCTTAAAGGTGCACCGACTCCCTCAGTATACGGTCGCTTTTGCGTTCCGCCTGCACCGAACTGTGCGTCCTGTGTGGCGGGTTTTTGCACACCTGTAATCGTAGAGGACACGCCGGTGGTAGCGGTTGCTTGGGTGAGGGAGAGGGGTCACCATGTGGCCTGTCGCTTGACGCGTAAAACAGATTTCACCGGTGCGCGGACGTTGGGCTTACTCCCTTATGTAGTGCCTACGCTCCACCTCACATTCACCAGCCACATTTTGAGCGGCATGTCATGCACTGTAACCACACTTTCAATGTTAGGCGGCGACAATGACGCCAAATATGGGATGAATCGCACTCGGTTATCATCATCATCTTCTCTGTCACCACCTCTTGTATGCAGATTTATAAGACACGTGATCTACAGATGGTTAACACAAGATGATGCACTGTGTCCATTACATTCAGGTGTAATGATCGAAGTTGCTCAGTTATATTAGGGAAAGATAAGTTGTTGGGCGCTAAACATTGCTGCCTTCCCTGCTTGAAGGCGGCACCATGATCTCCAAAACTGACCGCAGATCAAGCTGGATGTGGATTCTGGCTTTCTTTTGTGACTTTCAGGATGAATGCATTAATAAGGGTCGAGAAGGCAGAAGAGTCGCGCCGATAACTCGTTTTGAGCCACCGCCGCAGTATCCACGTGTGCGCATGCGTGCAGGTGTCGCGTGGCGTTCGCGAGCGCCACCTGCTGGTGGGCAGCTGCGTGCTGGCCCTGTGGCTGCTGTACGGCGCCGTGCTGGTGTGGGCGCACCGAGCCGACCAGCGGGACGAGGTGTACAACACGGTGACCGACCTGCAGCAGAACCTGCCCACCGACCAGCAGCCCTACATCGTCACCATCATCACGGGATTCCGACGGAACGCCGGAACCACCAGCAAGGTGGTGCCGGGAATTATACTTCTGTCCCTCACATTACCCGGAGTATATAAGCACACGCTGAAACAAGCCAGCGGAGGGAACTAAATGACGCAACCCTTGTGCGTTATTGATATAGACGGACACAAGAGAAGACAAGGTTGGAGGGGACACTTAAGATGCGCCTCAAGGGTATGACGCGATAGCATATATTTGGCTAATTCCTATTATATGGAGAGGGTCATTCTCTGCTTTACATTTATAGATCTCTGGGAGTCCTCATACCCCTCCTGGCGCAGTGGTGCAGCGGTTAAGCGATGCGCCACTGCCCTGCGATATGGCAGGTGCTCCCAGCGGTGGGTCTTGTGTGGCCCAGGTTCCTGTTCCCGAGCGACCAGTCATTAATTTTACTGCCACCCGCCACGGTGGGCAGTTTGCTCTCTATCCGGTGGTCAAATTGTGACGACGCCGCAAGGTCACGTGACCAAGGTGATGATCCTGCCTCCTATAGGTTGCTCTCTGGGGACCACCTGCCAGAGCCATGCCCGTGATTTTTCGCTCACAACGCCGACAACGCCGACACCGTATCTTCTAGACAACGAGGCCTCTAACGCTATCTCGTTAAAAGCGGCTTTTCCCCGTTAAAAGAACCCCTCCCGGCCAATGGGATAAGCCGATTCTCATGAACCTGATATAGTGTGAGAATGAAGGGAATGGCAAATTAGAAGGGATAGAACACTCTATGCATTGTCGAGAACAGCTGCCTCTCTGCTTTTTCAGACCACTCCCTGAATTGTCACGCTCAGGCTCATGAGAACGGGCCTTAGCCGTTGGCTTTAAGGAGGTCCTTTGATGGGGAAAAGCAGTTTTTTTTTACTTATATCCGACTATGGAGTAATTGCGTTCTTCAACTATGTGGCAACCGCGGCCATGTGGTGTATATTGTGATCTATATTAATGATTCTTCGCATCATAACACGAAACAGGCCACTTGGCACCCTGCGCGAAGAACGTACGAACTGCGAAACGGATTCTCTTCTAGACTTCTCCAATTCGCTTTCGTTTCAGTTCTTGCGGGGAGTACGCATGGTGCTTCTCAAAAGTTCGTAGGACGCACAACCGGCTTCCTGAAAAGTCCCCGGGTCTTGTGGCGGGGCATTTTGGTAGCTCTATTGGCCATTAAACTTCCCCTGAACTTTTATGCAGAGACAGAGCCGGCCACTACGAGAGGCGTCAGCGTCGATTAGTCGGTAGCATGATGGCGTTTTGTCATGAGAAAACCGCTGCATGTTAAGTGCTTTCTTAGGAAAGTCACAATGGAAGCGTTCGTATAATAAAGTTTAAGTTTACAATTGAATGCAATAATGCAATTATGCAGTATATAAAAAATACATACTTTCATTCAGGTAGTTTCTCTGCATTGACGACTGGACGCCGTCGCAAAAAACGAAAAAAAAAAATGCACGCGACAGTAAGATCATTTGACAGGGAAATTTATTACCACGACATTTCTTATGCTCTACGTCAGAACCACCACCAGCAGCTAGTTCAAGAATGGCTGGCGCGGTAGCCAATTACAGCACAGGACGAACACTGTGATTGCTCTGTGACGGTGCAGCACCACTGTCGCTCCTTGGCGCATTGAGAACGGAAAGGTGCACTTTTTATTTTTGTCGCTATTGAGGCGTCAGTCAAGAGATTTATTTACGTACCGATAATTTATTTACGTGATTTTTCGGTGTAAATTGCGATTGGAAGTGGAAGGCAACTTATGCAACGGAATTATTGTGAAGCGAGAAATGAAGTAGCCTGTTAAAAGTCTTCTTTCAGGAGCCCTTTTGGAGAGACACATCAGTAGAAGAGCCGCCGCGGTGGCTCAGTGGCTATGGTGCTCGGCTGCTGGCCCGAAAGACGTGGGTTCGATCCCGGCCGCGGCGGTTGAATTTCTTTGGAGGAGAAATTCGAGGCCCGTGTACTGTGCGATGTCAGTGCACGTTAAAGAACCCCAGGTGGTCGAAATTTCCGGAGCCCTCCACTACGGCGTCTCTCATAGCCTCAGTCGCTTTGGGACGTTAAACCCCATAAACCAAACCAACATCAGTAGAAGACAGACATGGGCTGAACGACAAAACCCTGATGAGGTGAAGACAGGGCACTGCACTGCAGGGCACTTGTCGTTTCTTGACCTCTCCTTCGATTTATCCTTCGGGGCAGTTTTCACTCTTAAATTTAGTTCCATAGTTTAACTAGCTTTGGCGGGTAGCTAATGTTCGTCGGGAGACAGGCACCGACGCGGGGTCCTCAGACTCGTGTGTGTTGGGAGTGCAGGTGTGGCTTCAGCTGGTGGGCTCGGAGGGATCGTCGCGCACCTTCCTTCTTAAGGACGAGAACGTGAACCCGGGCACTCTGCAGCGCAAGTCCGAGGACTACTTCCTGGCCACCACCGAGCGCGCCCTGGGGGAGATCACCGAGGTGAGCGGGGCACTTCTAGGGATCTAGGGAGAAGGGTCTGGGAGGCAGAGGAGCAGAGCTGGGCTTCTGCTGCACTACTGCAGTTGTAGCCCATCATTCGCGGAGATGAGCGCAAATTTGTTTTGATTCTTTAGCTGGAGGGAAGCTCTCTCCGGGGTAAACAAAATGTGACCACCAATGTTGTAGTATGTCGCAACGAAATGTAGTCTATGTCGTAGCCCAGACTGGCTGTAAGCATGAGATACGCATCAAGAAAGCCACAGCGTATCCTATAGGCCGGCTCCTTTACCAAAACGGCTTCTGGAGCGGTGCGCGTTGAGCGGCATGTACTCTCACTACAAATACTGAGAGAGGCTACTACCCATTTAATCCGTCAGGGCTGACTGAGAGTGACCCTGTAGGGATGACACACCACGGCTGCCCAGGTGGTGTTCACACTGGAGGCCCGTGGCGGACGGCCGCCCTGGTTCCTGCACACGGTGGTGGTGCAGGACATGCTCGAGGACCTGGTGTGGGTGTTCTTCGTCGAGCAGTGGCTGCATCCGGGCGGAGAGCAGGAGCCGAGCAGCTTCCGCTTCCGGCCAGCCGACGGGCAGCAGCAGGCGGACTTCTGGACCCTCTTCAGGTGACGCCACCAACTTGTTTTGTTGCTGTGTTGAAGGGGGGAATGGTCAACAGTTCGTGAGAGATTAGTCGGGAGGCCTTACTATCACGATCATCATCATGATGAGGTGCTGCAGTGTTTAGTCATCTGGCCACTAACCGCGTCGCCAGAAACTAGCTGTAAAGGCACATCAATGATAGTTAGTGTCCTTCATAACCCCTCTCCCTCTCTCTGTTCAGGCGGCGTCTGCAGCGCCACTTCTTCACGGGCCACACGTGGTTCAACGTGATCGCGCGCTACCGCAGCTCCAAGTTTACGCGCGCCCAGCGGGTCACCTGCGCGCTGTTCGTCATCCTGTCGGCCATGATGTTCAACGTCATGTACCACGACGTGGACACCAGCTCGGACTCGGAGCACCTGAGCTTCTTCGAGGTGCCCGTGCACCTGAACGACTTCCTGCTGGGCCTTCAGGTGAGCAAGACTGGTTACTGGCCGTGCAAGCCTCCGCCGTAAGCATTATAATAGCGTCAGCCCGGTTCCGCCCAATGCGGAAAAAGGCCCCTAGCGCTGGTATCCAATCATCATCATCATCATCGACGTGGTCATCATCATCATCAACCAAACTGTGCTCACTGCAGGAGAGTGGCTTCCCCCATATCCCTCCAGTTAACTCTGTCCTCCTGTGCCATCTGCGGCCACTTCATCCCCGCAAGCTTCCCAGCCTCATCCGCCCACCGCATTTTCGGCTGCACTTTGTTACGCGTGCCTTATTTTTCCTGCGAATTTCCTAATACGACAACCCCCTCTTAATTTCTGCCACCCTGTGCATTTCGGTGCATTTCGCACCACCAGTCACGTGTCCTCCGCTTGTGGTCCGCTTCCTCGGGGCACCGCTGCGTACGCGCTGACTATAGATTTGCTGTATATGCTACCAAAGGCTGTATATGGCGTCTGGGTCCTTCTTGTCTCCTCGATGTACTATAGCAGTGGGCGAAAGTATATAAGCCGTAACATCTAGAACAGTGCTGTACGTTTGGAACAGGGATGCAATAAAGAAGCTAAATTTCTTCCGCTATTTCGAGGCGCGGCCTGTTATTGAGCGGTGCATTGTAAGTACATGTCATGCAGGCTTATACCCAGAAGTTATCAACAAGCGCATTTTTTGAACAGGAACTTATTTATTAAGGCACTGTTCGGAAAGGTTACTCTACCGTGACGCAGCTAGTATCCGTAGTTCATTCCTTTGCCTCAGTATTAGATATTAATGGTCAGATTGATGCAATCTTTCTAGATTTTAGCAAAGCGTTTGACATAGTCCCCCACAGCAGCCTAATATTAAAACTACATTCCATTCGCCTGCCGCGTATTCTTATTTCTTGGATAAGTGATTATTTGAATAACCGAAAACAATACGTTGCTCTTGGTGAACAACAATCCGGCTCTCTTCCTGTCACATCTGGTGTGCCCCAAGGAAGCGTCCTGGGGCCTTTACTGTTTTTACTGTACATTAACGATATTGTCAATGAAGTTTTGTCCGGTGTTCAGATTAGAGCACTGCACGGGCCTCAATCTGAGGCCCGAGCCCGGCCCGGGCCCATGACTTCAAGCCCGAGCCCGGCCCAGGCCCGCGGTTTTAAGCCCGGGCCCGGCCCGGGCCCACTAAATTATCGCTCTAGCAAGCCCGGCCCGGCCCGTGAATCCCGGAGTGAAGCCCAGCCCGGGCCCGGCCCGGCCCGTTTCACAGTAACGCTTGAGGTAAACTGCTCACTCTGAGCAAGTAGTCTGCTACTTCACCGATAAGGAATTGGCCGACAAAGGTTCTGAAACTGCAGTTTGGCATCCAGAAAGTTGTTTCTTTTATCCCAGAAGGAAGTGATTAAGAGTATAGTGCTCACGTCTTTTGGAGATTGATCTCGTGTAGGTGGGCAACGATAAACTCGGAAGTTCCGAGTGCTAAATAAAAAGGGCCGCATATACGCGTAGTAGTACACTTTGCTTTCCCCATGATTTTAATCAGTTATATTCTGCCTCCCGCGAATTATAAATATTAAAGCTGCCTAGCAAGCAGCAGGAGGACATTTTTTTTTGTGAGCGCGACCTCACAGGTTGAGCTCACAGCCGAACTGGTCGCTGTTGAGCAGAAACGACAAGCTAAGAGGCTTGAGTATTTCACGGTATGTGTTTGAAGACTATAAGCGTCCTAAACTAATATGTTCTTCCCGAATGCATTTCTAATACTGTATAGGTATGTTTTGGGATGACGAACCATCAATGGCCAAATAAGGCCGGTTGAATTTTTCTCTTACTGCAACGCGGTGTGGAAATAAGAAAATAAATAAGTAAATGAATAAAGCTTAGTTTTTTTTCTCAGCGCGTACTATAACTCATAGCTCATCCGCGTCGCTGCTTCAATGCCGCAGTTGTGTAATTCACTCTGCAATATAGTGAATGAAAAGCCGGACACCAGCCGTTTCTGTTCGGACCCAAGCCCGGCTCGGGCCCGCAGCTTTAAGCCCGAGCCCGGCCCGCAACTTCAGGCCCGGGCCCGGCCCAGGCCCGGCAAAACAAATCATGTCCCGGCCCGACCCGGCCCGCGGGCCGGGCCGGGCCCGGGCTTTCGGGCTGGCCCGAGCCCGTGCAGTGCACTAAAGCCGCGCCACGGAAACGAACAGCGCCGCTGAAAAGGGAGTCGCCAAAGAAAACTGTACAGGCAAAACGCTGCTGCCATCTGCCGTCACGTGGTTGCCCAAGAACAGCACATTGCTCGGCTTAAGTGCACGAGCCAAATCGTAACGCACCCCCCCTCCCCCCCCCCCCCCCACCTCCCGAACAAAGAAAAGGTACTACAGTAGAACCTCGCTGTAACGAAACGTTTTATAACGAAATAGTGGCAATAACGAAGGAATGACGACTCCACTTGGAAGCTCGGTCAACACGGGCGATAACGAAGCTACGGCTTGAGTAAAACGAGTTTTTGGGTAAGTTCGTTACTTTGCTTCCACATAACTGCAGCGTAAAAAATGACGAGCACAAAGGAAGAAACACCTACGACACCGACAAACGTTGCTCCGTTTGTCCGTGTCGAAGCTGTTTCTTCCTTTGTGCTCGTCATTTTTTACGCTGCAGTGATGTGGAAGCCACGGCTATAACGAAAGAATGGCCGGGACCCTTCAAATTCGTTCATATGAAGTTCGACTGAAACTAAATGAAACCCAGGAGCGGACAAATAGCGGGGCGTGAGAGCGAGGCGTTTCGAAGAGGGGTGGAGCCGCGCGTTCAACGAGCTACCTACCGTACTGATCTGGACAAAGGACGTCACTCAAAATACAAAACGTGCACCGTTGCATTAATCATTACAATTTAGGATCCGAAAGAAGCGGGTTCGATCCCGGCCGCGGCGGCTGAATTTCAATGAAGGCGAAATTCTAGAGGCCCGAGTACTGTGCGATGTCAGTGCACGTTAAAGAACCCCAGGTGGTCGAAATTTCCAGAGCCCTCCACTACGGCGTCCCCCATAGCCTGAGTTGCTTCGGGACGTTAAACCCCAATAAACCAAACCAAATAATTTAGGATCATTTTCACTGACTGCAGGGTGAATTCTCGCCACGTAATGACGAGCATCCCGAAAACTCTCGCTCGCCGTTGCATCTGTAAGAAAACTGCGTCCATCAAGGCGAGTAAATAGGGTAGCAAGATAACACAAAATATGATACATTTAAAGGCTTTCATAGATATAATGTAGGACATCCCGACACTTGCCCTACCTTCAAGCGCCAGCAAATAACAACGGCACATCTACGTGCCATATTTTCACGTGCTGAATCGTACAAAATTATTAGTCACATGTTTATGGAAATCCCTCAAGAAGGAGTACATCTGTAATAAGGCAGTAATTACGGTTTCTGAGAAAGCTGTGTAGCTTCCCTTTGTAGCCGTATCACTGCGCTCGGGCGGATACCAATGAGTAATTATACTCCCTTATTACTGCCAAACTACCTAACAAACTATTTAGCATGTTTTTATCCTGCAGTGATATGCCTCCATGGCGTTCTGTTTCTTTACAAGCGCGGGCGTACAGTAGATGCGGCCTATATGAAGTAGAGCACTGCACGGGCCTAAATCTGAGGCCCGAGCCCGGCCCGGGCCCGAGACCTGAAGCCCGAGCCCGGCCCAGGCCCGCGGCTTCAAGCCCGGGCCCAGCCCGGGCCCGCTAAATTATCGCTCTAGCGAGCCCGGCCCGGCCCGTGAATCCCGGAGTGAAGCCCAGCCCGGGCCCGGCCCGGGCCGTTTCACAGTAACGCTTCAGGTATACTGCTCACTCTGAGCAAGTAGACCGCTACTACACCGATAAGAAACTTGCCGACAAAGGTTCTGAAACCGCAGTTTGGCTTTCAGAAATTTGGTTCTTTTTAACCCAGAAGGTACAGATGAAAAGTAGTGCTCGCCAGGCCCGTCTTTTGGACAGTGATCTCGTGTAGGTGGGCAAAGATAAACTCGGAAGTACCGAGAGCTAAATAAAAAGGGCTGCATACACTCTTAGTAGTCTACTTTGTGTTCCCCCCTGATTTTAATCAGTCATATTATGCCGCCCGCGAAGTATAAATATTAAAGCCGCCTAGCAAGCAGTGGGATGACATTTCTTTTAGTGAACGCGATCTCATAGGTTGACCTCATAGCCGAACTGGTCGCCTTTCAGCAGAAACGAAAAGCTAAAAGGCTTGAGTATTTCAAGGTATGTGCTTAAAGACTATAAGCGTCCTAAACTGATATATTCTTCCCGAATGCATTTCTAGTATGTATAGGTATGTTTTGGGATGACGAACGATCAATGGCCAATTAAGGCCGGTTGAATTTTACTCGTTCTGCACCGCGGCGGGGAAATAAGGAAATAAATAAGTAAATGAATAAAGCTTAGTTTTTTTTTCTCGGCGCGTACTATAACCCATAGCTCATCCGTGTCACTGCTTCAATGCCGCAGTTGTGCATTTCACTCTACAATAGCGAATGAAAAGTCGGACACCAGCCGTTTCTGTACGGACCCAAGCCCGACTCGGGCCCGCACCTTTAAGCCCGAGCCCGGCCCGGGCCCGCAACTTCAGGCCCGGGCCCGGCCCAGGCCTGGCAATATAAATCACGTCCCGGCCCGGCCCGCGGGCCGGGCCGGGCCCGGGCTTTCGGGCTGGCCCGAGCCCGTGCAGTGCCCTAGTTCAGATTAGACTATATGCTGATGACTGTGTGTTATTTCGCGAAATCTCCAGTGTTCATCATCAAATAGACCTGAATAATAGCCTCACTAATATAGTGAACTGGTGCAGTCGTTGGGGAATGGCTTTAAATCCGGAGAAGACTGTTTCTCTCTGCATTACTCGTAAAAGAAATCCGATAAAACATGCATATATTCTTGGTTCATCCCCGCTTAAGGAAGTCACTTCGGTGAAGTACTTGGGTGTGACAATCACTCATGATCTGTCATGGAACGCCCACATTAACAACATCTGTTCATCTGCGTTCAGAAAACTATGTTTCCTGAGACATAAACTTCGGAATTCCCCTCCCAATGTAAAGCTTCTTAGTTATCTATCTTTGATCAGGCCAAAACTCGAATACGCGTGTGTAGTCTGGGATCCGCATACGGCATCCAACATAAAGAAGATTGAAAAAATACAAAGGAAGGCAGTTAGGTTTGTGTTCTCTAAATTTTCCAAATCTGATTCACCCTCCGAAATAATGCAATTTCATGGTATTCCCCGTCTTGAGTGTCGTCGACAAGGTACTCGTTTAGATTTTCTTTCCCTCTTGCTCAACCGTAAGTTGGGACTTGACCCGTCATTATATCTTTTCCTTCAGCCCGCAAGAAGCACACGCCACTATCACACCAGCCTGTTAGCACCATATTTCGCACGCACAAATCTGTTCAAATTTTCTTTTTTTCCGCGCACAATAGCGGACTGGAACTCTCTGCCCCACACGGACCAACACTGACATATTTGACATCAGCCATGCTTTGTAATTGTATGCATGTTTCTTTTTCTTTTCTTTTTTTTCGCCACGTGACTTTTTGTTGCCTTGTATTTTTCTGATTTACTCAGTCTGTACAGTGCCCGTCCTGCTTGGACCTAACCATGGTCTGCAGTATGTACATAAATAAATAAATAAATAAATAAATAAATAAATAAATAAATAAATAAATAAATAAATAAATAAATAAATATCGCAAGACTGGACCATAACAATCAATATATCCTCAGATTCCCCCCTCAGGACGCTGTTTCCTGCTATTTATTGTAAAAACACCTTCTATTAGTATTCTGTGAAAGTCTGGAACAAACTTTAAAAGCAAGATTTCGCTACGCATCGGAATATTCTATAGCTGCCTAAAACTTAAAAGTGTTGTCTAAGAAAGCTGGACTTGAGTCCTGTGCATACCTTTTATTTCTTGGCTTCATGCTTAGACTCGTTCCTGAAACTTGTATGAGACACTTCAAAATTATGGCTCACTGTCTCAGACAACACCAAACGTCCTGAGGACATCTTAAAGTTGTCGGAACGTCCTCATTCCGAACAGGACATTGAGTACTTTTTGAGTGCATGAAGACCAAACGTCCTCATGAAGATGCCCTCAGTTTGTACTTCGCCGGACGACTCGAGGATGAAAATTTCTCAAATGTCATAGAAACGTCCTATCGCAGGAGAATATTGTGGCATTGAACTGAGATAAAACAAGCTTTATCTCTCGTACTCGGCTTTCCCTAATTAACTGTAGGTTTATCAAAATGCGAGTGTACGATAGCAATATATTACAGGAAACCATTGTGACTGAAGAAAGTATGTGCCTAGAGGAGATGATATTTTGGCTTTTAAACCTGTTCTTATGTACTGCATACTTCTGATGGGATTGGACTGTTTAGATTTTGAGGCCATTAGTCCAAGTAGCTTTTGTCCTACGGGGGCAGAGTTCAACTCCTTAAAGAAGTCGTCAGTGTATGAAAATATTGCATGAACAACAACCTGCGGTATGTACCAACAAATTCGGTAAACTACACAGTTTAGCATGGTGAAATTTTTGCATAATTTGTTTGCTAGAATGCAAGACAGATTAAGCTCTAATAAAGCTTTTTCACGGCGTCTGTGAACACTGCGAACAATATTTAAGCAATATAATGACCCACATTCCCTGGGCTAAATCGTATCGGACGTCCTGAAACATACTAAGAAGGTCCCCGAGAGGAAATTTGAGGATGTTCCGAGAACATACTGACGCCGGACAACATGACTATATGAGGACTTATTCAGGATCAGTAAAGGACGTCCTCAGGACAGCACAACTTTCACAAGAATCAATCCTCAGGAAGTCCTGAGGATGTGTTTGTGTTGTCTGATGTCTCCGCCCTCGCTGGGCTTAACTTTGCTGCCGACCCATGCAGGTGAGCCTGGTGACGGTGCCGCTGGGCGTGTTCGTCATCTTCGTGTTCAGCAACTGCCGGCCGCGGCCCATGAGCGCGGCGGCTCCCGAGCGCCGGAAGCCCCGCATCTCGCTCTTCAGCTACCTGGACAACCTGTCGCACAACTACTCCGAGTCGCGCAGCGAACACCGCACGCAGATGCTGCAGGTATACTGCGTACGCAATCGCTCTTGCGGTTTCGCCCGTGACACCAACCTGTCCTGTCGCGCCCCCTGTTTGCAGAAAAAAATACTTGCAATAGAAGGAAAAGAGGCTCCTGTAGCATTTGTAAGGAGCACGTAATGAGCTGCGGTTAAACGAAGTGGTACCTGACTAACCATTCGCGAACTATGAAGAAAGAAAACAAAATCCACTGGTGATAACTGGATGGGATGCGACAAATTTCCATTATTGGTTGTACGCTTCGTTTTTGTATTGATCGCCTTCCCATGGCGTCGTTGAACTTGATTTCGCTGTGGGATACTGGTGAGTGCAGGCTTCTGAAGGGTAGATGTGGGTGAGTGGTAGAAGCATCGAGGCCTATCATGGTGTACGAAACTGGAATCTACTTACCTAACTGCGAAGCTTCATGTGTAGCAGCAGGCTTTTCAGATATTCTTATGAGGTCAGTTTGCAGTAAGCGTTATTAAAAATTTTATTCTTGTTTAGTGCTTATGCAACCAGAAAAAAAGAATGTTATAGTATGTGGTTTTAATCCATTATTCAGGAGTACGCCCGGCTAGTTCGCGAGGGGCGCCGAGGCCTGCTGCCCTGGTGGTTCCAACTGGTCGGCTGGGTGGTGGCCATTTCCGGCTCGCTCGTCTGCTCGGTGGTGATCTGCTTGTACGGCTTCTCGTACGGCGACAAGCGCTCCAAGGAGTGGCTCTTCCGCTCCCTGACCGGCCTGCTGCACAACGAGATCATTCTGGAGCCGCTCAAGGTCATCCTCATCTCGGCCTGCCTCGCCCGACTCATTCCGAGGCCACCCGAGGTGGACGACTACAGCCTGCGAAACACGCTCACCGAGCTGCCCGACGACCTCAGGCCGTGACGTCATCCGCTGCACCTGCGGCGCAGTGTCATCGTCGGGCAAAAGAGGGCGCCACCTTTCAGTGCTGCGCAGTGTTGCAAACATTTGGACGCGTTCAATTCCAAACTTGGTGGCCATTTGTGGCGAAACAAGAAAATGAAGATACTTTTTATGCTTTGATAATGACGCTGCGTTGGCCTTTTAGGCTCGTGAACTATATGCTCATTAGATGGGTGCGGAATGGTGCCGAGATTTAAAGAACTGACGCTTTATTTACTCTGGCTTCTCCTAAAGTTCTTCGTGAAAATTTCTTCTAGATTTTGATCATGCAGTAGCTTCATTCCAATGTCTAAGTGTTACTCCGTGTGCTGAAACTGCCGTTTTGGCGGCAGGGAAAAATATTCATGTTTTAGTGTGAAAAATGTACACACTGCTTTGCGTTATAATTCAGTGTGTTGATTTGATATACTTGTCATCAGAATAGCATTTCTTTGCTATGTTTCTTTTATCTCATTGTGTGGACGGGGATAGCGTTCTTTTCTCTCCACTTGTTCATTTACGCACCGTGGTATATTTCTAAAATAAAGCAAAATTCTGAAGCTTGTAATGCTTTCGTCTTCTTTCCGCACATATATGAGGTGGAAATTCATCTCGCAATCTACATTCCTTTCAATGTTACCTTGCTGGTCGATAGATGAGGTCTTGTGCGGCGACTGGGGTCAACAGAATGAAATCACTACTAGCTTTTCTTTCCCCTTCCGTTTTGTAGTTTCTTTCCTCTGTCTGACTTTACCGAACGCTTTCTGACTTTGCGCACTGACTCCATTTTCCTGCTACTCTTATTCTCCATATTTATATCCCCTCATCCCTTTCCCCCGTAGAGGGTATAGCAAACCGCTTTATCCTTCCGGTTACCCTCCCTGCCTTTCCTCCTCCTTCATTTCTCTTAGTTTGGGCTAAGTCGCCGTGTGCCTTCCCTCTAAAAGAGATTAGCCACAACATCATGATGTTCATCATCACTGGCAAAACTGCAGTGAAAAGTACGGCAGCAACAGAAGCTCTAAGCGCGAAAAAAAGCTTTCTCGCCCTCCGCTGGTAAAAAAGAAGTGACAATAATCAGTATCCTCTACCTATACCCAACCTCTTCTTCCTTCTCCTCAGAGATTTCTTGCCACTTTGGACGATTTCGAGGAGGTCACGCTCACTGAGCTCTCGAACACTGTATCCCGCCTTCCACCCGCGGCCCCTGGCCCTGATGGTGTGACTTCTTCTATGATTAAAATATTGTTCGAGGAATCTCCCACCGACTTACTGGCGCTTATAAATTACTCTCTTAAGGGGCCATGGATTCCAAATGAGTGGCGTTTAGCAAAGATTATCCCGTTGCTTAAAAAGCAGGGAGATGGTTATGTGTTAGACAATATAAGGCCAATTTCTTTAACTTCGAATCTCGTTAAGCTAATTGAGAGGGTGTTGCATGGTAGAATAATGTCTGTTATTTCAGAGGCTGGGTTGTTTAACCCTTGCCAGATTGGTTTCAGACCAGGATGCTCTATATGGTGTGCCCATACCGATCTGGAGAGCCGCATACAGTTAGCTCGGCGCCGAAATCAATACGCAGCGCTTGTTACTTTAGATGTATCTAAAGCCTATGACAGCGTTGAGCACAGGACGCTCTTGCAAAGACTGCAGGCAGTAGGACTTCCGAGATACTTTGTGGCTTGGGTTGCTGAATTCCTTGCTGACAGGGAATTTTACTGCTTTCAGAACGGTGTTTCTTCAAGCAAATTCCGACAATCGAGAGGAGTGCCCCAAGGGGCGGTCCTCTCCCCTGTACTTTTTAACATCTTACTCAGCAGTATTCCCTGCAGTCCTCAGGTGGCCACCTATGTGTATGCTGATGACATCGCCTTTTTTGCTTCAGAGAACGACATTTCCTCTTTGTACCAGTCCTTACAGTCCTACCTCAATGTCCTAGACCAATGGTTAGGAGACATTAATCTGTCCCTTAATGTCAATAAATGTGCTTTATTGGTTTTTCCGCTCTCTCGTCCAGTTAATATCTCTATTGTTTACCGGAACCATGTAATTCCTCAAGTGCAAAGTGTCAAATACCTTGGAGTAATTTATGATCCTTCTCTTTCCTGGGCGGCCCATATCGAGCAGATCACTGTGAAAGGAGTCAGAGCAGTCGGTATGCTGCGCAGGCTGAGCAGTGTTCGTTCTGGCATGAGAAGGCACTCACTTCTTATGATTTATAGAATGTACGTCCGTCCAGTCTTAGAGTTCGGCTGTGTTTTATTCTCTGGTGCACCAGCGTATAAACTTCGCCCCTTGATTCTCTTGGAGCGGGAGGCGTTGCGCCTTTGTTTGGGCCTTCCAAAATTTGTGGCGAATTCCGTTTTGTACCTGGAAGCGCGTACTCCATCATTGACTTCTAGATTTAGGCTCTTAACGGTGAAAACGTTCATAAGAATGTGCGATTCTTCGCTCCATGCCTCCAATTTGATCTTCCTTCGTCAGCCTAGGCTATTTTTCAACGAAACCTGGTCTCGTTTCCGTACCCCTCAGATATGTTTGGTGCAATCCCTCCTGGACCCCTTAAACGTCCGCATTTCGGACATCCGTCCGGTATGCGCCAACTCATCTATTCAGATTTTCTTCGATGACATCTTTCCAAAACATGCAAAGTTAATGCCTTTTCATTTGCTCAGCGGTTTATTGCAGGATTACCTGCTGTGCTTTAAATCTCATGTGCTCATAGCGACAGACGCCTCACAGTGTGAAGAAAAGGCCGGAGTTGGCATTTTCTCCATCTCCCTTGACTGGTCATTCTCACTCCGCCTTCCCGATTACACACCTATTTATTTGGCCGAATTTCTAGCAGTAGTCTTAGCGTTGCGCAAATTAAACAGCTCCTTGTCTTCTGTCATAATTATGACAGATTCATTATCGTTGTGTTCCTCTCTCACCGCGCCTACAACATCTCAGGCACTTCGGTTATTCAAATGCTTGGTTCCACCCCACGTGTGTTCATTACGATTGGTCTGGGTGCCTGGGCACAGAGGAATCCATTTGAATGAGGTTGCTGATACCCTGGCGAAGGCATCTCTTCAAGGCCCAGTCGTATCTGTGCTTCCACCCAGCGCATATATTACCGCGGCCAGGTTTCGCAGGTATCTGCTCTTGAAAGAATTCGCAGCATCAGCTCTGACCTCCTCTCCCGAATTCCGGCATCTCCTTTACCCGTGGTGCAGTAAAGGATGGCGATCACGCAAGCTTGAGGTTTCCTTCACTCGTCTACGTTGTCGCGTGCCTCTTTTAAACTTCTACCTTTATAGATCTGGTCTGGCGGTCTCCCCATTGTGCCCGTTCTGCGGAGAACCCGAAACGATAGATCATTTCTTGTTGACCTGCCGCCGTTTCTCCTCTTTACGGAGCCGCCTGCTGGAGCTTCCGTTACGACAGCTTGGTCTAAGTCTGTCAGCTGGGGTTGCTCTGTCTCTTGGGGCTTCCTCCCTTGGGCACAGCAACTGGAATGTGCTCTCCGCCATGCAAAACTTCCTTACAGACACTAAACGGCTGCCGTCTTAAGCTCTGGTCTTTCTCATGATCAATATTTCTCTGGAATGAAAGCTTTCTGAAACGTGGAATATTTAGCCCCGTTCTCTATTTCAGTCACCGATCTCACAGCATTTGTTTAACCTATTTCAATTACACATTTGAGATCCTTTCATTTATTTCCTAATTGCTATTATTATCATGATTATTTTATTTTTCCCCACAATTATTTTCTTGTTTAACTTTTTGTACACCTATCAGTTGCCGCCTGTGTCTTGGCCAATCCCCCGCAGTGGGTATGCGCCATTTTCTAGAGGACAACAACAACAACACAAGAGCATGCACTGCAAGAGCAGCAAGCGAAAGCTGCATTTGCCGAAGACGCCTCGCAAAGACGGTGGCAGCGTCGACACTGGAGAAAGCTCATAAGTTTAATATTTACCTTCCATACGATTTATTTCCCCTCCCCTCTTATTCATTGCTCTAGTGGTTGGAGATTATCATCATAATTTCGGTTGTCATTTTCCCAAAGGCAAAGAAGAAAGGCTGCCAGGGCCGCGTGACAGTCGCACGCGATACCGCCAGGAACGGTCGCCCCGCCCACACCCGTCCTTACGCACCCAGAGCTCCACGTTCAAGATCCCGAGAGACCCCTTAAGGGACGACGCCCCCAGCTCCTCTTTCAGTCATGGCTGGCATGGCGTGGACGCTTCACCCGGCACTGTTCTACGACAAGTACGGGCCCGTGTTGGTCCAGCTGTGGGAATCGGGTGCACTGGGCACCCTCTTCAGACCGGTGCGTCGGCTCTCCAGGACCATCGGCGATGCGTTCACCTCCGGATTCACTTCTCGACCTCAGCCCGGCACCGACGCTGAGCTCGGAGAGGCTTCTGAGCTGCACCTCACGGATGCCAGCGTCGCCACCGACGACGAGGCCTGGACGCGGGTCAACCGCGAGCCGGGAGACACGTCGCCCGAGCCCAGCACTTCACAGCAGAACGAGCTGGCCTTCCAGGGCGACCTGTACACCCAGATGAGACGCAACCGCAGGCAACAAGAGCGAATCGAGAAGATTCGCGAGAACCGTCGCAAGTTCCTGGAAGGCAGCCACAGTTCTGCCTCCAGCAGAAAACGGAGAGTGCCAGGCCGTGCCGGCTCCATTCTAGCCTCGAAGAAGGAGAAGGCCCTCCGCAGGAAGGTGGGCGGCGTCGGCACGCCGTTAACGGACATGGAAGGCGTCCCCCAGCCTCGAGGCGTGGTCATAGATGCGGATGGCTCGTCTGATTCCGGGGAGAGTTCGGAGGCCGAGGGCGCTGGCGGAGCCGCGGCGAAACGCGGAGGTCCGCTCCTGGCCCAGGAGCTTTGCGCGGATAACGACAGCCTGAAGGCGTTCAGGGCAATCCGAGGTGGCAAGAAGAAGGGCGGCGTGTCACCACCGCCGAACTTTCGCCGCCAGTCGGACACGCAGACTGATACAGGGTCCCTTTCCACTGAGATGCCAGAGGAAGTACTCAGCGTGGCTTCTCCGGCCGTGGCACCGGACGTGATGACCCCAAGTGGAGAACAGCCGAAGCGCAGTTCTTTGAAAATCAGGAAGGGATCAAAACCATCGGTTGGGCCGGGTCAGCAAGAGGGTTCCGCGGTATCCATTTTACGATCGGATAAGGAGCCCAAGGTAAAGGCACTGGAGTTGTCAGATGACAAACAAGCCCGGCAGAAGGGATCGAGATCGCCAACAGTCGCTTCATTGGAGACAGGTACGAGTGCCGAGAAAGGCAGCTTGCCACATGGGGGCGTCTCAGTGACAACCACCCTGCAATCCAAAGAAGAGAGACTACTGTCAAGCGACGAAAGCTCTTCGATGGCAAGCCCGTCCGGCGCCGCCGCGAAGAAAGAGAAGACTAAAAAAAAGAAGAAAAAGGCCAGGTCTCACAAGAAGAAAGGAAAACACAAGTCTAAAGCAGCGCATGGCAAAGAAGAGGAACCGGCCGAGGTCCAAGAGGACTCGCACAAGGACCGCGAGCAGAAGCCTGGTGCCGGCGTTGAAAGCCAGGAACCTTCACAGGACGCGACCAGTTCCTCGGTCAGTCCTGGTCTGCTGGGAGTCACCAGCAAAGAGTCCAGGGAAGCCCGCGCGACATCACCGCCAAAGCTTCCAGCCGATGGCGCCCCCAGATCTGCGACAAGCAAGGCAACTGTCTCGCAAAAAGGTCCTATGCCGAAGACAGGTAAGTTATCATTCCACCCCCCCCCCTCTATAAAAACAATAAGGAGCTGGGAAAACACATCATTTAGACGACTGGTTCTTCGGCGGACGAAGTTTTAACCGCGGTGCGCTGCACGCTTGAAGAAGGTCGCGGAACCAGGTCTAAAACGGCGAAGGCAAGTATAGGTTGAACAAAAAAAACGAGAAACCAGCCAATGTCCTTGCCTACCTCGTTGCAGGTGGTGATAAAATATAAGAGCAATTATTAGCTTACTGCGGAATTTACGGTAGAATCAAACTGAGACAAGTAGAACAAGCAGGAGGCCTCCTTCCACGTGAGCTTTGCACAGAGAAGTCGCAAGGAGCGCGGCTTCGTTTGTTTGTTTGATGTCTGCCAAACGCCGTTCATGGGTACCACGAAGGAAGTTGAGGCGCTGCAGGTGCGGTTCGTATCACTTCCGTAGAGACTTATCGCTTACCGCCATCTGGTGCCGTCCGGGCGCTCTGCGCATGACTGCCCTGCATCGCATATGTCTATGTCTACATCGGGCACCTTTAGTAAGACCGCGCGTCGTCAGTGCGCATGCGCTGAGCAGCTCCACCTTGAGCGCACCAGATGGCGTGAATGTGAAATGTCATTTGCACGCAAGGTAATTAGGAAAACACGATAAAGAACGATGCGATCTTTACATACTAGCCAAAAAATGGTGACTAGGGAACGCAAGTTGGCAAAATTTTGTCCTGCTGTAAGTTTTCTAGCGACCACACGCCATTTGGTGCCTTTGGGGATACCTCAACCATACGCATCCCTTAGAAGCTATTGTATCCGTTTCTTTATGAGTTTGCCACATTTAAAACTGTTCATTGCTCGCCACAGGTTCCACGGAGCGAGGCAGCCCTAAGGTGACCAAGGTGCCTTCACCTGTCCAGGAGTCGACAGTGAGCAAAGAAGCCGGAAAAGAGTCTCAGCTGGCCGAAGCACCACCAGCCGAGAAGATCGCCTCGGCGTCCAGCTTCGCGGCGTCCAGTCCGCCGTCGACCAAGCGACACAAGAAGCACACCAAGAAGCACAAGTCCAAGTCGCCAGCTGCGGCCGAAGACACCTCACCGCGTCCCACCGCCCCTTCGGAAGACGCCGCACCCGTTGAACCGGAGGACAGGGTCCCTCGTCCGTTGCCCTCCGAAAGCATCGAGAAGACGTTCGACGAAGCCGCGGCCACCCATCGCATCCGGTCGGGCCACTTCGTGCACAAGAAGCACCACAGGGGCGCCAAGAGATCCCACAAGAAGACGGCGGCGCTGTCTCCGGAGCCGGGCTCGATGGCGGCCACTGGACTAACTCAACCGGAAACGCAGGTGCCAGGAACTGCGGACGGCGGAACGGCGCAAGGCGGAGCGCCACCTGGGAGCATGAAGGAGGTCGCGACGTCTTCCCAGCCTCCGCAAGATGGCGCCAACACTACCGAGATGGCCGGTGTGAGCACGTCCAGTGCGTCGTCTATCCGGCGTCTGTTGAATCTGCCTTCTATGGACGTCACCGCGTCGGAAGTTAGCACCGCGCGGAACATGACCACCGAGCGGCGGCCTGGAAACGTCACGGTCGTCGAGGGCAACGACGTGACCATACGCCTAGACCTCGCAGGCCGCGACAAGAAGTTCATGTTCTGGCCCTTTCGCCGGAAGGACAAGAAAAAGAAGTGAAATAGATGTCGAGGATGACCTGGTGTGGGCTCAGAATAGTTCTGCCGTAGCTCTCCCTTGCGTCGCTGGCTCTTATTAGCTTTGTGCGCACAATATCGAAGCGCTCAACAGGACCGTCCCGAAAAAGTATTCGCATCGTTGAAAGACGATGGTAATAAAGATTATTGCGTGAGGCAAAGATTATTAAGCGGACAAGTTTCCAGTATTTCGCCACTGCTAACGTGTGGAGCATGAACGATCTTTAAAGCTGGCATGTAAGCACCATATCAAAGAAAAAATTGCTGATGGTTTAGCTCCGGCTAAACCTAGCAAGACGCGATAGCCTGACATGTTCAGCTTGGTAAATCTCTAACAGTACTGCATATTGGGCGAGTTGGTTGACATACATCTTTCAAAATTTTTAGCGCGAAAAACACGGAACAAACAGTAGACGACACGAGCACTGTAAACAAAAAGGCAAAACAAAGCACGGCGGCCTCCGCTATAAATGGCGTAGTGACGCTGTCGCTTCAAAAACGTCGCAGGGATCAAGAAACTAGCCACAAAAGTCATGAATTTTGTGGGTAGTTGACGATTTTAACTGCATCACAACTTGTTCTCCTCGTTTGTATAGTGGCCAGTATCCCTACCTGTCCCGCGGTAGACCGGGGATCACATTTCGAAGGAGCTCGCCCAATAACCTCTCACAAAATATACTTGCCGAAGAAGTTTCCTTGTTTACGCAATTTTTTTTTCGTGTTAGGAAGCTTTATTTAGCGCCGTTTCATTTCTTAGAGTTTCGGGGGTTCGTCTAGGTATATTAAGCGCAGAGCCGCAGCAAAACGCGCGACAGGAAACGAGAAATCGACGATTAAAGAAACGGCACCAACAGCGAAAATTGCCCGTGTCTTTTTTTTTTTTAAACACCTTTATTTTCAGAGAACAGAATACAATCTTTAGGACAAGTCTGCCCAAGCCATAAAGGCTTGTAGGGCAGTACTCGGCAATCGATGAAAGACAGATATATTAAACAATAGGTGTTACAAAGCAAGCAAACAATGATAAACCGCAATACCTAAGGCAAACAAGAACAAAGAAACAGTTTAGGTTACCGACATATGTGTTTTTAAGAAGTTCTTTAATAGAGACAACGAAGAAACTGAAAAGATTGAATCAGGCTGAGAATTAAACATTTTTGGTATGTAATAATTACGAGTGAAGTGGCCATAGTGAGTGTAGCAGCGAGGTACCGTAAAACGGGGATGATGTCGAAAAGGACGAACAGGAATGAAAGGCACCAAAAATGTACTCTCCCAAAAGTGAGCACGAATGACTACATGATGGAAGAAGGCATCAAAAGAGGGCAGCTGTAAAAGCGAAAACAAATTGCAATCAGGTGAAGCATTTGTGTTGTATGCCACGGATCGAAGGATGTCTCTCCCCGGAAGCAATAAAAACCTAAAGAAACACCTAGTTAAGCTGCCTTTGCGCACTTCAGGCTAGCGGTGTCGCCAAGCCGCGTGGTGGCGGGACATGCGCGTCCTCTTTGCTTAAAAGCGAGCTCGCCCATAGAACTCTCTCATGAAAGAAGCGCCGATTAGGAGCAGTTTCCAAGTTTTCAAGTTTTTTTCGATGTACGAAGCTCTGTTGAGCGCCGTCTCATTTCTCAGAATTTTCGGACCTTCCTCCAAGGTATATCAAGCCCAGAGCCGCAGCCAAACGGGCTGCAGGAAGCGAGAAATCGAGAATAAAAGAAATGGCACCAATAGCGAAATTTGCACTTTTCTTTCTTCGGGAGCAATGAAATGCTAAAGAAGCACCTAGTTAACCTACCTTTTCGCTCTTCATTCTAGCGGTGTCGACAAGCCAGGTGGTGGCGCGACATGAGCATGCTATTTGCTGAAAGGGAGCTCGCCCATTGAACTCTCACATGAAACAGGCAGATATATAATAAACTGGTAGGTTGGTTTTCGAGGAAAGGAAATGGAGTAGTATCTGTCTCACATATCTCGGCGGACACCTGAACCGCGCCGTAAGGGAAGGGAGGAAGGTGGGAGTGAAAGAAGAAAGAGGTGCCGTAGTGGAGGTGCCACTACGGCATAATTTCGACCACCTGGGGATCTTTAACGTGCACCGACATCGCACAGCACACGGGCGCCTCTTGCGTTTCGCGTCCATCGAAACGCGGCCGCCACGGTCGGGTTCGAACCCGGGTATCCGGCACGTTAGACGAGCGCGCCTCCCACTGAGCCACCGCGGCGGGTGCGCCAATTACAAGCAGTTTCAATATTTTAGCCTTTTTTCAATGTAGGAAGCTTTATTCGGATCCCTTTTGATTCTCAGAATTTTCGGCGCTTTTTGTAGAGTATAATAAGAGCAGAACCGCAGCAAAAGATGCGGTAGGAAGCGAGAAATCAACGATTAAAGAAATGGATACAAAAGCGAAATTTGCACTTTTCTGTCGTCGGGAGCAATGAAATGCTAAAGAAGCACCTAGTTAACCTACCTTTTCGCTCCTCATTCTAGCGGTGTCGAAAGGCCGCCTGGTGGCGGGACATGCGCATGCTTTTTGCTCAAAGCGAGCTCGCTCATTGAACTCCCACGTGAAAAAGGCGCCGATTACAAGCAGTTTCCATATTTTCGCCTTTTATTTAATGTAGGAAGCATTATTAAGTGCCGTTTTGTTTCTCACAATTTTCGGGGCTTTCTCTAGAATATAATAAGCGCAGAACTGCAGGAAAAGATGCTGCAGGAAGCGAGAAATCAACGATTAAAGATATGGATCCAAAAGCGAAATTTGCACTTTTCTGCCCTCGGGAGCAATGAAATGCTAAAGAAGCACCTAGTTAACCTACCTTTTCGCTCTTCAGGCTAGCCGTGTCGACAACCCGAGTGGTGGCGGGATATGCGGATGCTTTTTGCTGAATGCGAGCTCGCTCATTGAACTCCCACGTGAAACAGGCGCAGATTACGAGCAGTTTCCATATTTTCGCCTTTTATTCAATGTAGGAAGCATTATTAAGTGCCGCTTTGTTTCTCGCAATTTTCGGGGCTTTCTCTAGAATATAAGAAGCGCAGAACCGCAAAAAAAGATGCTGCAGGAAGCGAGAAATCGACGATTAAAGAAATGGATCCAAAAGCGAAATTTGCACTTTTCTCCCCTCGGGAGCAATGAAATGCTAAAGAAGCACCTAGTTAATCTACCTTTTCGCTCTTCAGGCTAGCCGTGTCGACAACCCGAGTGGTGGCGGGATATGCGCATGCTTTTTGCTGAATGCGAGCTCGCTCATTGAACTCCCACGTGAAACAGGCGCCGATTACGAGCAGTTTCCATATTTTCGCCTTTTATTCAATGTAGAAAGCGTTATTAAGTGCCGCTTTGTTTCCCACAATTTTCGGGGCTTTGTCTAGAATATAATGAGCGCAGAACTGCAGGAAAAGATGCTGCAGGAAGCGAGAAATCGACGATTAAAGAAATGGATCGAATAGCGAAATATGCACTTTTCTGTCGTCGGGAGGAATGAAATGCTAGAGAAGTACCTAGTTAACCTACCTTTTAGCTCTTCAGGCTAGCGGTGTCGACAAGCCGAGTGGTGGCGGGTCATTCGCATGCTTTTTGCTGAAAACGAGCTCGCTCATTGAACTGCCACGTGAAACAGGCGCCGATTACGAGCAGTTTCCATATCTTCGCCTTTTATTCAATGTAGGAAGCGTTATTAAGTGCCGCTTTGTTTCTCAAAATTTTCGGGGCTTTGTCTAGAATATAATAAGCGCAGAACTGCAGGAAAAGATGCTGCAGGAAGCGAGAAATCGACGATTAAAGAAATGGATCAAAAAGCGAAATATGCAATTTTCTGTCGTCGGGAGCAATGAAATGCTAAAGAAGCACCTAGTTAACCTACCTTTTCGCTCTTCAGGCTAGCCGTGTCGACAACCCGAGTGGTGGCGGGATATGCGGATGCTTTTTGCTGAATGCGAGCTCGCTCATTGAACTCCCACGTGAAACAGGCGCAGATTACGAGCAGTTTCCATATTTTCGCCTTTTATTCAATGTAGGAAGCATTATTAAGTGCCGCTTTGTTTCTCGCAATTTTCGGGGCTTTCTCTAGAATATAAGAAGCGCAGAACCGCAAAAAAAGATGCTGCAGGAAGCGAGAAATCGACGATTAAAGAAATGGATCCAAAAGCGAAATTTGCACTTTTCTGCCCTCGGGAGCAATGAAATGCTAAAGAAGCACCTAGTTAACCTACCTTTTCGCTCTTCAGGCTAGCCGTGTCGACAAGCCGCGTGGTGGCGGGTCATTCGCATGCTTTTTGCTGAAAGCGAGCTCGCTCATTGAACTGCCACGTGAAACAGGCGCCGAATACGAGCAGTTTCCATATTTTCGCCTTGTATTCATTGTAGGAAGCGTTATTAAGTGCCGCTTTGTTTCTCACAGTTTCCGGGGCTTTCTCCAGAATATAATAAGCGCAGAACTGCAGGAAAAGATGCTGCAGGAAGCAAAAATCGACGATTAAAGAAATGGATCGAACAGCGAAATATGCACTTTTCGGGCGTCGGGAGCAATGAAATGCTAAAGAAGCACCTAGTTAACCTACCTTTTCGCTCTTCAGGCTAGCCGTGTCGACAAGCCGCGTGGTGGCGGGTCATTCGCATGCTTTTTGCTGAAAGCGAGCTCGCTCATTGAACTGCCACGTGAAACAGGCGCCGATTACAAGCAGTTTCCATATTTTCGCCTTTTATTGAATGTAGGAAGCATTATTTTGTGCAGCTTTGTTTCTCACAATTTTCGCAGCTTTTTCCAGAATATACTAAGCACAGAAGCGCAGGAAAAGATGCTGCAGGAAGCGAGAAATCGACGATTAAAGAAATAGATCGAACAGCGAAATATGCACTTTTCTGTCGTCGGGAGCAATGAAATGCTAAAGAAGCACCTAGTTAACCTACCTTTTCGCTCTTCAGGCTAGCCGTGTCGACAGGCCGCGTGGTGGCGGGATATTCGCATGCTTTTTGCTGAAAGCTAGCTCGCTCATTGAACTCCCACGTGAAACAGGCGCCGAATACGAGCAGTTTCCATATTTTCGCCTTTTATTCAATGTAGGAAGCATTATTCAGTGCCGCTTTGTTTCTCACAGTTTTCGGGGCTTTCTCCAGAATATAATAAGCGCAGAACTGCAGGAAAAGATGCTGCAGGAAGCGAGAAATCGACGATTAAAGAAATGGATCGAACAGCGAAATATGCACTTTTCTGTCGTCGGGAGCAATGAAATGCTAAAGAAGCACCTAGTTAACCTACCTTTTCGCTCTTCAGGCTAGCCGTGTCGACAAGCCGCGTGGTGGCGGGATATTCGCATGCTTTTAGCTGAAAGCAAGCTCGCTCATTGAACTCCCACGTGAAACAGGCGCCGAAGCTGAGCAGTTTCCATATTTTCGCCTTTTATTCAATGTAGGAAGCATTATTCAGTGCGGCTTTGTTTCTCGCAATTTTCGCAGCTTTTTCTAGAATATACTACGCACAGAATCGCTGGAAAAGATGCTGCAGGAAGCGAGAAATCGACGATTAAAGAAATGGATCGAACAGCGAAATATGCACTTTTCGGGCGTCGGGAGCAATGGAATGCTAAAGAAGCACCTAGTTAACCTACCTTTTCGCTCTTCAGGCTAGCCTTGTCGACAAGCCGCGTGGTGGCGGGATATTCGCATGCTTTTTGCTGAAAGCTAGCTCGCTCATTGAACTCCCACGTGAAACAGGCGCCGAATACGAGCAGTTTCCATATTTTCGCCTTTTATTCCATGTAGGAAGCATTATTCTGAGCAGCCTTGTTTCTCACAATTTTCGCAGCTTTTTCTAGAATATAATAAGCACAGAAGCGCAGGAAAAGATGCTGCAGGAAGCGAGAAATCGACGATTAAAGAAATGGATCGAACCGCGAAATATGCACTTTTCTGTCGTCGGGAGCAATGAAATGCTAAAGAAGCACCTAGTTAACCTACCTTTTCGCTCTTCAGGCTAGCCGTGTCGACAAGCCGCGTGGTGGCGGGTCATTCGCATGCTTTTTGCTGAAAGCGAGCTCGTTCATTGAACTCCCACGTGAAACAGGCGCCGAATACGAGCAGTTTCCATATTTTCGCCTTTTATTCTATGTAGGAAGCATTATTCTGAGCAGCTTTGTTTCTCACAATTTTCGCAGCTTTTTCTAGAATATAATAAGCACAGAAGCGCAGGAAAATATGCTGCAGGAAGCGAGAAATCGACGATTAAAGAAATGGATCGAACAGCGAAGTATGCACTTTTCGGGCGTCGGGAGCAATGGAATGCTAAAGAAGCACCTAGTTAACCTACCTTTTCGCTCTTCAGGCTAGCCTTGTCGACAAGCCGCGTGGTGGCGGGATATTCGCATGCTTTTTGCTGAAAGCTAGCTCGCTCATTGAACTCCCACGTGAAACAGGCGCCGAATACGAGCAGTTTCCATATTTTCGCCTTTTATTCCATGTAGGAAGCATTATTCTGAGCAGCCTTGTTTCTCACAATTTTCGCAGCTTTTTCTAGAATATAATAAGCACAGAAGCGCAGGAAAAGATGCTGCAGGAAGCGAGAAATCGACGATTAAAGAAATGAATCGAACCGCGAAGTATGCACTTTTCTGTCGTCGGTAGCAATGAAATGCTAAAGAAGCACCTAGTTAACCTACCTTTTCGCTCTTCAGGCTAGCCGTGTCGACAAGCCGCGTGGTGGCGTGATATTCGCATGCTTTTTGCTGAAAGCTAGCTCGCTCATTGAACTCCCACGTGAAACAGGCGCCGAATACGAGCAGTTTCCATATTTTCGCCTTTTATTCAATGTAGGAAGCATTATTCAGTGCCGCTTTGTTTCTCACAATTTTCGGGGCTTTCTCTAGAATATAATAAGCACCGAAGCGCAGGAAAAGATGCTGCAGGAAGCGAGAAATCGACGATTAAAGAAATGGATCGAACCGCGAAATATGCACTTTTCTGTCGTCGGGAGCAATGAAATGCTAAAGAAGCACCTAGTTAACCTACCTTTTCGCTCTTCAGGCTAGCCGTGTCGACAAGCCGCGTGGTGGCGGGTCATTCGCATGCTTTTTGCTGAAAGCGAGCTCGTTCATTGAACTCCCACGTGAAACAGGCGCCGAATACGAGCAGTTTCCATATTTTCGCCTTTTATTCAATGTAGGAAGCATTATTCTGAGCAGCTTTGTTTCTCACAATTTTCGCAGCTTTTTCTAGAATATAATAAGCACAGAAGCGCAGGAAAAGATGCTGCAGGAAGCGAGAAATCGACGATTAAAGAAATGGATCGAACCGCGAAATATGCACTTTTCTGTCGTCGGTAGCAATGAAATGCTAAAGAAGCGCCTAGTTAACCTACCTTTTCGCTCTTGAGGCTAGCCGTGTCGACAAGCCGCGTGGTGGCGGGATATTCGCATGCTTTTTGCTGAAAGCTAGCTCGCTCATTGAACTCCCACGTGAAACAGGCGCCGAATACGAGCAGTTTCCATATTTTCGCCTTTTATTCAATGTAGGAAGCATTATTAAGTGCCGCTTTGTTTTTCACAATTTTCGAGGCTTTCTCTGGAATATAATAAGCGCAGAACCGCAGGAAACGATGCCGCAGGAAGCGATAAATCGACGATTAAAGAAATGGATCGAACACCGAAATATGCACTTTTCTGTCGTCCGGAGCAATGAAATGCTAAAGAAGCACCTAGTTAACCTACCTTTTCGCTCTTCAGGCTAGCCGTGTCGACAAGCCGCGTGGTGGCGGGTCATTCGCATGCTTTTTGCTGAAAGCGAGCTCGTTCATTGAACTCCCACGTGAAACAGGCGCCGAATACGAGCAGTTTCCATATTTTCGCCTTTTATTCAATGTAGGAAGCATTATTCTGAGCAGCTTTGTTTCTCACAATTTTCGCAGCTTTTTCTAGAATATAATAAGCACAGAAGCGCAGGAAAAGATGCTGCAGGAAGCGAGAAATCGACGATTAAAGAAATGGATCGAACCGCGAAATATGCACTTTTCTGTCGTCGGTAGCAATGAAATGCTAAAGAAGCGCCTAGTTAACCTACCTTTTCGCTCTTGAGGCTAGCCGTGTCGACAAGCCGCGTGGTGGCGGGATATTCGCATGCTTTTTGCTGAAAGCTAGCTCGCTCATTGAACTCCCACGTGAAACAGGCGCCGAATACGAGCAGTTTCCATATTTTCGCCTTTTATTCAATGTAGGAAGCATTATTAAGTGCCGCTTTGTTTTTCACAATTTTCGAGGCTTTCTCTGGAATATAATAAGCGCAGAACCGCAGGAAACGATGCCGCAGGAAGCGATAAATCGACGATTAAAGAAATGGATCGAACACCGAAATATGCACTTTTCTGTCGTCCGGAGCAATGAAATGCTAAAGAAGCACCTAGTTAACCTACCTTTTCGCTCTTGAGGCTAGCCGTGTCGACAAGCCGCGGGGTGGCTGGTCATGCGCATGCTTTTTGCTGAAAGCTGGCTCGCTCATTGAACTCTCAGGGGAAAGAGGCGCCGATTACGAGCAGTTTCCATATTTCCGCCCTTTATTCAATGTAGGAAGCATTATTAAGTGCCGCTTTGTTTCTCAGAGTTTTCGGGGCTTTTTCTAGAATATTATAAGCGCAGAACCGCAGGAAAAGATGCTGCAGGAAGCGAGAAATCGACGGTTAAAGAAATGGATCGAACAGCGAAATATGCACTTTTCTGTCGACGGGAGCAACGAAATGCTAAAGAAGCACCTAGTTAACCTACCTTTTCGCTCTTCAGGCTAGCCGTGTCGACAAGCCGCGTGGTGGCGGGATATGCGCATGCTTTTTGCTGAAAGTAAGCTCGCTCATTGAACTCACACGTGAAACAGGAGGCGATTACGAGCAGTTTCCATATTTCCGCGCTTTATTCAATGTAGGAAGCATTATTAAGTGCCGCTTTGTTTCTCAGAGTTTTCGGGGCTTTTTCTAGAATATTATAAGCGCAGAACCGCAGGAAAAGATGCTGCAGGTAGCGAGAAATCGACGGTTAAAGAAATGGATCGAACAGCGAAATATGCACTTTTCTGTCGACGGGAGCAACGAAATGCTAAAGAAGCACTTAGTTAACCTACCTTTTCGCTCTTCAGGCTAGCCGTGTCGACAAGCCGCGTGGTGGCGGGATATGCGCATGCTTTTTGCTGAAAGCAAGCTCGCTCATTGAACTCACACGTGGAACAGGAGGCGATTACGAGCAGTTTCAATATTTTCGCCTTTTATTCAATGTAGGAAGCATTATTCTGTGCAGCTTTGTTTCTCACAATTTTCGCAGCTTTTTCCAGAATATAACAAGCACAGAAGCGCAGGAAAAGATGCTGCAGGAAGCGAGAAATCGACGATTAAAGAAATGGATCAAAAAGCGAAATATGCACTTTTCTGTCGTCGGGAGCAATGAAATGCTAAAGAAGCACCTAGTTAACCTACCTTTTCGCTCTTCAGGCTAGCCGTGTCGACAACCCGAGTGGTGGCGGGATATGCGGATGCTTTTTGCTGAATGCGAGCTCGCTCATTGAACTCCCACGTGAAACAGGCGCAGATTACGAGCAGTTTCCATATTTTCGCCTTTTATTCAATGTAGGAAGCATTATTAAGTGCCGCTTTGTTTCTCGCAATTTTCGGGGCTTTCTCTAGAATATAAGAAGCGCAGAACCGCAAAAAAAGATGCTGCAGGAAGCGAGAAATCGACGATTAAAGAAATGGATCCAAAAGCGAAATTTGCACTTTTCTGCCCTCGGGAGCAATGAAATGCTAAAGAAGCACCTAGTTAACCTACCTTTTCGCTCTTCAGGCTAGCCGTGTCGACAAGCCGCGTGGTGGCGGGTCATTCGCATGCTTTTTGCTGAAAGCGAGCTCGCTCATTGAACTGCCACGTTAAACACGCGCCGATTACAAGCAGTTTCCATATTTTCGCCTTTTATTCAATGTAGGAAGGATTATTCGGAGCAGCTTTGTTTCTCACAATTTTCGCAGCTTTTTCTAGAATATACTAAGCACAGAAGCGCAGGAAAAGATGCTGCAGGAAGCGAGAAATCGACGATTAAAGAAATGGATCGAACAGCGAAATATGCACTTTTCGGGCGTCGGGAGCAATGAAATGCTAAAGAAGCACCTAGTTAACCTACCTTTTCGCTCTTCAGGCTAGCCGTGTCGACAAGCCGCGTGGTGGCGGGATATTGGCATGCTTTTTGCTGAAAGCGAGCTCGCTCATTGAACTCCCACGTGAAACAGGCGCCGAATACGAGCAGTTTCCATATTTTCGCCTTTTATTCATTGTAGAAAGCGTTATTAAGTGCCGCTTTGTTTCTCACAGTTTCCGGGGCTTTCTCTAGAATATTATAAGCGCAGAACCGCAGGAAAAGATGCTGCAGGAAGCGAGAAATCGACGGTTAAAGAAATGGATCGAACAGCGAAATATGCACTTTTCTGTCGTCGGGAGCAATGAAATGCTAAAGAAGCACCTAGTTAACCTACCTTTTCGCTCTTCAGGCTAGCCGTGTCGACAAGCCACTTGGTGGCGGGTCATTCGCATGCTTTTTTCTGAAAGCGAGCTCGTTCATTGAACTCACACGTGGAACAGGAGGCGATTACGAGCAGTTTCCATATTTTCGCCTTTTATTCAATGTAGGAAGCATTATTCAGTGCCGCTTTGTTTCTCACAATTTTCGGGGCTTTCTCTAGAATATAATAAGCACCGAAGCGCAGGAAAAGATGCTGCAGGAAGCGAGAAATCGACGATTAAAGAAATGGACCGAACCGCGAAATATGCACTTTTCTGTCGTCGGGAGCAATGAAATGCTAAAGAAGCACCTAGTTAACCTACCTTTTCGCTCTTGAGGCTAGCCGTGTCGACAAGCCGCGTGGTGGCGGGATATTCGCATGCTTTTTCCTGAAAGCTAGCTCGCTCATTGAACTCTCAGGGGAAAGAGGCGCCGATTACGAGCAGTTTCCATATTTCCGCCCTTTATTCAATGTAGGAAGCATTATTAAGTGCCGCTTTGTTTCTCACAATTTTCGCAGCTTTTTCTAGAATATAATAAGCACAGAAGCGCAGGAAAAGATGCTGCAGGAAGCGAGAAATCGACGATTAAAGAAATGGATCGAACCGCGAAATATGCACTTTTCTGTCGTCGGTAGCAATGAAATGCTAAAGAAGCGCCTAGTTAACCTACCTTTTCGCTCTTGAGGCTAGCCGTGTCGACAAGCCGCGTGGTGGCGGGATATTCGCATGCTTTTTCCTGAAAGCTAGCTCGCTCATTGAACTCCCACGTGAAACAGGCGCCGAATACGAGCAGTTTCCATATTTTCGCCTTTTATTCAATGTAGGAAGCATTATTAAGTGCCGCCTTGTTTTTCACAATTTTCGAGGCTTTCTCTGGAATATAATAAGCGCAGAACCGCAGGAAACGATGCCGCAGGAAGCGATAAATCGACGGTTAAAGAAATGGATCCAAAAGCGAAATATGCACTTTTCTGTCGTCGGGAGCAATGAAATGCTACAGAAGCACCTAGGTAACCTACCTTTTCGCTCTTCAGGCTAGCCGTGTCGACAAGCCGCGTGGTGGCGGGACATGCGCATGCTTTTTGCTGAAAGCGAGCTCGCTCATTGAACCCTCACGTGAAACAGGCGCCGATGTGGAGCAGTTTCCATATTTCCGCCTTTTATTCAATGTAGGAAGCATTATTAAGTGCCGCGTTGTTTCTCGGAATCTTCGCGGCTTTTTCTAGAATATAATAAGCGCAGAAGCCCAGGAAAAGATGCCGCAGGAAGCGAGAAATCGACGATTAAAGAAATGGATCGAACACCGAAATATGCACTTTTCTGTCGTCCGGAGCAATGAAATGCTAAAGAAGCACCTAGTTAACCTACCTTTTCGCTCTTGAGGCTAGCCATGTCGACAAGCCGCGGGGTGGCTGGTCATGCGCATGCTTTTTGCTGAAAGCTGGCTCGCTCATTGAACTCTCAGGGGAAAGAGGCGCCGATTACGAGCAGTTTCCATATTTCCGCCCTTTATTCAATGTAGGAAGCATTATTAAGTGCCGCTTTGTTTCTCAGAGTTTTCGGGGCTTTTTCTAGAATATTATAAGCGCAGAACCGCAGGAAAAGATGCTGCAGGAAGCGAGATATCGACGGTTAAAGAAATGGATCGAACAGCGAAATATGCACTTTTCTGTCGACGGGAGCAACGAAATGCTAAAGAAGCACCTAGTTAACCTACCTTTTCGCTCTTCAGGCTAGCCGTGTCGACAAGCCGCGTGGTGGCGGGATATGCGCATGCTTTTTGCTGAAAGTAAGCTCGCTCATTGAACTCACACGTGAAACAGGAGGCGATTACGAGCAGTTTCCATATTTCCGCCCTTTATTCAATGTAGGAAGCATTATTAAGTGCCGCTTTGTTTCTCAGAGTTTTCGGGGCTTTTTCTAGAATATTATAAGCGCAGAACCGCAGGAAAAGATGCTGCAGGAAGCGAGAAATCGACGATTAAAGAAATGGATCGAACAGCGAAATATGCACTTTTCTGTCGACGGGAGCAACGAAATTCTAAAGAAGCACTTAGTTAACCTACCTTTTCGCTCTTCAGGCTAGCCGTGTCGACAAGCCGCGTGGTGGCGGGATATGCGCATGCTTTTTGCTGAAAGCAAGCTCGCTCATTGAACTCACACGTGGAACAGGAGGCGATTACGAGCAGTTTCCATATTTTCGCCTTTTATTCAATGTAGGAAGCATTATTCTGTGCAGCTTTGTTTCTCACAATTTTTGCAGCTTTTTCCAGAATATAACAAGCACAGAAGCGCAGGAAAAGATGCTGCAGGAAGGAAATCGACGATTAAAGAAATGGATCGAACAGCGAAATATGCACTTTTCTGTCGTCGGGAGCAATGAAATGCTAAAGAAGCACCTAGTTAAACTACCTTTTCGCTCTTCAGACTAGCCGTGTCGACAAGCCGCGTGGTGGCGGGTCATTCGCATGCTTTTTGCTGAAAGCGAGCTCGCTCATTGAACTGCCACGTGAAACAGGCGCCGATTACAAGCAGTTTCCATATTTTCGCCTTTTATTGAATGTAGGAAGCATTATTCTGAGCAGATTTTTTGTCACAATTTTCGCAGCTTTTTCTAGAATATAATAAGCACAGAAGCGCAGGAAAAGATGCTGCAGGAAGCGAGAAATCGACGATTAAAGAAATGGATCGAACAGCGAAATATGCACTTTTCTGTCGACGGGAGCAATGAAATGCTAAAGAAGCACCTAGTTAACCTACCTTTTCGCTCTTCAGGCTAGCCGTGTCGACAAGCCGCGTGATGGCGGGATATTCGCATGCTTTTTGCTGAAAGCGAGCTCGCTCATTGAACTGCCACGTGAAACAGGCGCCGATTACAAGCAGTTTCCATATTTTCGCCTTTTATTCAATGTAGGAAGCATTATTCAGTCCGCTTTGTTTCTCACAGTTTTCGGGGCTTTCTCCAGAATATAATAAGCGCAGAACTGCAGGAAAAGATGCTGCAGGAAGCGAGAAATCCACGATTAAAGAAATGGATCGAACAGCGAAATATGCACTTTTCTGTCGTCGGGAGCAATGAAATGCTAAAGAAGCACCTAGTTAACCTACCTTTTCGCTCTTCAGGCTAGCCGTGTCGACAAGCCACGTGGTGGCGGGATATTCGCATGCTTTTAGCTGAAAGCAAGCTCGCTCATTGAACTCCCACGTGAAACAGGCGCCGAATACGAGCAGTTTCCATATTTTCGCCTTTTATTCAATGTAGGAAGCATTATTCAGTGCGGCTTTGTTTCTCGCAATTTTCGCAGCTTTTTCTAGAATATACAACGCACAGAATCGCAGGAAAAGATGCTGCAGGAAGCGAGAAATCGACGATTAAAGAAATGGATCGAACAGCGAAATATGCACTTTTCGGGCGTCGGGAGCAATGAAATGCTAAAGAAGCACCTAGTTAACCTACCTTTCCGCTCTTCAGGCTAGCCTTGTCGACAAGCCGCGTGGTGGCGGGATATTCGCATGCTTTTTGCTGAAAGCTAGCTCGCTCATTGAACTCCCACGTGAAACAGGCGCCGAATACGAGCAGTTTCCATATTTTCGCCTTTTATTCAATGTAGGAAGCATTATTCAGTGCCGCTTTGTTTCTCACAATTTTCGGGGCTTTCTCTAGAATATAATAAGCACCGAAGCGCAGGAAAAGATGCTGCAGGAAGCGAGAAATCGACGATTAAAGAAATGGATCGAACCGCGAAATATGCACTTTTCTGTCGTCGGGAGCAATGAAATGCTAAAGAAGCACCTAGTTAACCTACCTTTTCGCTCTTCAGGCTAGCCGTGTCGACAAGCCGCGTGGTGGCGGGTCATTCGCATGCTTTTTGCTGAAAGCGAGCTCGTTCATTGAACTCCCACGTGAAACAGGCGCCGAATACGAGCAGTTTCCATATTTTCGCCTTTTATTCAATGTAGGAAGCATTATTCTGAGCAGCTTTGTTTCTCACAATTTTCGCAGCTTTTTCTAGAATATAATAAGCACAGAAGCGCAGGAAAAGATGCTGCAGGAAGCGAGAAATCGACGATTAAAGAAATGGATCGAACCGCGAATAATGCACTTTTCTGTCGTCGGTAGCAATGAAATGCTAAAGAAGCGCCTAGTTAACCTACCTTTTCGCTCTTGAGACTAGCCGTGTCGACAAGCCGCGTGGTGGCGGGATATTCGCATGCTTTTTCCTGAAAGCTAGCTCGCTCATTGAACTCTCAGGGGAAAGAGGCGCCGATTACGAGCAGTTTCCATATTTCCGCCCTTTATTCAATGTAGGAAGCATTATTAAGTGCCGCTTTGTTTCTCAGAGTTTTCGGAGCTTTTTCTAGAATATTATAAGCGCAGAACCGCAGGAAAAGATGCTGCAGGAAGCGAGAAATCGACGGTTAAAGAAATGGATCGAACAGCGAAATATGCACTTTTCTGTCGACGGGAGCAACGAAATGCTAAAGAAGCACCTAGTTAACCTACCTTTTCGCTCTTCAGGCTAGCCGTGTCGACAAGCCGCGTGGTGGCGGGATATGCGCATGCTTTTTGCTGAAAGTAAGCTCGCTCATTGAACTCACACGTGAAACAGGAGGCGATTACGAGCAGTTTCCATATTTCCGCCCTTTATTCAATGTAGGAAGCATTATTAAGTGCCGCTTTGTTTCTCAGAGTTTTCGGGGCTTTTTCTAGAATATTATAAGCGCAGAACCGCAGGAAAAGATGCTGCAGGAAGCGAGAAATCGACGGTTAAAGAAATGGATCGAACCGCGAAATATGCACTTTTCTGTCGTCGGGAGCAATGAAATGCTAAAGAAGCACCTAGTTAACCTACCTTTTCGCTCTTCAGGCTAGCCGTGTCGACAAGCCGCGTGGTGGCGGGTCATTCGCATGCTTTTTGCTGAAAGCGAGCTCGTTCATTGAACTCCCACGTGAAACAGGCGCCGAATACGAGCAGTTTCCATATTTTCGCCTTTTATTCACTGTAGGAAGCATTATTCTGAGCAGCTTTGTTTCTCACAATTTTCGCAGCTTTTTCTAGAATATAATAAGCACAGAAGCGCAGGAAAAGATGCTGCAGGAAGCGAGAAATCGACGATTAAAGAAATGGATCGAACCGCGAAATATGCACTTTTCTGTCGTCGGTAGCAATGAAATGCTAAAGAAGCGCCTAGTTAACCTACCTTTTCGCTCTTGAGGCTAGCCGTGTCGACAAGCCGCGTGGTGGCGGGATATTCGCATGCTTTTTCCTGAAAGCTAGCTCGCTCATTGAACTCTCAGGGGAAAGAGGCGCCGATTACGAGCAGTTTCCATATTTCCGCCCTTTATTCAATGTAGGAAGCATTATTAAGTGCCGCTTTGTTTCTCAGAGTTTTCGGGGCTTTTTCTAGAATATTATAAGCGCAGAACCGCAGGAAAAGATGCTGCAGGAAGCGAGAAATCGACGGTTAAAGAAATGGATCGAACAGCGAAATATGCACTTTTCTGTCGACGGGAGCAACGAAATGCTAAAGAAGCACCTAGTTAACCTACCTTTTCGCTCTTCAGGCTAGCCGTGTCGACAAGCCGCGTGGTGGCGGGATATGCGCATGCTTTTTGCTGAAAGTAAGCTCGCTCATTGAACTCACACGTGAAACAGGAGGCGATTACGAGCAGTTTCCATATTTTCGCCTTTTATTCAATGTAGGAAGCATTATTCAGTGCCGCTTTGTTTCTCACAATTTTCGGGGCTTTCTCTAGAATATAATAAGCACCGAAGCGCAGGAAAAGATGCTGCAGGAAGCGAGAAATCGACGATTAAAGAAATGGATCGAACCGCGAAATATGCACTTTTCTGTCGTCGGGAGCAATGAAATGCTAAAGAAGCACCTAGTTAACCTACCTTTTCGCTCTTCAGGCTAGCCGTGTCGACAAGCCGCGTGGTGGCGGGTCATTCGCATGCTTTTTGCTGAAAGCGAGCTCGTTCATTGAACTCCCATGTGAAACAGGCGCCGAATACGAGCAGTTTCCATATTTTCGCCTTTTATTCAATGTAGGAAGCATTATTCTGAGCAGCTTTGTTTCTCACAATTTTCGCAGCTTTTTCTAGAATATAATAAGCACAGAAGCGCAGGAAAAGATGCTGCAGGAAGCGAGAAATCGACGATTAAAGAAATGGATCGAACCGCGAAATATGCACTTTTCTGTCGTCGGTAGCAATGAAATGCTAAAGAAGCGCCTAGTTAACCTACCTTTTCGCTCTTGAGGCTAGCCGTGTCGACAAGCCGCGTGGTGGCGGGATATTCGCATGCTTTTTCCTGAAAGCTAGCTCGCTCATTGAACTCTCAGGGGAAAGAGGCGCCGATTACGAGCAGTTTCCATATTTCCGCCCTTTATTCAATGTAGGAAGCATTATTAAGTGCCGCTTTGTTTCTCAGAGTTTTCGGGGCTTTTTCTAGAATATTATAAGCGCAGAACCGCAGGAAAAGATGCTGCAGGAAGCGAGAAATCGACGGTTAAAGAAATGGATCGAACAGCGAAATATGCACTTTTCTGTCGACGGGAGCAACGAAATGCTAAAGAAGCACCTAGTTAACCTACCTTTTCGCTCTTCAGGCTAGCCGTGTCGACAAGCCGCGTGGTGGCGGGATATGCGCATGCTTTTTGCTGAAAGTAAGCTCGCTCATTGAACTCACACGTGAAACAGGAGGCGATTACGAGCAGTTTCCATATTTCCGCCCTTTATTCAATGTAGGAAGCATTATTAAGTGCCGCTTTGTTTCTCAGAGTTTTCGGGGCTTTTTCTAGAATATTATAAGCGCAGAACCGCAGGAAAAGATGCTGCAGGAAGCGAGAAATCGACGGTTAAAGAAATGGATCGAACCGCGAAATATGCACTTTTCTGTCGTCGGGAGCAATGAAATGCTAAAGAAGCACCTAGTTAACCTACCTTTTCGCTCTTCAGGCTAGCCGTGTCGACAAGCCGCGTGGTGGCGGGTCATTCGCATGCTTTTTGCTGAAAGCGAGCTCGTTCATTGAACTCCCACGTGAAACAGGCGCCGAATACGAGCAGTTTCCATATTTTCGCCTTTTATTCACTGTAGGAAGCATTATTCTGAGCAGCTTTGTTTCTCACAATTTTCGCAGCTTTTTCTAGAATATAATAAGCACAGAAGCGCAGGAAAAGATGCTGCAGGAAGCGAGAAATCGACGATTAAAGAAATGGATCGAACCGCGAAATATGCACTTTTCTGTCGTCGGTAGCAATGAAATGCTAAAGAAGCGCCTAGTTAACCTACCTTTTCGCTCTTGAGGCTAGCCGTGTCGACAAGCCGCGTGGTGGCGGGATATTCGCATGCTTTTTCCTGAAAGCTAGCTCGCTCATTGAACTCTCAGGGGAAAGAGGCGCCGATTACGAGCAGTTTCCATATTTCCGCCCTTTATTCAATGTAGGAAGCATTATTAAGTGCCGCTTTGTTTCTCAGAGTTTTCGGGGCTTTTTCTAGAATATTATAAGCGCAGAACCGCAGGAAAAGATGCTGCAGGAAGCGAGAAATCGACGGTTAAAGAAATGGATCGAACAGCGAAATATGCACTTTTCTGTCGACGGGAGCAACGAAATGCTAAAGAAGCACCTAGTTAACCTACCTTTTCGCTCTTCAGGCTAGCCGTGTCGACAAGCCGCGTGGTGGCGGGATATGCGCATGCTTTTTGCTGAAAGTAAGCTCGCTCATTGAACTCACACGTGAAACAGGAGGCGATTACGAGCAGTTTCCATATTTCCGCCCTTTATTCAATGTAGGAAGCATTATTAAGTGCCGCTTTGTTTCTCAGAGTTTTCGGGGCTTTTTCTAGAATATTATAAGCGCAGAACCGCAGGAAAAGATGCTGCAGGAAGCGAGAAATCGACGGTTAAAGAAATGGATCGAACAGCGAAATATGCACTTTTCTGTCGACGGGAGCAACGAGATGCTAAAGAAGCACTTAGTTAACCTACCTTTTCGCTCTTCAGGCTAGCCGTGTCGACAAGCCGCGTGGTGGCGGGTCATTCGCATGCTTTTTGCTGAAAGCGAGCTCGCTCATTGAACTGCCACGTGAAACAGGCGCCGATTACAAGCAGTTTCCATATTTTCGCCTTTTATTGAATGTAGGAAGCATTATTCTGAGCAGATTTTTTGTCACAATTTTCGCAGCTTTTTCTAGAATATAATAAGCACAGAAGCGCAGGAAAAGATGCTGCAGGAAGCGAGAAATCGACGATTAAAGAAATGGATCGAACAGCGAAATATGCACTTTTCTGTCGACGGTAGCAATGAAATGCTAAAGAAGCACCTAGTTAACCTACCTTTTCGCTCTTCAGGCTAGCCGTGTCGACAAGCCGCGTGATGGCGGGATATTCGCATGCTTTTTGCTGAAAGCGAGCTCGCTCATTGAACTGCCACGTGAAACAGGCGCCGATTACAAGCAGTTTCCATATTTTCGCCTTTTATTCAATGTAGGAAGCATTATTCAGTGCCGCTTTGTTTCTCACAGTTTTCGGGGCTTTCTCCAGAGTATAATAAGCGCAGAACTGCAGGAAAAGATGCTGCAGGAAGCGAGAAATCCACGATTAAAGAAATGGATCGAACAGCGAAATATGCACTTTTTTGTCGTCGGGAGCAATGAAATGCTAAAGAAGCACCTAGTTAACCTACCTTTTCGCTCTTCAGGCTAGCCGTGTCGACAAGCCGCGTGGTGGCGGGATATTCGCATGCTTTTAGCTGAAAGCAAGCTCGCTCATTGAACTCCCACGTGAAACAGGCGCCGAATACGAGCAGTTTCCATATTTTCGCCTTTTATTCAATGTAGGAAGCATTATTCAGTGCGGCTTTGTTTCTCGCAATTTTCGCAGCTTTTTCTAGAATATACAACGCACAGAATCGCAGGAAAAGATGCTGCAGAGAGCGAGAAATCGACGATTAAAGAAATGGATCGAACAGCGAAATATGCACTTTTCGGGCGTCGGGAGCAATGAAATGCTAAAGAAGCACCTAGTTAACCTACCTTTTCGCTCTTCAGGCTAGCCTTGTCGACAAGCCGCGTGGTGGCGGGATATTCGCATGCTTTTTGCTGAAAGCTAGCTCGCTCATTGAACTCCCACGTGAAACAGGCGCCGAATACGAGCAGTTTCCATATTTTCGCCTTTTATTCCATGTAGGAAGCATTATTCTGAGCAGCCTTGTTTCTCACAATTTTCGCAGCTTTTTCTAGAATATAATAAGCACAGAAGCGCAGGAAAAGATGCTGCAGGAAGCGAGAAATCGACGATTAAAGAAATGGATCGAACCGCGAAATATGCACTTTTCTGTCGTCGGGAGCAATGAAATGCTAAAGAAGCACCTAGTTAACCTACCTTTCCGCTCTTCAGGCTAGCCGTGTCGACAAGCCGCGTGGTGGCGGGTCATTCGCATGCTTTTTGCTGAAAGCGAGCTCGTTCATTGAACTCCCACGTGAAACAGGCGCCGAATACGAGCAGTTTCCATATTTGCGCCTTTTATTCAATGTAGGAAGCATTATTCTGAGCAGCTTTGTTTCTCACAATTTTCGCAGCTTTTTCTAGAATATAATAAGCACAGAAGCGCAGGAAAAGATGCTGCAGGAAGCGAGAAATCGACGATTAAAGAAATGGATCGAACCGCGAAATATGCACTTTTCTGTCGTCGGTAGCAATGAAATGCTAAAGAAGCGCCTAGTTAACCTACCTTTTCGCTCTTGAGGCTAGCCGTGTCGACAAGCCGCGTGGTGGCGGGATATTCGCATGCTTTTTGCTGAAAGCTAGCTCGCTCATTGAACTCCCACGTGAAACAGGCGCCGAATACGAGCAGTTTCCATATTTTCGCCTTTTATTCAATGTAGGAAGCATTATTAAGTGCCGCTTTGTTTTTCACAATTTTCGAGGCTTTCTCTGGAATATAATAAGCGCAGAACCGCAGGAAACGATGCCGCAAGAAGCGATAAATCGACGGTTAAAGAAATGGATCCAAAAGCGAAATATGCACTTTTCTGTCGTCGGGAGCAATGAAATGCTAAAGAAGCACCTAGTTAACCTACCTTTTCGCTCTTCAGGCTAGCCGTGTCGACAAGCCGCGTGGTGGCGGGACATGCGCATGCTTTTTGCTGAAAGCGAGCTCGCTCATTGAACCCTCACGTGAAACAGGCGCCAATATGGAGCAGTTTCCATATTTTCGCCTTTTATTGAATGTAGGAAGCATTATTCTGAGCAGCTTTGTTTCTCACAATTTTCGCAGCTTTTTCTAGAATATAATAAGCACAGAAGCGCAGGAAAAGATGCTGCAGGAAGCGAGAAACCGACGATTAAAGAAATGGATCGAACAGCGAAATATGCACTTTTCTGTCGACGGGAGCAATGAAATGCTAAAGAAGCACCTAGTTAACCTACCTTTTCGCTCCTCAGGCTAGCCGTATCGACAAGCCGCGTGATGGCGGGATATTCGCATGCTTTTTGCTGAAAGCTAGCTCGCTCATTAAACTCCCACGTGAAACAGGCGCCGAATACGAGCAGTTTCCATATTTCCGCCCTTTATTCAATGTAGGAAGCATTATTAAGTGGCGCTTTGTTTCTCAGAGTTTTCGAGGCTTTTTCTAGAATATTATAAGCGCAGAACCGCAGGAAAAGATGCTGGAGGAAGCGAGAAATCGACGGTTAAAGAAATGGATCGAACAGCGAAATATGCACTCTTCTGTCGACGGGAGCAACGAAATGCTAAAGAAGCACCTAGTTAACCTACCTTTTCGCTCTTCAGGCTAGCCGTGTCGACAAGCCGCGTGATGGCGGGATATTCGCATGCTTTTTGCTGAAAGCGAGCTCGCTCATTGAACTCTCACGTGAAACAGGCGCCGATTACCAGCAGTTTCCATATTTTCGCCTTTTATTCAATGTACGAAGCATTATTGAGTGCCGCTTTGTTTCTCACAATTTTCGGGGCTTTTTCTAGAATATTATAAGCGCAGAACCGCAGGAAAAGATGCTGCAGGAAGCGAGAAATCGACGATTAAAGAAACGGATCCATATAGCGAAATATGCACTTTTCTGTCGTCGGGAGCAATGAAATTCTAAAGAAGTGCCTAGTTAACCTACCTTTTCGCTCTTCAGGCTAGCCGTGTCGACAAGCCGCGTGGTGGCGGGACATGCGCATGCTTTTTGCTGAAAGCGAGCTCGGTCATTGAACTCTCACGTGAAACAGGCGCCGATTACGAGCAGTTTCCATATTTTCGCTTTTTATTCAATGTAGGACGCATTATACAGTGCCGCTTTGTTTCTTACAATTCTCGGGGCTTTCTCTAGAATATAATAAGCACAGAAGGGCAGGAAAAGATGCTGCAGGAAGCGAGAAATCGACGATTATAGAAATGGATCGAACAGCGAAATATGCACTTTTCTGTCGTCGGGAGCAATGAAAGGCTAAAGAAGCACCTAGTTAACCTACCTTTTCGCTCTTCAGGCTAGCCGTGTCGACAAGCCGCGTGGTGGCGGGATATTCGCATGCTTTTTGCTGAAAGCTAGCTCGCTCATTGAACTCCCACTTGAAACAGGCGCCGAATACGAGCAGTTTCCATATTTTCGCTTTTTATTCAATGTAGGAGGCATTACACAGTGCCGCTTTGTTTCTTACAATTTTCGGAGCTTTCTCTAGAATATAATAAGCACAGAAGGGCAGGAAAAGATGCTGCAGGAAGCGAGAATTCGACGATTTAAGAAATGGATCGAACAGCGAAATATGCACTTTTCTGTCGTCGGGAGCAATGAAATGCTAAAGGAGCACCTAGTTAACCTACGTTTTCGCTCTTCAGGCTAGCCGTGTCGATAAGCCGCGTGGTGGCGGGTCATGCGCATGCTTTTTGCTGAAAGCGGGCTCGCTCATTGAACTCTCACGTGAAAGAGGCGCCGATTACGAGCAGTTTCCATATTTTCGCCTTTTATTCAATGTAGGAAGCATTATTAAGTGCCGCTTTGTTTCTCACAGTTTTCGGTGCTTTTTCTAGAATATTATAAGCGCAGAACCGCAGGAAAAGATGCTGCAGGAAGCGAGAAATCGACGATTAAAGAAATGGATCCATATAGCGAAATATGCACTTTTCTGTCGTCGGGAGCAATGAAATTCTAAAGAAGTGCCTAGTTAACCTACCTTTTCGCTCTTCAGGCTAGCCGTGTCGACAAGCCGCGTGGTGGCGGGACATGCGCATGCTTTTTGCTGAAAGCGAGCTCGGTCATTGAACTCTCACGTGAAACAGGCGCCGATTACGAGCAGTTTCCGTATTTTCGCCTTTTATTCAATGTAGGAAGCATTATTAAGTGCCGCTTTGTTTCTCACAATTTTCGAAGCTTTCTCTAGAATATAATAAGCGCAGAGCCGCAGGAAACGATGCCGCAGGAAGCGAGATATCGACGATTAAAGAAATGGATCGAACACCGAAATATGCACTTTTCTGTCGCCGGGAGCAATGAAATGCTAAAGAAGCACCTAGTTAACCTACCTTTTCGCTGTTCAGGCTAGCCGTGTCGACAAGCCGCGTGGTGGCGGGACATGCGCATGCTTTTTGCTGAAAGCGAGCTCGGTCATTGAACTCTCACGTGAAACAGGCGCCGATTACGGGCAGTTTCCATATTTTCGCCTTTTATTCAATGTAGGAAGCATTATTCAGTGCCGCTTTGTTTCTCAGTATTTTGGGGACTTTTTCTAGAATATAATAAGCACAGAATCGCAGGAAAAGATGCTGCAGGAAGCGAGAAATCGACGATTAAAGAAATGGATCCAACACGGAAATATGCACTTTTCTGTTGTCCGGAGCAATGAAATCCTAAAGAAGCACCTAGTTAACCTACCTTTTCGCTCTTCAGGCTAGCCGTGGCGACAAGCCCCGTGGTGGCGGGACATGCGTATGCTTTTTGCTGAAAGCGAGCTCGCTCATTGAACTCTCACGTGAAACAGGCGCCGATTACGAGCAGTTTCCATATTTTCACCTTTTATTCAATGCAGGAAGCATTATTAGGTGCCGCTTTGTTTCTCAGAGTTTTCGGGGCTTTTTCTAGAATATAATAAGCGCAGAACCGCAGGAAAAGATGCTGCAGGAAGCGAGAAATCGACGATTAAAGAAATGGATCCAACAGCGAAATATGCACTTTTCTGTCGTCGGGAGCAATGAAATTCTAAAGAAGTGCCTAGTTAACCTACCTTTTCGCTCTTCAGGCTAGCCGTGTCGACAAGCCGTGTGGTGGCGGGACATGCGCATGCTTTTTGCTGAAAGCGAGCTCGGTCATTGAACTCTCACGTGAAACAGGCGCCGATTACGAGCAGTTTCCATATTTTCGCCTTTTATTCAATGTAGGAAGCATTATTAAGTGCCGCTTTGTTTCTCACAATTTTCGGGGCTTCCTCTAGAATATAATAAGCGCAGAACCGCAGGAAAAGATGCTGCAGGAAGCGAGAAATCAACGATTAAAGAAATGAATCCAAAAGCGAAATTTGCACTTTTCTGCTGTCGGGAGCAGCGAAATGCTAAAGAAGTATCTAGTTAACCTACGTTTTCGCTCTTCTGGCTAGCCGTGTCGACAAGCCGCGTGGTTGCGGGATATGCGCATGCTTTTTGCTGAAAGCGAGCTCGCTCATTGAACTCTCACGTGAAACAGGCGGCGATTACGAGCAGTTTCCATATTTTCGCCCTTTATTCAATCTAGGAAGCATTATTAAGTGCCGCTTTGTTTCTCACAATTTTCGAGGCTTTCTCTAGAATATAATAAGCGCAGAACCGCAGGAAAAGATGCTGCAGGAAGCGAGAAATCGACGATTAAAGAAATGGATCCAAAAGCGAAATTTGCACTTTTCTGTCGTCGGGAGCAATGTAATGCTAAAGAATGATTTAGTTAACCTACCTTTTCGCTCTTCATTCTACTGGTGTCTACAAGCCGTGTGGTGGCGGCACATGCGCATACTATTGCTGAAAGCGAGCTTGCTCTTTGAACTCACACATGAAACAGGCGCCGATTACGAGCAGACGATTCATTCGGCTGCCGACGAGGAGACACTGAACAGCCTATGGTGGGCAGTCGGCATGCGCCGCTAAGGATCGTCGCTGTTCGTCGGGGTGCTTGGGACGCGGTATCGGCGCAGTCAGGTCCCCATGCTGGGAACGGTGTAGTGAAGCTTTGTTAGCTGCTAGCTCGTGGAGCCGTTCGTTGGCAAGGTGTCCCTAATGTCTTGGGATGGCTCCGGAATTCCTTCCCTTCGGAGCGGTTCGGGTGTCCACCGAGATGTGTGGCAATTATTGTACTGCGCCATTTCCACTCCTCAAAAACCAATTTTCAAGTTAATTCAACCTGACTCGAGGTGCCATTTCTTCAGTGATTAATTTCTCGCTGCCTGTGGTGAGTTTTGCCGCATCTATGAGCGTAATACATGGAAGACAAAGTTCAAAAAATGCCTAGGTGATAAAACTGGCCTGAATAATCCTTGCTGATGACAAGGGAATTTGTGTGCGCTTGTTTAATGAAAGTAGACTTGTAGTGAGTGAGATGCGGGGAAGTGGGAGGTGGCTTAAATGATATGCGTGCACTATAGTATCTAATGAAGAATGCCGTTATGACCCATAAAAATTTATGCCTTGAGGAGACATCTTGACATTTTTTGCTTTTTCACGTGTTCTTATATACGCGCATCACATGCTCCTGGTGGTGTTGGACTTTTTAGATTTTTTTGGTCACTTACCTTTTCCATTCAGGCAGCAGAATTTCAACTCCATAGAGCTACTCTCTGTGGGTCTTGGTAAACTCGTTTTTCGTGCTTATTCTATGTTACCTTCGGCTACATTAGCTTTGAATACGGCATTTCTATGTGAAAAAAAAGCTCTTGATACAAGACGTCCTGAAGACGTCCTCAAAAATTCCCCAAACATGATCCCCAGTTAAAGCATCTTGAGTGTGCGCAACGGATGGAGAACCTGACGCCATCTGAATATTCTGGCACAGACATCCGTAGGTCATACCATAGCCCTTTAATAAAACATTGAAGGACTATGGTCATACTCATCGGCGTCTTTGCGCTGTCTGGGCTGTATACCTTAATTTCCTCTCCGATGCTCTCGTCAATTCTTGAAATCTGTTTTCTACGTAGATTCCTGTTTCTTGTTAGCTGCACTGCCTTGATTCTTCTTACCTGCCATTTTTAGTACGCAGTGAGCTTTGTAGCTCGTATGTCGTACATGCACTTCATCATTTTATACGTAACATCATTACTCGCCGATGCACCTAGTATGCCTTTAATGGCCACGTTTTATCTTCTCCCTTTTTTGTTTTATTTTACCTTTTCCACTCCGCTCTCTCCGCTTGTATCTCCGAAATTCCCTTCCCTACGCAGAGTATCATGCCAGCGATGATGATGTCCTCAGGCTTAATGACACATACCCACGGCGGGGCATTGCGGCGATTTTTAGACGCATTCGCTTCTTCTTCATATAAAGGACTTCTCTCTCTCTCTATGCTCTCGCCGCAGCCGATCTCGCCTCGTGTTAAACTGCGACACACTCCCTCGCTGTGTATTGCACATCGTCGCTTTCTAATGCTACTGTCGAGCTAATACCGTCGCCAGATGTGCTGATGACCCAGCAAATCAAAACCATGAGCTAACCAGGCTAAACACATGCTTTCGCATGTTTACTCAGTTTAACTGCGTTAAAACCTCACCGCTTCTTTTTTCATGCCTAGGATGCTAATGGACAAAGTATCACAAATATCTTCCAGCAAAAATTTTTTAATGTGTTTTGTGGAAGCTGAGTTATTTGTAGTCCAAATTTGAATTTCCGCGTCATCGCGCCTTTCCCTCTCCTCTCGTCACTTTTTGCACGCAGAAATGTCGGTCCGTCGACGCGCGTGGGAATTCCCCAGAGGGCGGAGCCAACGCCTCTTAACCTGGCTAGGCGTCGGCGGCACTACATGACGCAATGCGCGCGGATTCGGGCGAAAACTGGGCACCGCTGGTCGCCGCTAGGTGCGGAAGCAGGAGTTCTTAAAATTGTAAATGATCGGCTCGCTTTTGAGGTCATGTACGCAGCATGAACGTTCGGTGACCTATACTCAAATCATGCAAGGGTATTATAGAGAACTCCAAAAAACCCTTTACGAGTTTCTCAAACTGCTTCCGAAGCTAGGCTGTATATAGTCGACACTCGGCCGCTTATTCACACTTTCGTATTTATGCTTGCTGTTTACTATTATCACATTCCCGTCACCACATCGATCCAGCAATAAAGTGTCATTGTTATCCGTATATCCATTCAAATCTTCGACGTGAGCCTTCATATCCCCTACCAAGATTGCATTCAAATTGATTTACATTTTTTTCTGATGAAATTTACAATTTCTTCACTCTGCTCCCCAAATGAGTTTCAGTAAACAAACAGTGACTTTGCAGCCTTCGAGGACTCCCGAATAGTCAAAGCGAGGCGACATGACAATCTGGAAACCTGAAAATGCTTCATCAATTATAATCTGTGCTGTGTTTTGGAGCATGCGATCTTTCGTCATGTTTTTGAACTTCTAAAAAAGGTGCCTTTTCCTTCACATCTTTTGGGTAAGTTTCGCACATACCTTGACCTTATATAGTTTCTGCTACAATGGCATTGTTATAGTAATGCAGGTCATGATGAAACAGATTTGTATGTACTGGTTCAAGTGTGCTAGCATAAACAGCAGCAGGGGTAGGGCATGGTCAGACTCAAATGCAAGCAACACAGCAAGGTGAATCATAAGATATTTTATTTTGCCTTTTTCTCCATAAATAGTAGTCAACTCTCAGGATCACCGAGTACACACATATATATACTCTGTTTTTTCTTTGGCATTTTGTTTAGTAGGCGCTTGACATAGTGACGATGATTACAGCCGCCAAAGCGGAAATGCACGACTCACTGGTTGTATATATACCAAGCGTCGGAATGCATGCATCCATCTGAAGCGATGCCTTAGCACAAGCACAACAGTGCCGTGATGTTCCCTAACAACTAATCTCCATAATTAAAATTGTAGAGAGACGAAATGGGAGGTGCGACAGGACTCCTTTAATATGCCTAATATAGACAGGAATAAAATGTTAGTTCGAATAAATCAGAAGTTTGATTTAAGTGAATTCGAATAAATGAGACTTTGCTACAGCTCCGAACGAGGCAGATGGCCATTAGTTAATTAAAGGTTTTTGCGCGCCCATATGCTCAGGATCACTTTCCTACAGGGTCCTTCATCATTAAATCAAATGTTACAATGCAACCTTTTATTTGTGGACATACACAGAACAGTGCAGAGCCACAATGCTCACAGTGAACATTTTCGTGCTTGAATACACAGTTAATTGTATCTCGTCGCAAAAGCTGCCATTCACAATTACTGCCCAGAGTGAATGTTGGTCACTCGATATGACACAATATTCGGCGCCCGTGCTTGCTTTATGCTTGCAACATGCACTAAGCAATATTGTTTGCATATATGACCTCTTGTCCCAACAGCATTTACAATCAAATGACATGTGGCGGGTTGGCATTAAGTGCTCTACTGATGTCATAAAATTTATCCAAGGGAAAAAATCACCCAGTACAGGCTCAGTCACTGGACACACACAGAAACCTTAGCAGAGCTCCATAGCGTCACCCGATGCTTCAGACCTGTACTAAGTGTGTGCCCATCCTGGATGGTTCAACTGGAACAATGTTCTGTCACCACTCACTTGATGGTCCCTACCAATCATGGATGCCTAGAATGGTTACACTGTTATATCTGGTTGTTAGCCCCACATTTAATCCCTTCTGTATAAGTGACACTTCGATGCATGGCAAAACATTCCAACGCTTTGTAATCTAACACCAAGGAATCGCGACAGAGTGAGAAGAATGCCACACTATAACACTGCTGACACACTGTCTGACCAAGCAGTTTAGCAGAGGCTCACACACAGGTATGAGGTCAGCATTAATATAGCAATTTGACTCTGTGTTTATCAACTCACAAGTGCTGCACAATCAGAGGCACATTATTAAGTAAGGTACTGGTCAACATTTTCCCCGCTGTAGGCGAACGGAAGAAATGCTTAATTACTCACAAGAGCAACACTGATACACTGTACAATGGACATGCACATATACAACACACACACAGCCAAACACGTGAAAGCTCAAAATCTGTACAGTTCAATCTGCTTGCAGAGCCCCAACAAAGCAGATGGTTAACCATGCATCTGCACAACACTGCTGATAGTAAAACCAAGTGCCCGCATCTGCAACCATCTCTGCTCCTGCATATGCAAACAAGTAGTCCATAGTGCAGAATACCACTAAACTCGTGAAACAGCAAGCTGCAAACATAACTAGCTCAAAACAGAACATGCTTACTTTATCAACACCTATATGTAGCAACACCCTTGATATTCTTATCAAATAAAGAGATACTTTGAACAGCAGGACCTCAACATCTGTACAGTGTAATCAAAATGTGCCTTCTGTAGTTGTGCGGTGACTCAAGCTTACAACTAGCACCACTAAGGTACACGTGTGCGAAGTAACGGCAAAATGACTTCAGATTAAAAGCACCCAAATTCGAGCACCTGAGCAACATGCTACCTGAACATGCTTCAAACACATACTGAAGTGGTCTTTGGCATTAGCTTAGGTCTTGTGACACATGATCTTGTGATAAAAAGTAGACTTTATGTGCACACACTTGCACATGCAAGAGCTTATAAATCGGCTCAAGAGAAACAACACTTTTGTGAGACTTTGAATAATTACATATACATACAGAAGTTTACTGCCACAAAAGCATGGCTTCCTTTTGTTTCCTGGACATAAGCGTTGATCATTTAGCTGCCCCAATGCTCTTGGCATTAAATACAGCATTACACAAACCATGCATGTTGCGCTGCAGGTAAAAAAAAAAAGGCAACAGGATATATGTGAATCACCACTCATGTGATGCATATATGACAGTATTTTTAGTGGCAATATATGATATTCTATGAAACAAATGTATCTTATGCTTGTTTTCTTTCATAAATATTAACACACTGACTTTACTAGTACAGGTTCTAATGTCCCATAAAGCTGTTTCGGTAACATTCACGTCATTAGAATACCTTGCATTTGTATGGGCATTTTTACAGTACGTTCTTTCATGCTGAAGAAATGTGCCACATTGAATGCAACGAGCTTTCCTCACTATAGCAACTGCACATGTAACTACTCCCGCCATTATGACTACCAAGCATGTGAGACAACAGTTGTAGAGACTCAAAGTACCCAGCGTGCCTTTGCAGGTGAGGCATGAGATATGATGTGATGTGAAGAAGCCAGACTTTGCCCTGTGCAGAAGCCTACTTCACACTTTATGTGAGCTGCCTGTAAAAGTACCGGCTAAATTTTACTTCTGATAATTACTTCAGCTGCATCGAAGTAAGCCATATTTCATAACCTATGCATGTTTCACGCATCAACAGCTAACTAGATGCAGTACAAAAGTCAGACAAGAGTGCACACCCTGTAAAAATCATGATGAAAACTGATGCATCATAACTCATCAGAACAGAACAGATCTCTCATTACGTGACTAAAACATTGCCTGATGGCTATTTTAAGCCCTGACAAAAGCTTAACAGTGGATGTATTATCACACCGACGCAAGTCCTTGTAGCAGCTATTTTAGTTGCAGCTAACTATCAGAGCATGTGATTTTGCTGAATGATCACCTGTCATGCCAAACTTCATTACTCAGATGAATTCCACAGCATAAAAAAAAGTTTTGTCAACAGCTGTATGAAATAATCTTGAAACAACGCCCTCCCAAAAACATGTGAACTCAGAACAATGTGGTATGCAGAATGGCCACAGACACAGCAAGGTATCACGTGACCATATATGTTATCATAGTTTGCTGCACACAAGTTCATGGTGCTAAACTTGACTACTACATACAATAACATCTAATAAAAAGAGATAGCAAAAACAAGGAACACTTTATGAGATCATCATCACACACATCAACTTTGAGTACAAAACTGCAATAAGCTTTGCCGAAACCAAGTGACCAAATGTTTGTTTTCATAGCAACTTTCCAGTGGTAAAGTTGCGAGAAATGCCCATAAAATGCGACCGGTAGGACAGACTAGTGCCTTATAATCTTTGGTCAGAAGCTGGTACAAATGCTCGTTTAAACAATGACTTTCGTTGACCTGAGCCTACACCTGAAGGCTAGGCACAACGACTGTATGAAACAGCACTGTTCTGTAGCAAGAGCTTAAGCTGAAGAGCCTTAACAAGGTTCTAAGGTAGCCCATTAAACAGTGAGGAAAGAGTATATGAGCTTAAATTACTGCACAGTTTTAAACATTTTTCTCAAGAAATGGTGGCATACCTGACATATAAGACAGTTCAGTTTTCTGTGCTGTAACAAATCCAGTCAAATAGCATGTCTAACTGACACAAAGATCTATATGCAGTGGCCTCAATCAGATACTGAGAAAAGCTCCAATCAACTTCTGTTCTTAGTAAAAATCAATTCTGTGGCTCTCTCTGCTTACACTGTCTGTGCGGCAGTGAAAGACACACTGACACTGTCACATGACATCTTTTAATACAGGCCCCTTTCAATTTGTCAAGTGCCCTTTTAAAAGGTAACATCTGGTAGCATACCTCTAATAAAAGTCAGTCAGCAGTTAACAAATAGTAAGAGAACTTAAAAAACATCGATTAAGGTGGCATGGTACCCATATGACTGTGAGACTAGAAATTTTTATTGACTACTAGTGTGATAAAAACTGGCCTAACAACCCCTAAAAGAACAAAACTAGAGCTTGATGCTTTGGTTTACGTGGCTCATTTGATATCCGTCTACCCTGTGAGGAATTCAGACCAAAATGAGCTAATGTGCTCAAAATAAAACTAATGGTCAATTATGATGGCAGAGTGGAAACAGAAACAGTAATGCCCGACACATTAATAAATAAGACAAACCCTCGGGAAGCAGTAGACACGATCACCGAGGTACACTAACTTTGAAACTGCAAGGCAAAGGCATTAACAAAAGAGATTAGGTAGCACTGCATGAGATCACACAGCAATACAACCATAGCCATGCAAAGGAAAGCTGGACTGGTTTTTACTGAATAGAAGGGCATGGTTGTCTTCATTTGCAATTAACATAAAGCTTGGAGTTTAGCATAAGAGACTCAAATGCTGTATAATGCATTAAACAAGCCTCATAGGTCAAGTAATATTTGACAGCATCAATTCAAAGGAAATGAACAAATATATGGAAGACACACGAACAATAGATGCAAAATGTAAGACACACTTTTTCCTTCTTTTTCGTGGTCAAACTCCCATTACACCTAATTCCTCTCTATATGCCATCAGCTGTTTAGGTTACTGTGAGCCATCATCATGCTTTGACACAAAAAACGATGCTTTGGCATTGCTTCCTAGACTACATGACAGGGACATGAACGTTACATACAGCTATTGTTATAATGACACGTCACACTGAAGACGATCAGGCTTTCCAATAAAGCACCCCTGATATCTAGCTACGTATGCACAGCCTCTTTCACTACAACAGCCATTTCATGTTTTCTGCTTTCAACCGGCACTTAACTAACACAACTATTTAAACACTGTTCCTAGAGTCATGCCATATTTAAATTTTACCAGAATTTCAAGTTTCCAAGCAAAGCATGGTCAAAGCAAGTAATCATCTTAACCGTAGCTACTTTTGTGAGTGTATCCCAGGGCAATGTAACCGAAAGAGTAATATTTTCAGAATACATTTCATATCAATGCAGAAGCACATAAACTGGACCAAAGCAGATTCTAAACTTATGGAAGTCCCAGTGCGAGTCATTAAATTCTCCCCTTTTTTTTTTTTGCTCTTACCATGCATTTGAGCCTTTCTCCTAAGTTCATAACAAAGTATAAATGACCTAGATCAAATTAACGTTTCTGCTTCTTCACTAGAACAAGGCCCCTCTGAGAACAGCAGAATGGAGATTTCGGAACAGAAGCCCGCATGTAAAAGCAAAAAGTATTTGGCTGAAACTCTCGTTTTTCAGCAAGCCTCTACTGTGCTTAAACAGAAACAGAGTGTAATGCACAACCTAACAAATTGCTCTTGAGAAAGTGTCAGCCTATCGCTGTTGGCGCAGGGCTCCTTCTCCATAACCACAGAATGATCGATTCGCATAATGTGCACATCGTTTTCAGTACCACTTCAAAACATCATGCGTTACTTTCAAGCACGAAACATTACACAAATACTACTCTCGAAGAATGATAGATGGCTCACGACAGGTACTTGCAGAAATCAGCTGCCAGGACAGTGCTGCTGCATCTGCCGTCTAGAAGCGGCAGCGCTTGTAACCTCTTACCTTCACATTCTATGCACTGGTCAAGATCCTTACGGATCATCCACATGGAGGCGCCACTTGCAAGAGAGTCCACCCGGACTGCAGCCACATCACAGTTCGAAGAGGACATGTTGTCACACTAGCAACACAGACACGAACCGCCCATGCAGGCTGCTCAACACAGCACCGGCACAGCGTTGCTGTTGTGGCGAGTCTTCCGCACGCTGTCGTCATGGTGATGCACACTCGGGTTAGCCGAGTTGGACAGCGCGGCTGTCCTGTCAAAGTCAATGGTGGCGTAGCCTTCGGGAGTGCGCAGGGGTGACGTAGGCTGTGAGCCCGGCGTCAGGCTGGTGCCGGTTCCTGCGACAGTGGCGCCCCCTGACGCTGCTGCGGCTACAGTTGGCGCTGCAGTCGCCACGGGTGACACGGCACTTGTGCTCGAGTCACTCTGGTGATCAAGATCGAGCACGACGTAGTTCACTTCGTCCGCCGCCAAACCGTTGCTGGAGGACGCGCCTGCACGCTCGGGTGAGGCTGGGCAGCTGAGGTTCGCGTACGAGTGTGTCTGCGGTGGTGGTGGCGCTGGTGTTGGTTGGTGCTGCTGCTGCTGCGGCTGCCCGAGTGGCATCGGGCTGACATTGACATAGAAGTGGTTGCTGTCCCTCTGCTTGACGACTGCCTCCTGTCGGAGCAGGTCGTCTAGCTTGGCGTAGTTGGTGTTGATGTCGACGCAGGGAGGTGGGTGGGGTTGGCCGCACTGTCCGCACGAGTTGACATAGGAATGCTGCAGCTGGTGCTGCTGTGAGCCCGGCAGGGTCTGCAAGGTCGCCGTCGGCGTCGTGGCAGCGGTAGACTGTGCCGTGGGAGGTCTCAATGATCCCAGGGCGATGGGCTCAAGGTAGCCTGACGCATCCACTGTGGGGCCGTTGCTGGCCGGCGGCGGGAAAATAATGTCACTCCTCTGAGTGATCGGTACGCTGATGGGAGCCTGGGGAGCAGGCTGTTCAGTGGCCGTGGCAGAACTGCTGATGGTTGTGGTCATGGCCGACGCAGCGCCTGAATTCTGAATGCATTCCTGCGTGCAGATAATGAGAAAAGAACACACCTTTAAGCTCTATTTTGTCTTTGACAAAGATTTGATAGCCATTGACCGAAACAGAAATGGGGCGGGACCAACATGGCAGTTGCATGTCATGCTTTTGCGACCACAATGATCCAGTGAGAGCCAATGGTCCTTCTTGTTGTTGGGATATGACTACAAACCCTTTCCATCCCTTTTTTCTCCATGTAGAGTAGCAGGCCAGGGCCACATTACTGCCAGCTGACCTTTCCACCTTTCCTCTCATTAAAATTTATTTACCTGACATTTCATCATCAAAATCAGTCAGACACTGGAGGACAAAGGTGTTTTCCGCCGATTTCCATCCTGCACCAGCCACAGTTTGAGCGAAATTTTCCAGCTCTCTCCTCGCCACCTAGGTCTAGTTTAAGTTTCCTTGGAATCCTTTCTGCTGCCCTAACCGACCATCAGTTACCTATTCAACTGTGTTGCATACTCCATCCAGAACCGTTTCTTCCTGTTGACTCCCGTAAGGACATCATAAACCCAAGGCCACGGTCAAAAAACTTGAAAAGCGCCCCTGCTAACAGGCATAAAATGCAGCATGCAGAGGTGTATACCAGTAAAAGAGAAGATTCTAGCACTGGAACGCACACCCAGTACAGAGGAGACAAGTCCTGTGCCATACCTCTGCATTAATCGAGTGCATGTGTTCCCCTTAGTGCCAGAATCCTCATCCCCAATGAGCACGAACTAGCCCAACAACTATAATTCTCGGCATACCTGCAGGGCGTTGAACAGTCCCTCGGCCCGGTGGCACTTGAAGGCATAGATGCCTGAGCCCGTTGGGCAGCGACGGCCACTCTCGAAGGAGAAGAGCTGCGCGTCAAAGCCGTATCGGCGCAGGCCGCGCAGGGGCCAGCGGACGGGCGGCCGACCCCGCTGGTACAACACCAGGTCTGTGGCATTCACCTCCATCTTGCCCGGGCTCACCTCCATGCCCTGCTCATCCAGGTTCCACACCTGCGCCCAGAGGAAAAAGTGGTAGGGTTTTAACGTAGTTAAACAGAGCAGACGAGCGAAGAAAGCTTGGTGTTCATTCTTGCCTCTTCTTTCTGTCACCTGCATATGCACACAACCATCTTTCCCACTATTCATCTTCGCACCCTCTCTCCACTCAGCGGCAGCTGGAGCTATGCCCTCCTCCCATTGGCTACAGCTGATGCGACGTTCCTCCTATTGGCCGCAGCTTGCACAACACTCCTCCGCCTTAACCCGAGCTACTCCGAGGCTTCACACAAGATTCTTGGTTCGGACTGTGTTAAGTAGTGCTTTTGCACTAATATGATGCCTCCGATCTGCAGTTTCACTGTATTGCACCGTACAACTCTATATCAAGGAGTCGTACTAAAAAAGATAAGACTAATATTCTACACGTCCGGCCACAGCTGCTCTTTTTCCTTGAGTAAGAGCAAACAAACCAAACACCATGTGCTGCCCGTGGAATTGCTGCATGGCACTCTGTTAGTGGCTATTTATTATTAATAAAAAATAAAACTGGAAGAAAATGATGTTGCTAGCCACGGCATTCCCCATCCAAACCTGAAGCATCTGAGCTGTGGCTAGCAGGAATAAAAGGACAGGGAGAGGGAAAGATAGGAGAAAGGATGGGGGTAGGGCAGCAATATAGACTATATATACAAATGTAGGATATCGAAATAGAAATACATGTAGGGTGCTGCGCCGCGAATGGTTGTGCAAATTGCGTGGAGGGGAGGGGGGGGGGGGGGTCGCAGCGGCCAGTCGCGGCCCAAGCGATGTCTTTCACGGCGGCACACATGGGTTGCCCTGCGCCAGTCAGAACATCGCGCGGGGCCGTTGTTCGTGCGGGAGCATCGACGCACACGCACACTCGGTCGTCGCGCGCCGGCCGCTCAAGGTAGATATTAAGGCGAAAGCCTTTAATGGTTCATTCTCCCGTCCGTCCGTCCGGCGTTACATCCAGCGCCTGGGGTGACTCATCGGCGAGCCCAGCTGCCCATCTTCGTCGACAGGTGGAGCTGTCGGCGCGGCGGCGTCGAGCGCTGCTCCGTCGTCAGTCGGTGTGCGGCAGTTAGTGGAGGCTAGGAGGATGGCTCCCAAGCGGTGCAGCCGTAACAAGCATAGGCAGTCATTGGCAGTCGAAGTAGCCCACAGAGGCTTTCGCCTAGCGCACATTGGGCTGCTAAAGTGCCCCCATTGATTTTTTATGCCCCGCGCGCGCCGATTCCTGTCCTAAGAGCAGAAACAAGAGCGATTGTATATGCACATCGATAATGGCTCTCTTACCTGGAAAACACGCTCCCGGCGACTCCTGTCTCCGCCGACGCTTGATAGGGCCGACACACAGCTACCCATGTCTGAGCTCTCAGCTGCGTGCGTTTCAACTGCTACAGGTCTCGGCTAACCAAGTTTCTGCCTCAAGGACCGGAATATCTGCAAAACAAACACGTGCGCAGCGAGCTTTGTTAACGAGAGACGCGGCAAATAAAATATATGGCTAATTTGGTGAAAATTTGTGATTTCTCAATTTATATGCCGGGTGTTTTGTTTTTTTTTTTTTGATGCCCACTGATCACCATTTTAGGTGATCACGAATCACAGTCACTGCTTTTAGCATGTGTCCTTTACACCATCATTTTTAATTTTTTGTCTCCCCTGCACCGTCAGACACAAGAGCAGACCGATTAACCCCATCGCCGGCGTTCGTTGGCCTTATAGTTGCACACACACACACACACACACACACACACACACACACACACACACACACACACACACACACACACACACACACACACACACACACACACACACACACACACACAAGTAATCCTCATCATCATCATCGATGCTTCCAGCTCTAGACCCAAGGGCATACAATACCGCGAATGTGACTATAACGCGAACAGACGTGAGTGTGCACATGCCTTACAGGTCGCTTTGCGGGCTCCATGTCGGCCGCTCCTGAGTATCAGTCAGTAAGCCTGAAAGCTGCACCCACGCTGCCAATTTATGGAACGCAGTACTTTAAAAGCAGTCGGTAAAGACATTCGTGAAACACAATAACATTTCGCGCTAAGATACAAAACCGAAACTATGAGAGCGCCGCGCCCCCTGGGCGTCGCCGTATTGCTCGCTGGACTGTTGTGTGCGGCTGGCGCAAGCACGGGGGAAGCGGTAGCACGATCTCTTAGCAACCATACGAAAGGACGCTTGATTCCACTGTTAAAAAAAAAGGTTCGCAAGTCAGCCCACTAATTCGCTATACAAGTACTAGCGCGTCCAGAAAAGCAGCGATGTGTCAAAGACACAGCGGGAAAAACATGAAAGGGTGGAAGGAAAGTGCTAATGCAGAGACACAAAGAGCAAATGGCGATAAATTTAGGTAAGTTCAAAGTATACGCACTGCCCTGTTGACAGAAGTATGTCTCCGCGCATGCCGAAAGATTAAACGGCACTCCAAAAGTTCAACAGGACTGCGAGGATATCTATAACCAGGCGAGTCATATGCGAGCAGCGGAAATCCACACACAACCCGGGTGGCAAAAAATAAAAAGGCAAAATACCAAGCAAAGAGTGGAAATCCTTCCCAGCTAAGTGTGCGTTCGTACACACAACGCACGTTTCGCCGCCGCATCTCCTCATCCCCCCCCCCCCCCCCTCTTTCCAGTCTGGGGAGCGTTGCTCCTCCGTTGCGAGGGCAAAGAACAGAACATCGTTTGACATATGCGCGCGTTCAAAACAACACGAACAGATGAAGCATCGATAAGGAGAGACGCAGAGTGGTTTTCTTTTCCGCACGAACCGGCGGCCAGCTTGAAAGGAACGAAAAAAAAAAAAAGGCGCTTCGATGACGCTACACACCGCGTTTGCGTCGGTAGTGATGGCTGACGCACACCGCTCCAGGAGCCCACAGACAACAGCCAGGCGGTGTTAGTTCTGCGAGGTGTGTGCGCATGTACGAGTCAGCGGTATGGGGACGTACGTAGTGCGTGCGTGTTTGTGTGGCTGAACTAACACTTAAAGCATACGCGCACAAACGAAGAGAAGGAAAAAGCAGGGGGAGCAAAGGAAAAGGGCACAAGCCGAGTCCGTTTCCGGTGAGCGGAATAGGTCATTGCCGGCCGGCCCTGATGGGTATTTGCCGCACCTCTTTCCATCAGGCTCCCAGCTTCTCTCCCAGGCACAAGTTCGAGTCAACGGCGTAGCTACGTGGAAACGACCGCGGCGGTGGCCAAAGTGGTTTTGAACATCGGCTTTGTATGCGGGAGGTAGATTTTCTGCAGACCGGAAAGAAAGCTCGTGAATCGTCCGCTCTGCAACGGTCGTCAGAGGCTCACGTATGAATGCAGCGCAGGCTATTCGATGCAAAGTGCCATCCTAAGCAAACGGGCGAGTCTCCCGCGCTGTTCGTAGAACTCAACCGCCTTCACTGCACGACCGCACACCTGTTGCCGGCACTCGATTGAGACCGGCCGAGCCAGTCGTCGTCATTGCGACCGACTCCTTCGACAGCTTGACAGGGGTTGGGGAATTTCGGTTACTCTGAGTAATAAACGAAGTCGCTGCCGGCGATGGGCATTCTGGAGCCGAATTACGGAACAATCAAGTCATAAACCTGTCACAAACGGATTACGCCCTCTCCTATTGGTCGGTATGTGCTCCGGTCCTTGCCGACCAATAGGAGTGAGGCTTTGTGACCGTTTTGTGACTGTTTTGAGATCGTAATCGTTCCATAATTCGGCTCATGATAACTTCGATGACCACTCATTGCTATCGTCGCCGAGTTGTGTGCTCCATTCTCTGTCGGCACAGGTTTTTTAAATAAAGATTTCGTTTCACAGCCGCGCCAGTTTGTTCGCTGTTGTCAACGGCATCGTCACAGCCACGTGACACTACCCCCTAGCCGACATGATTAGTCTGTCGGCCAACTCGCCACGGTGGCTTCTAGAGAACAGCCTGGTTACAGCGTTCGGCTGCCAAGAACAAGATCGTGGGATCAAACCCCGGTCGCGGCGGCTTTGTTTTGACGGAGGCGTATTGCGAAAGGCATGCTCATGTGCAGGAAAATCTGTCAGTGATCGAAATTAATAAGGAACCAACACTTTAAACACGAATACGCCTATACGGCAGTAAAAAGACGGCAAGGAGTCCCCCAGAGCACTCTTTTATAAAAGAGAGTTCACTCCCTTTTTACTCCCTTCTGTTTGAAGTGCACCACTACAGCGCCTCCTCCTGTCACTCCCTTCTTCGTCCTTTCCAGCACGGGGCGGTTTGGGTGTCCACCGAGGAATGGTAACGAAGTCCAGTCCATTACATGCTCAAGGCAATTCTTGAGTGGAGTAGATTTATCAATCAAATGAGTTAACTCACTAAATTCAACACGCACCCAAGGAACAATCGTACGGCTGCAGTTCGCCCCCCCCCCCCCGTTCTCCCCCAACTTATTGGGGGGGGGGGGGGGGGCTTCTCAACTCGGTGCACACCCTGCCCTACATTGCAGACGACGCGCATGACCGCCAGACGGCAGCACCATGTCACGCTTTCTTCATTCGCTCTCAACGCCCGCGGCGCAGGTGTGCTCCGTTCCGGCAAGCAGGTAAGCCAGCGGAAGAGGGAGGAGGAAATAGCAGAGGGAGAAAGATCATCGTGAAGGGGCGTTCCTACACGTCTTAGCTCCCCGCGTAAACATAAAGAAACGACGTATATATACGCCAGGAAACGACGTGCGCTCAGAAACTCTGGGGGGACAAAACCACCACCGTGCGATGACTGCACAGCGCCCCCCCCCTCCCCCCGGTCGACTTCCGGTAGCCGCTTCCGGTGTGCCTGCGGCGTTCCCAACGGATTCGTGCGCACCCCCCCCCCCCCCCCCCCCTTTTCCTCGCGGTTCTTTACGTTGCTCGTAACGAACATCCGGTCTTACCCGCGAGGCAAGATGCGAAACGAACTCGCAGGAACCTTACACAGCTTGGACCCTGAACGTACAGTCGCGGTCAGTATAATGTGCAACGCACTGGTGGCGACATATAATGCGGAGTGCGATTCGTTCTTCACAACTAATTGCGGCTTGAAGCACACTGCAGGCAGTCCTATACCATTTCCGTTAGGAGCTAGACGTACAACTTCTCAGTAACAACGGGAACGCCACTGCTTCGCAAAAAAAAAAGTGGTAGGGTTTTAACCTAGTTAAACCGAGTAGACGTGAGAAAGCATGTTGACTAGCTCATGGTTTTGCTTTGCTCGGTCGTTACATCATTAGACCATAGAGTTTCTTACTATTACCTAGAGGGAAAGCTGGCAAGCCGTCTATGGGAGTTTGCATGGAGACCCCACGTGACCACCTCAGCCACCATGGGCGCTCAAAGCATCATGGGGCGGTGAGCTACTTGTTGCGGAACTGTAACTTTTGGCCAAAAAATAATAAAAAAATAAAGCTTTTTGATAGCTACAAACGTCCTAACATTCAATATCTTGTCTAATGATTGCAACAAACGAGCAGAAAAGCATTTAAGTGCAAAGTTTGCCTAAAACAAGACATGACTAGCTTTCCTATTGGCCAAGTGATGAACACTAAAAAAACTAATATTTCGTAATTAACAGGCGCACTTTTAAAAGTAAATATGTTTTCAAAAAAATGTTGTTGTTTAGATACTTTAAGAGGTTTTTTAATGGCATTTCGGAAGAGTAAAACCTTTTATTGGCGTCGTGTGTCGTCGCGTCTTCACTACTATGGCTTTTGCACACTGCGTTCGCGCGAAAGTCGTCTGCGCACACACGAACTACGTTTTCGGAATGAAACGCGTTAGTACTGCCACTCTGTGTTCCCGAAAAACTACGACTGTGCCGCAACAAGTAGCTCACCGCCCCATGATGCTTTGGGCGTCCATGGTGGCTGAAGTGCAGCGCCGCCAGCTTTCCCTCTAGGTAGTAGTAAGAAACTCTATGCATTAGACTAAGGTTATTATGACATATTAGACTCAGGTTACGCTTATATGTCATGTTCGCGCCGCAGATGGAAGTTGATGAAGCCGACGACGTGCAATGCACAGGGCGAGAGTGTGTCGCAGTTTAACATGAGACGTGCCACTCCCTCGCAGTGGGTATGTGCCATTTTACTTGAGGCCAACCAACCAGCCAACATGAGGCGTGATCGGCTGCGGCGAGAGCCAAGTGATCTCGCGCAGTGGCCAGCGAAGCTGATCTCTTCGCGCCGCCGCGGGTTCGAATCCCAGCTAGTCGCGGACATATGTTATTTGTTTATTTATTCAAGGTGAAGGTCAATGCTTCAGCGATGGCCCCGGTTTTGAGGCGTTTGTCGTGAAATAGCGTTTTCGCTCTAAATACGCCAACCACAGACAAACCAACACGCAACGGCTGAATGCAGGGAATGCCCATCTATCGGGGCTATTGCACTAAAAAAAATTCAGGGGGCACTTTGGCTCTCTAAAGTGCTGCAAGGCGAAAGCCTTTCCTGGCGCACTGTTTGGCATTGACTGCCAGACTATCTGTGCTGTACTAGTGATTTATTTGACTACACATTACAAGTACACACTTTAACTGCCGACATTGACTGCTTCTTTAGCACGACTCTCTCTCTGCTTCGATGGGTTAGGTTGTATCCGTGGCTGTGTTCGCAGTAATGAGGTATGTAATGAGGTCACCCACGGACACCTTACGCCCCCTGTCGGGGCGGACGACAACTATTTTTTATCAGTTGTCGTCTGCTCAAAAACGGGGCGTCCGGCATCCATGGGTGACCTCATTACTTCGAATCCGCGCTTTCTGACGTCATAACCATTTCGACCAATCGAAAAGCGTGACACCTCTGCTGACAACCTTATGTCGACAACGATGAGGCATTAAAGGCTTTCGCCTTAAAAACATGGACGACGCTTAATCTAACCTTAAGAGTACAATGCGAAAACATTAGACATCCCTCTCCCGCGCAAGTGCTCCTCTTTAACAGATTCATAGATCGCGGCGGGTCCTCATAACACTCCAGGCGCATTGAGCCGCTGCCTTGCGATGGCAGGTATACTGCCACCGGTGGGACTTGTGCGACCCAGGTTGCTGTTCCCGAGCAGCCTCTCGCGATCCACCTACCTTACCAGTTACAAAACTTGGAATGGAAATTCGACCAAAGCACAGAGCCTCGTGGAAATTACACAGAAGGAAAAAGCAGCGGAACCGTCTATGCGAGCTCTCTCTGGCAGCCTGTAACAGGAACTGCGCTTTAGCTGAAGCTATAATTCGAATGTTATAAAAGGCGAAAAATAATACTTTTTTTTTATCGTGCAGGTTTTATTACTGTTCGGTGTTTGCTCTCCCTGCCGGATTCAAGTGGAGAGGAGGCATTCGGTTTGATTTCGAACGCGAATGCGGCATTTCGCGATCCAATGAGAAGACGCAAGTATAGAAAATGCCTGCAGACACAGCTTCTAAATTTAATGGCTGCGATATCAGATTTCCCCTGTATATTATAAACAGAAAACTACAAACAGAAATATAAAAAGCTGGTATTTAAATTTTCGCCGGTTTCAACAATAGTAGACTTTTTTTCTATGCAGCACTTGGAGCACTCAAAAGTAAACAGTCGTGCCTCGTTAATGTGGACACTTTGATTCCCGAGCAAAGTATCTATAAGGCGAGTCGTCCGCAATACGAAGAAAACCAAATAAATATTTAAGAAAAAGCTTCTATGATTACAGACTGCTCCTGAGTGCAGTGGCGGGCAGTGAAGTGGAAATCAGGTGATCTTGGAAGCTCAAGGTGCATTAATCGGGTCGCCATTATATTTAAGGTGCCGGCTGAAAACGCCTAGTGGTCTATGAGACGCGTTACGGCGCCTCTTAGTGTCATGAAATAGTGTTCCTATATTAAAGCGAAAGCTTTACTACTTGCACTTTCAAGCATTTGCCGTGCGACGGCGGTGCACATGAAATGACCTTTCGCATGACCTCTGTGTGACGTCACGCCGAAGAGCTGGGCGACCATCTCGCGCCGTCTGCGAGTAGTGGCGGTGCCACCACCGGCGGCCTTAGATTAGATTGCATTAGATTGGATTAGATTAGATTACATTAGATTAGATTAGATAGGATTTGATTGGGGATTCGATTGGATTGAATTGGATTAGATCACATCAGATTAGATTAGATTAAATTAGATTACATTAGATTAGATTACATTGGATTGGAATACATTACATTGGATTAGATTGGACTGTATAACCGATGCATCACCACAAGTCTAACCAGAAGCACCACCACCAGCTCACTACCAGCTGAACCATGGCGTGGGTACGGATATTGCTTTCGCAATTACCGGGCTTAACCAAGCTAAGCCACAACGAATTTTATTATCCCACAGGACATATTCAAGAACACTATGATGAAGTATCTATTGCTACGACTGCACCCATTAAAAAACTCTGTACTCACTCCGCTGTCAGCGGAGTGTGTGTGCGTGTGTGTGTGTATTTGCAGTCATCCAAACAATGCGTCAAATGATGTAAGGCGCGTCGACCAAGCACCTCGCCATTGTAAAGTATCAAACCACGCCCACAAAACAAGGCCACTACTACGGCGTTTGCACGTTCGCACTGCCTTTCGCTCGTGTTCTGCACTCAAAATACAAGCGGCGGAACAACTGGTAGAGACACCCGGGATTTTCTTCTCATCGCCGTCCATATTAACGGGCCAAAAGTAGGCGCGGATCCCAATGGGCTCCGTGCATTTTCAACTTCGTCCACTGTCCGAACACCGAGTTTTACTTTTCAACGAGGCGTAAAGACAGGAAAAAAGCTTGGTCCCCAGAAAAACTGTCCATAACTCGTTTCGTCCGTATTAAGGGGTGTCGTATTAAACGGGTGTCGTATTAACAGGTTTCGCATTAAAGGTGCACTGAAGTGTAATCTCAACTTGTCTTTTGCCGCGGGAGCTCGATCTATATATTCCGAGCGTTCTCAGAAACTTCGAATTATTGCCCTGTGCGGCCGATTTCCCTCATTTAAATCGGATTAACGTCCGGCTCCCTCCTTTTTCTTTTTTTTTTTAATTCCCCGCAGACGGTGGGAGGAGTCTACCAACACATGGAGTACCTTTCAGGCAGTCGCGTGGCGGCTTTTCTTTAGCTTTTATTTTGTTTTTTTTAGGTTTCCTTGAATAAATAGACCTAGTCAGAGACTACACAGTTGCAAATTAGGCCCACTGAAATAAAACCACGCGTGGACCCTTTGCTTTCGCCGGTCACTACGTATCACTCCGCCGATGGCAAACCGGCAAGCCGCCACGGGACTGGTTGAAAGGTGGGCTGACTCCTCCCACCGTCTGCAGGGAATTAAAAAAAAGGGGGGGGGGGGGGGGGGGGTTAATCCGATTTAAATGAGGGAAATCGGCCGCACAGGGTAATAATTCGAAGTTTCTAAGAACGCTGGGAACGTGTAGATCGAGTTCCAGCGGTAAAAATAGGAGTTCAGACTCCTCTTCAGTGCACCTTTAACAGGGCATGTCTGTACACATCGCGGTTTACGTGGGAGATGATCAAGTGCCTACAGATGGTGGCGACAACGTACCCGTGCAACGCTGCTCACCATGTCGATGCGTGACCCCGTTTGCGGAGGCGACACACAGGACGACGCCCCCTGGCGATGATGACACAATTAGCCACGCGCACGACACCAAGCGTCACAGCGCCGCTATAAATGAAAGAGCAGCAGCCCGAGGGAAAGGGGGTGTGGGGAGAGAGAGAGAGAAACCACGGGGGAGCCAAAATAGGTCAGACACGCGCTTGTGTGGGCGTGCGTGTATCATCAGGATCGGATGTACTGAACAAATAGTACACGACTGTCGATCGCTTCACCTCTCACCTCCCTCCTAACAGCTCCCCCCCCCCCCCCCTCGTCATCCTGCCGAAATAAGCGATCGGAGCTCACGCTCAACTACGATCGGATCACTCAATGCTCGATCCAAACCACTCTTCCTCGTTTTAACGCCTGCGGCATAATTAGTACGCAGTTCTGCAACACGTGCGGTCCTCAATGGCCGGCTCCCCGCCTCCTCCCCCGTTTCCCAGGAGCTCGATGAACACGGCGCGCACGCGTCGAGTGCGCTAAGCGCGTGTCGAGGCCACCACGCCCCTACACGTGTAAGAAACAAGCACCCCTACACGTGGAGGCGCAACCATTCAAACGGCTAATGCACGCGATAAGGAGTTTTAGCGCAGCATCACCGATTACCGGCACCGCTGTATACTCGGGCGCTAGCTATGCGCGGATAGATAGGTTTTAGATAGAAAGGTAGATAGGTTTAGCCATATAGTCCTTGTTTGCTTTCTCTTGGAATCCACTCCGTTACCCTTAAGGACCAGCGGTTATCTTGCCTTCGCATTACATGTCCTGCCCAAGCGCAAGCAGAGAGTTAGGTGGGCGGATGAGATTATGAAGTTTGCGGGGATACAGTGGCGGCAACTGACAAAGGACAGGGTTAATTGGAGAGACATGGGAGAGGCCTTTGTCCTGCAGTGGGTGTAGTCAGGCTGATGATGATGATATAGTCC